>NC_054383.1:128489220-128819220 GCF_017654675.1 Xenopus laevis | reverse complement strand
GTTTTCAACTTCGAACCTTTACTTCGACCTTTGATAAATCTGCCCCTTTGTGCTTTTAAAGCTTTTTGAAACTTAAAATTAAACACTATTACTCTAAAATCACAAATGCCATGAAAGTTATTAAAAGATCCAAATACAGATGAAACCACTTTGATTTGTGTGTTTAACACAGAATATCTAAACACATTTAACTCACTTATCCCATTTAACACAGAAAATTGTGTCACAGCATCCCGTCTAATTAAAGCATTCACCATTGTGATATGGTATGCAAATGAAAATATTAAGGGGCATATTATCAATGGTCGAAGTTCGAAGTTAAAAAAACTTCGAACTTCGAATTCAAAAAGACCAACCGCATAGAGGTCAAAGGTTTTTGGGGGTCGAAGTGGTCCGCATTCGGCCTACTTCGAATCATACATCAAAGGAATAGTGCCTTCGATCTACTTCAATTCAAAGTTTTTCCCCCAAAAAAAGTTGATCACCACCAATTGCCTCCATGTAGGTTCTAGGAGGTCCCCCATAGGCTAAAACAGCACTTCGGCAGCTTTTAGGTGGTGAATGGTCGAAGTTTTAAAGAGACAGTACATGATAAATTTCGATATTCAAATTTCAAAGTTTTTTTCAACTACGAATCGAAGTTGGACAATTCCCTAGTCGAAGTACAAAAATAGCTTGAATTTCGAAGTTTTTAACTTCGAAAATTCACCTCAACCTTTGATAAATCTGCCCCTAAATGTATTCAATGAGTTTAGATGAATTTAGATAACCGTGTCTTCAGTTTATCCCGAGTCATGACGCATTTAACACACAAATCCAAGTGACTTCATCTGTATAAAAAGTACGAATGGAAAAAAGTGCAGACAACAATAAAAATATCTCTAAAACCTCTAAAATGTTGAGATTTTTAGATAATTACTAGCAAAAAAAGTCTGAAAGGCTAAAAATTCCAATAGGATCACTGCAGCTTCCATTGATGTCTATGGGACCTCAACTGTTTTTACTTGGAGGAGTTTTGTATTAGAGTTTTTCATGGGTTTTACAATTTTTAGAGTATTAGAGACTTTTTTTTAAAAAAAACTCGACTTTTTATCGAAAAAATACGATAAGTGAAAAAAAAAAAAGAAATCTAAATTTTAGCAAATAGACCCCATAGGAATCTTGGGCAAGTAATACTTGTAGGCCTCCTTTTATGATTTGCACCTACACACACAACTAGGGGTCATGTATGAATACACTTGCAAGTGTGGTTGTTCTAAAATGGGCACAGTGGTACTTGTTGCCAAATATTTTCCTGCACTTCCACATGGTTGCCAAAGGCTTTTTTTTGTGCCTATTGATGCTGCAGAACAATGTAGTTACTGTCACCTTAGACATGACAGTAGCTGAAGTGTAGAAGGCAAGCACCATTATGAATACCTTTGTGCAAACCATGCCCCAATTGTGCCTGAATTGCATGAAACAAGAGCAATTGAGTAGTGATGAGCAAATCTGTTGCAAAAAAATTTGTGAAGCGGCAAAAAGTTGCGAAATGCTTTTAAGTAAAATGGCATGTGCAACAATTTTTACACGTGCAACAATTTTTCTCACTCCAAATGCATTATAGTCAATGGGCATTTTTTTTCTTTTTTTTTGTCTCTGCAAAAGTCAATGGTTGTTTTTCGTAAGGTGATTTTTTTTTTTATCCATATGCATTAAAGTCAATGGGCTTTTTTTCTTATGGCGACTTTTTTTGTCTCTGCGGCATTTTTGTCTTGGTGACTTTTGTGTTGCAGCAAATTTTTGATGCAGTTTCATGGAAAAATTTGCAGATGGTGGAATTTTGCCTTGACCAGAAATGTGTAGGTCATTTGGTGAATGTTTAATGTAGCTTTGCATAAAAACTTTTATACTTTCTGTGACTCTTGTGGATCCTTGGAGTGCCTATAAGCCCATGCTTTTGTTGTTTACAGATGTTCACTCCCTAAGCAGAGGATCTGGGGCTGGAGCACCTGTAGAACCTTTTCCACTTGGTGAGTGTATCTACAGTTGGTCCTTTGTGTGCCTTTCTCTTCTTTGTGTCATACAAGGAAATGGTGATCTCATGGAGGGGACTGATATATGAAATGAACACAGGGATGGAAAGAATTAGCATGCCATAAAATAGGTAAAAAATAGGTAAATGTGATACAGGGGCAAGAAAGTGATAACAGAAGGTGACTGTATCATCAGTACAACCTGATCCAGGGAATGATGTGAGTGCAATATTGGTGTCTGAAATATATTTTCCGCTTATGGTATGGTCATAAATACTTACAGTATGTACCATGAAAGATATTTGTTCTGTGCACTAGGGATATTTTTGTATACAGAAAGTATTTGGCACAAACAGCACCCTGTATTATGGTGTAAATTGGAGATGACTTCAGACTTGGTTTATCTGTTAGAGTTTGTCATTTAGTAAAACAAAGAATTGATTCATGTGTTGCTACTACTTTACAATACAGGTATTATTATGTTTTATTACAGCCAATGTGGATAGACATTTTACCTGAAATTGTATTTTAAACAGCTGGAACACACCAATGAGGCCCATGACATCCACAAAGATAGCATTAAGGACAAAAGCAGGGTTACGATGATTTTCTGCCACAGATGATAAAATCTGTTGTTCGAGACAATTATTGCTAAAGGTGCTATGATTTCATATTCTTAGTTATCAGAAGGCAACTAATGATGACTCACTTCTTTTGTTTAAAGTAAAACTAAACTCTGAAAATAAATATGACTAAAAATGCATATTTTATATAGTGAACTTATTGCACGAGGCTAAAGTTTCAGCTTGTCAATAGCAGCAATGATCCAGGACTTCAAACTTGTCACAGGGGGTCACCATCTTGGAAAGTGTCTGTGACACTCACATGCTCAGTGGGCTCTCAGCAGCTGACGTCTTCACTGACATTTTCAACACATCGCTAAGCCAGATGATCATCCCCACATGCTTCAAGTCCACCACCATCATTCCAGTGCCAAAGAAATCTTCAGTAACCTGCCTGAATGACTACCGCCCTGTTGCACTAACCCCAGTCATCATGAATTGCTTCGAGAGACTTGTGATGGCACACATCAAGAACACCCTCCCCCGCTCACTGGACCCACTACAATTTGCATATCGGCCAAACAGGTCAACTGAGGATGCCATATCTTCTGTACTCCACCTCTCACTAACTCATCTGGACAAGAAAGACCATTAAGTGAGAATGCAGTTTATAGACTTTAGCTCAGCATTCAATACCATCATCCCTCAAAAGCTGAGTGGGAAACTAAGAGAGCTGGGATTGAGTACCATTTTGTGCAATTGGATCTTGGACTTTCTGTCAGAGAGGCCTCACTTCCTAAGACGACTGAAACGGGCCAGCCTTCCACCTCCCACCCTCACAGTGTTCTACAGGGGCACCATAGAGAGCGTCCTGATGAGCTGCATCTCCATCTGGTACAGTAGTGCCAGCTCTGCTGACCGGAAAAGTCTACAGAGGACTGTCAGAGCAGCTAGCAACATCATTGGAGTGGCTCTTCCTTTACTGCAGGACATCTTCCACAAGCGCTGTGTAAGAAAGGCCTCCTGCATTGCACTGGACTCCACACACCCCTCACACGGACTGTTCACGCTGCTCCCATCCGGCAGACGCTTTCGCAGTATTAAAGCCCGAACAACCAGGCTGCGCGAAAGCTTTTTTCCACAAGCGATCAGACTCCTCAACTCACTGCCTTCCCTCCCACTACATTCCAGACACACCTGAACTGTGAACTTAACTTTGTGAACTGTTCATTTATTTGCACAATTCTAAAGGTTTACACATGTATATATCCAATTTCTGCCAATATATTGCACATTTCATGTTTACATATTTATTGTGTATTTTTTAAGTGCCATTTTGTGATATGTACTAGCTGGAGCCACGTCGTCTCACTGTATATTCGTATACTGCTGAGATGACAATAAAGTTTACTTTGACTTTGACTTGACTGTTGAGAAGCTAAGCTTAGGGGTCGTCACTAATTATACAGCAGAAAATGAGCTTCCCCTGTAATATAAGCTGATGCTACAGGTTTGCTGATTATTAAAATCTGATGCTAATTCTTCAGTGGATGCATAATGTAGGGAATTAATGCAAAACCACTTATCCCTGTAAGAGATCAGGCATAGATCCTGTATCTGTGTGAAGTAAGCTGTTACCTAGCAACCAGCTGTTCAGTGATCTCAGTGAAGCAGGAAGTGACACAGCAGCTAGTGAGTGGCTGGCAGGAAGAGGAAGTCACAGATACTGGCAGCAGAGAAAAGCCTGGCAGAGAGGACCACTCAGTGGACAGAGAGACCAGAGAGCTGCTGGTGGGACAGCTTCCCCAAAAGCAGACATTTAGATCGGGCTGGTACAGGGAAGCCACATACTGTGCCTGGAAAGACAGGGAGTGTAAAAGGAATACAGACTGGAGGAACAACCAGCAGGAGATTCCTATCTGAGCATCCAAAGTCTCACTGTATGTCTCACTGGTATTCTCACTGTATGTCTGAATGTGCTGGACTTGCCTGAAGAGAACTCTGTAAAGCATCCGAAGAGGATTTGGAGTGAATATCCTGTTTAAAGGGACAATACCCTAAAGAAGCGCTTGAAGATACAGAGACTGTTTTGTGGAAGGACATTAAAGGACTTTGCCTTCTTTAGTTAGGTAGATAGTTAGCACAAGCAAATTAGTTAGTGAGGCCCTACTCCCGCCTGGTTAGGAGTGCTATTTGTACTTGTTGTCCATTTAATTTTAGAATTCAGTTTAATAAATACTGTGTGTGTTTTATTATTGTATTCCTAGTGGGGCCACCCGTTGGTGGGTTCACGGATCCCACTAGTAAGTACCAGGTACCCAGTCTCTCCCAATACCACTGCAGAGTTTCTCAGGTTTGTCCCGTGCCATCAGGTAAGCGCCACACGTGGAGTGTAACACTGACAAAGGGGTGTCTAAAGGGTTACAATAGCATAGAGATATTCAATCTGTAAACACAGAAGAGGGGGGCGCTCTGAGGCATATTCACAACTCCAAGCTCCAGTACCCATCTAAGCCCAATGTTTCCTGAGAGATTTACAAAAGAGAACATTGTATTGTACAGAGGTGGAATATACAGAGCAGCCACATGCTACATTATGTGCAGACAGGCAAGCCAGTTGAAGAGACACACAAAGGTTGGGTGCTTAATATACAAAACAAAACCAGGAAACTTTTTGGCTGCTATTTGTAACGAATAGTTGCATCATGGAGGTTCTTTTTAACGGCTCAATTTCCAAACTTTCCATTAAATTAGTATTTTGTCTTTACAAAGAGATGCAAGAAAGAAATACTCAAATGGGAATGAAGCCAATCGGATGCAGAGAATATACAGTCAACGCTACTGGGTAAGAGATCCATAGACAGATCAGTTAAGTTACATATGATGCCAATATTTTGTGACTGGCCAAAGTTAAAGTTAGATCTAACTGAGGCAGCTATATGTATGAGTATTCACTGATCCTAACTATGATAAATTTAATCACTATTAGAGTAAAACAATCCTATTGGGTTTAATTAATGTTTAAATGATTTTAAGGTGTGGAGATCCAAGTTACAGGAAGACTCCATAGCCTTTAAACCCCAGGTCCTGAGAATTCTGGATAATAGGTTCCATACCTGTATATGTTAGGCATGAGCAGGTTACTGCCTAGGGGTAACGCGAAGTAGGAGACAAGGGGTCCAGTTGTTGGAATCAAGGAAGTCCAAGATAAGTTAACTGAAGATACTGGAGATGGTGACACAGGAAAAACTAAAACAGGCAAAGGAAGTAGAATCTCATAAAAAAAAGAAAAAAATATAACAGGAACTAACTCAGGAGACATAAGAGTAGACAGAACAGGAACAAGCATAGAAACAAGAGTAACCTGAAACAGGAACGTTGTCACCAGAAAATCAGACTTGCTGGTTTCTAATGCCTGCTCATTACTGCAGCAAGTACCAGTCTAATAACATAACATTTTGATGTGAAACAAGGAAAAGTGGAAACAGGAAGAAAAGGGAGAGAAAACAGCAGTCATAACAATAAAGGGATATTGCCAATATAGGGACACTACCTGAGGAGAAAGTACAGACAAGATACAAAAGAGAAAAGTTCTCTAAAAGAGGGTTAATTGAAATTAATAGCCCTCTCGCCACCCACATGCCAACTACCTCCATGCTAGCATGTACTGAAAATGAGGGGAATCACTGGGCACATGTAAGCAGGAGGTTTGGGAATTTGTTAATAATAAAACCTACAACTAGTAGGACAAGAAATGCCATATTTTATATACTGAACTTCTTGTATCCGCATAAAAATGTTCGTCATCTCTGTAGCAGTAATGATCCAGGCTAGTGATTAGCGAATTTGTCCCGTTTCGCGAAAAACAGACGAAAAATTTGTTTGACACCGGCATCTAAATGGGCCGCCGGTGTCGAAAACAGGCAAATTTGCCACGAATTTGCCCTTGGTGAATAAATTCGCCCATCACTAATACAGGCCTTCAAATTTGTCACAGGAGCTTTCCATTGTGGATTTAATCAGAAGTGTCTGTGACACACACATGCTCAATGTGCTCTGAGCAGCTGTTAATCTAAAGTTAATCTTGCACAGCAGTTTGTTTATATGAACTATAGTAGTATTTCTGAAGCAAGCATATCAGTTTTACCAGTGCAGGACAACACTACATGATACTGTATTTTCATTACTTTTAAACACTTTAATTTTTGGTGTTCACAAAATGGTGTCTGCCTGCTTGCTGTGATTGTGAATTCCAAGACTTAAACAACAAAAGTTAAATATTTTTTATAGTGTAAGTGAAGATGGTGCCCATGAGCTCTGCTGCGCTTACTCTGCACTTATAGGCGAGTAAAGAAACACAATACAGAATAAAAGAATCAATAAAATCAGTGGCGCACTCTTCGTGAACTTCATAAATGGTGAAAAGAAAGTAAAAAGAAATGTGGAGGCCCATTTATTAAAGGTCAAATTTTAGTCGTCATATACTCACTCGCTTCAGACCGCCATCAATTTAGGATTTAATAAGGCACAAATTCAGATTACATTCCAATGGTTAAGGTGCCAAAACTAGTATATGCCATTATAATCGGCGAGAAGTGGTGGTTTATCGGAAAGCCGCAATCGGAGAGGAGACGGGACGTGATGGGAGAGCTCTGCCATTGCGGCATCATCATGGTTCGTTTGTCAAATTTTAGTGGTATTAGAGGTTTTTGAAACCAGGATTAAACTCTTTCACTCATATGTAATAAAAGGCACTAAGTTTGCCCAGGAGCAGTAACCCATAGCACCTAATAAGATGTTTGCTTTTAAACAGGTGACCAGTAAATGCTACCTGCTGATTGGCTGCTTTGGGTTACTGCACTGGGCAAACTTTGTGCCATTTATTGCATAACCCCATTTAAAGTTATGAAAATATCTTAAAGTGGACCTGGCACCCAGACACAAAAATCTGTATAATAAAAGTCCTTTTCAAATTAAACATGAAATCCAATTTCTATTTTTTATTAAAGCAGTCATAGCTGTTGTAAGCTCATTTAGAAATCTCAGCTGTCAATCAAATATTGTCTGCCCCTCCTCTATTCCTAGACATAGAGGCAGGACACAATTACTTTCACTTTCCATTCAGCACTTCCTAGATGTCACTGCTCTCCCCACATTCCCCCAGTTCTCTTCACCATTTAATTGTGTAGCCAGGACATGGGGATGGACATCAGGTCCCCCATTCTGGTGCACAAACAAGATTCTGAGATGATACAAGGCTTGTCTTAATAACAGTGTGCACAAAATGGCTCCTGCCTGCTTGCTATAATTATGAATTCCAAGACTGAAATATTTTATATAGTGTAATTAAAGTTCATTTTGCTTGACTAATGTGATGAAATAGGATTTTCAATAATTTTGTTTGGGTGACGGGTCCCCTTTAATATAAAAAATATGATTGGAAAAAAAATGATGAATGATCTGAACACAAATGCTAAAATATAAAGCTTTCTACATCTTTATCTGTATGGTGGGGATACTGACATTGTGCTGTAAATATCTTTTTGCTGTAATGCTGAGTATACAGTACACCTACAACTGCTACTTATTCATTGTATTCACAGACACCCCATGAAAACCCAACTATATGCACGAATGCCCATGTATCTGACTCATGACTCTTTTTGCCATAACTCCCACTCACCATTAAGTAGAAATGTCATAGAACTTCTCGACCTTTAACTGAAAAGAAAATCATAAAGTGCAAAACCACAAATCACTAACCTCAGCTTACCTTTCATTTCCCTAAAAATCTTGGCTATTTATAGTGTTTGGACAGGGATCAGATGTACATTATGGTTCAAACAAGCCTTATTATATATTCACATAATTACCTTATGCAGCCTGTCCCGTCATAATGTGCCTTTTATAGTTGATAAATTAAACAGATTTTTTTCATATATTACATTCTTTATTTTTCTTGACTTCATGTCCCTTTATTCTAAAAACTCTTCACTGAATTTCACTTACTGTATATACAGTAAGATCTTAGGGCCTGTTTACTAACATATTAATTTCTATATTTTATTTTTTTTCACCAAATCGTATTATTCCTCTAAAAATGTGTGTTTATTAAATGTATATTCTGTGCCAAGACTTAGGGGTGTATTTACTAAAATCTGGATTCCCTTTTTTTTCATGAATCTTACTTTTTCTTTAAATTTTTAAAAAAAAAATCTCTAAAGCTCGAGATTTTAAAGTTTGAGATTTATTAAGGGCAAAACCATGACAAATTCAAATACAAAATTTGCGGCAAGTAAAGTAAAGGTCCAATAGAAATCAATTAAAACTGTACTGATCCTATTGGACCTTTTTGTTTAAACCAATTTTACTTTTAGCAGTTTTTGGATGATTTTATTTACTAATTGTCCAAAAAACTAAACTTTTAAGAGGTTTTAGAAATAGTCATTGTAAAGGTCTCATGTGGAAGAGTGTAAGCCCATGGAGGGGGAACTCAGATTTCACAGTAATAATATAACTTAACTCAAACACATTTATCTTCACAGAACCTATATATTTAATGCTAAAAAATACTGGTTATGGATTTTAGAACAATGGAGTTCAAACATGACTAGGATTGACACTTGGTTTCTTAAATGGGAATATTTGGTCTGTAGCAGGTCTTACATTATTGATGTTTAGCAGTGATGAGGGAATTTTTTTTTTGCCAGGCATAGAGTAGCAGCAAAATTCCACATTTTGCCATCTGCATATTTTTTTGCAAAACTGTGGCAAAATTTCACTGCAACAAAGAAGTCACCAGAGGAAAAAAATGGCCATAGACTTAAATGCATTTGAAGTGAGAAAAAACTTGAGAAAAACATGTGAGTAAAAAAATTGTTGCCTATTGACTTCAATGCATTTAACAAATTTTTCGCTGTTTCTGAAATTTTTCAGCAGTTGCACAAATTTTTCAGCGAAGTGAAACGGGACAGATTTGCTCATCACTAATGTTTACTATCTCTGAAATCAGTGGGAGAAGCCATAACCAATGAATACAATATCATGTCTCCAGTATGTTCCTGTTTTATGGTCATTATATTCTTGGTCCTATACCTACTGTGTCCTACTAGGCCATGCCCCCTTGCATTACTGAGGGAGGGGGGAGTGTCAAGTTACCTGATGCCCCTGAAATCACTGATAAATAGCTCTTTTGACTAAGGAGCCGATTTATTAACAATCAAATTTCTATTTTTTCCACAAATCTCTAAAGTGTAAAAAGCTTATTGATTGAGGTAAATCAGCCACTATTGGGACTGGGGGGGGGTTACGTGATCAAGGAAAAACTTAGGCGGGTGCGGGTCTGGGCTGGTGGGGCCCAAAAGGGCCTGGGCCCACTGGATTTTTACCCGGTGTACTGCTGGCCCAGTCCATCCCTGAGTGCAAGGGTCGAAGTGCATGATGGTAACAAAAGGGTGCATCACCACAATTGGAGTAGGCAAATAAATGAGCTGAACTGGGTCTAGTCATGTAGATGAGGTACATGCCTGTTCTACCTCCCCCACCCTCTTGAACCCTAGGCATATACCTCTTCTGCTAACCCTAACCACCACTGAGTTAATTGAGTAATTTTATTTCACCATACACCTTTGACATACCCCATTATGTCCAGTTAAACATTATAAACAGGAATACCATAGCCCCACAAGCTGACAGACGATTGGCACTGGGGTTTCTGAGTATTCCACGTGGCTTTGTTCCGGTTTTATCCCCTAAAACTTGCTCCAGAGAAAGGCTAACAAAGCTTCCAAAAGTCAAGAAGATTGTAGATCCAAACTAAAGGTACTGTATCAAGTAAATCTTTTGTGGTTATTATGATTCCTCTTTCAGGAGAATACAGACACATGTTTGTTTGTTTTGGTGTTCTCTCTGCTTGATTATCTCTTCCATGAACAACAGTCTGTTTCTAATCAACACCGGCTGTAAATGATCTGAGCAGAGGCACATTCTAGTTATGATGCGATTGTGCAGGAAACCCAAGCAGTGCTGATATTCCTAAAACACTCCTAAAATACATTTGGCTTTCTCCTGTCACTTTTGTCTTATCCATTCTCCATTGGAAATGCCCTCACCCTGTATATTGGCAATCTGCCCCCTGTGGTGCTTAATATGAGAAGGGCACTGACACTGTATATATTGTGTTAACAAACTGCAAAGCTCAAAGAGTACATAACATCAACAGAACATTCCTGATATTGTGACGGCATGTCCATATAGTCCATTTTGCAGGGTCTTGTCTTCTGCCTGATATAATGCATTACAAATATTGATTCACTTTTTCTTGTCAAGTGTAATGGTAAATTGTTCCAAAAGTCTAGACTGTTCATTATTAGATGATGGTGATTAACATTTAGAAAGCATGCTATGATTGAATGCAAAATGTCTCTGCTGAGCTTCTTCCTTAATACACATGCCTTGTATTACATCGATTTAACTTCTGCATATATAGTCTCTTGAGGTTCTGGAGACCTTATTGGTTTTGACCTAGAGATATCAAGGGTCACATATTGCAGGTCTTCATCAGGGCTTTTACATTCATTTGGAGAACTGAGACCCATGTTAGGTTCCTTCTGGAATATAAAAAATATATTATAAATTAAAGGAGACATATAGGATAAATGAAAAGTAGGCAATAATGGATAATATATGGTTCTGGTTCAACTTTGGGTTGAAAATGATGATGCCCCCTTTATTGGTGCTGTCTATAGATCTGCTACTGGCCCTGTCCAGGTTTCAAATGAGGGGTGGGTGTATCCTAATCCTAATGATCCTTGCCATGAGCACAGTAGGAGGGGGGCAGCAAATCACAGTCCTGCAGTCACACAAAGAAAGACAGGCTTCAGTTCCCTATCAGGTCAGAAATCATACCTCCCTATTGACATGAACTCATTCAGTTGAGCTTTGTAGAAAAGTTGCAAAAACACTTATATGAACTTCCAGAAATAAATCTATATGTATTTTTTCTATACAAACATACTTGGTTCCATTGATTAAAATAAACTCATGATACTCTCTGTTCATACTGTAGGCAACAGTTCCCCATCTACTCTTCAACTTACAGAGTAATCCAACCCTACTTTTATCTTGTTTGATTGTAAAGTGATGTTTTCTGCTTTCCAGACTTACACTAGTGATGAATTTCCACGTTTCGCATAAATTTCTGATTTTTTTTCCTGAAACCATTCAAATTGCTAGATTTTTTTAGTGAAAACATTCGAATTGCTCGATTTTTTTAGTGAAAATGTTCAAATTGCTCAATTTTTTGGTGAAAACATTCGAATTGCTAGATTTTAGTGAAATCGTTCAAATTGCTTGAATTTTTCGTAAAAACTTTAGAATTGCTCGCTTTTTTCGTGAAAACATTCAAATTTCACTTTTTTTTTACAAATTTTTCACAGTTTCGCGAATTATGCAGGAAATTTGTGAATTTACCGCAAAGTGAAACAGGTGAAATTCGCCCATCGCTAATATAAGTTATTAGAACATTTCTCCTATTCTGATATGCCATTTGCATTTACATAAAATTACTCTGTTAGTGAAATAACATTGTTTTAAAAGAGTTTGTTGATAATATTTCCCTGCCATTTTGTCAAAAACAGATTTCCAACTGGAAATAATGGATTTTGCCTGACCTGGAGTTTTATGCACATTTAAAGAGAATTTCATCAAAATTGTTTATAAGTAGTATGTAAAATAAAAAGACAATTTAAGTGATAGAAAAATAGTTTTGTTAAATATATAGTTTAGATAAGCTGTAGATGGGATAGAGAAACAGGACAATGGCGGTAATTAACCTAGTTTATTTTTGCTTAATGCCTCAGTCTCATGAGAAAATATATATGGCCAATATCAGGAGACTCAAGAGTTCAGATTATCCACAGAGGTGCTCCCCATTTTAGTGCTTCTGCTCAGTGTTCCACCTGGCCTACAAGATAATTAGTCAGAATAATTTAGCTTTCTATATTTGGTTCATAGGTAATAATAAGCTATAACGGATGCAGTAAAACAAATAGACTCTTACATCAAATGTTCTTCTATCGATATTACAGTAGACAGCCTCATAAGTATTTGGGGGTGGACTTATCCTTTCCTCCACCTGCTCCGGTGGCTTTTTCCTGGCAAAAGAAATCCAGAAAAATAAAATAATTATTTATGATTAGTCACTATATAAATGATATTTAAAAACCTTGAAATAAAAAAAAATCATAAAATTTTCAATTTAGTCTATACTGAAAACCTACTTTTTCAGTTTAGCCTATAACCAAACTTAGGGTATTGCTCCCCTAAAGCTCCCCTTGATTTCTGTAAATGTCAACCTCTTTTGAAAAATACAAAAACATTCAAATATTACTGTACCTGAAAGAGGTTCCATTGCCTACTGTTTTATTATAGAACCGGTTTAGTAAAGCTGGAAAAAAAATCATATTTATAGTAGTAGACTTACGTTTTCTTGTATTTAATCACCAACACTGCTGTAATGACTATGGCAACAAGCAGTGAGACAACAATTCCACCAAACATTACTCCTTCAAGATGGGTCGTGACATTTTTGAGAGCTAAAATACATAAATGATTATATTGTGCATCAGTCGGAGAAAGAGTTGAATCAGTTTTCTGTGGCTTGGAGTCTCAAATTGTAAACTCCACATAATTTCAAGAAGGAGACTCCATTTTACTTTAAAGAGTAACATTCATTTCTTGTATACCCCGAGACAAACAACTTTACAACTATACGGTAGCTGAGGAGACATTTAAGTTAAGTTCAACAACTTGCCTACGTAAATTCTTCCTAACTTCTAATAGAGTCTGAAACTTCTAATAGAGTCTGAAAGGATCAAGAGGCAAATAAAACTTAATCATTTCTCCATTTTGCCTCAGATGGGGAAAAATTTTGCTGGCTCCTAAAGGCCATTTAACCCAGTCATTGGAACAATGTTGTAATATCTTTAACCTTGTAATTTCTCACTTGCTAAAGACACAGTCGACCTTAATTCTTCAACTGTGTATGACATCATAATAGCCCCCAACTTGCCAAACCTTTTCATTATAGTTTTTCTCTGGGATTTCTCTTTTTAATTAATGTTTTTTGACTAATGGAGGCCACAACCGTACAGTAAACTCTAGGAGGCAGATTTATGATGCTGTGTAAAAAACTGCATCATTTTTTTATTACACATCTTTTTTTTAGAGCAACTTTTCCCAGAACTTGTTTACAAAGATTGGAAGCAGTATAAAATAATGGTGGTAAACAGTGTCGGACTGGGACACCAGGCACCCATCAAATACCCTTGGACCAGGGGCCCACCCAAAAACCTTGAGACCAGGGGCCCACTCTAAGTATTATTTTCTTCTCTCCTTACTGAACCTCTATTTTCCTATTCTCTTTTCTTTACATACTATAGCCTATTCATCCATCTATTTAGCCTCTTTATTCTCATATAAATAGGGAATGGCAATGAAATCAGCCAAATGTTTAGAAGTAGGAGGGCCCACAGACACTTTGGCCCACCGGGAGTTTTCCTGGTATCCCGGTGGGCCAGTCCGACACTGGTGGTAAATCCGGTGTTTCCACGGCATAAAATAAGACATGCTTTGTGGAATTTGGCATTTATTTTACACAGCTTTTTACACCATTTTGTTCACTGCATTTGGTTTTACACAGCACAATAAACAGGCACCTACTGTAGATGGGCTCTTTTTAGGTCTTTATAAAGGGACATAAATAGTAATGGGCGAATCTGACCCGTTTTGGGTCACTGAAAATTTTGAAACAGTGAAAAAATAGACTTTTGAAGTCTATGGTCAAAAATTTTTTTGGAGTCTACGAGCAATTTACATAAAAAAATTCATCACTGGACATATATCCAAGGTCCCATTAAAGTTATTGTGAGGAACTTACCGTCCACACGCCGCGTGGTCCCTGCTTGTAGGCCACAGATGCCTGCTCTATAGGGCGTGCGGCGTGCTGCTGTTTCATTAAAAGGCGCAGACGCGCTGATGTGATGACGTCAGCGCGCAAAGGGCGCGAAATTCAAAAAGTATAAATAGCCTGAAAGGGCTTCCAGGCCTTGCCCGTAATAGGAGTTTGTTCCTGGTGCTTCCTGAGCTTTTTTCCTGTTGTGACCCCTGCCTGGCTTTTGACTATTCTGATTACTGACTACCTCTTCTGCTTAACCCTCTGATTGACTTCCTGGTTTGACCCTTGCCTGCCTGACTACTCTGTGGCCAAACGCCTTGTACTACGACCTTCTGTCCAAAGACTTTGCTCTACAGTCGTGCCCCTCTGCCTATCCAGAACTCTCATCTTGCACCTCTCGTTTAAGTCCAGGTGGCATCCAAGTAAGCCAAGGGCTCCTCCCGAGGCCCAAAGGCGGTCACACTACTGGTGAAGCACGAGCCAAGACCAGGGTGCCTGGTGTTTGTTCTGGTGTTGGGTGCCGACCGTGACAGTTATAAGAAACTGGTAGATTTGTAAATCCTAAGTGTAAAACCTTGTATTGATTAAAACTGAATCTCATCTGATATTTAACCACCTAGATATCCAGGTTATCCAGATTCCTCTGCAAGGATCCCACATCCTGGATAGATTTAATTAATCTGCAAAGTGTTGTGTCCTCAGCAAATGCCAATATGTTGCTTTCAATAACCTCCAACAATACATTTATTAAGAAATAGTCAACACAGTAACCATACTACCATTATATGCTTCAGCCAATTCCTGTACAGAACTTAGTTTATAAAGCAAATTTTTATGTGGCATGGTATAAAACTATTTAGAAAAACCTTACCAGACCATATCAACACCCGCTTTTTCCTTTTCCATAAAAGCATGTAAATGTGTCGGACATGATTTGTCCTACAGTATATAAAATCATGCAGATTATTCGTATACAGGGCAAAATAAATAATTCTTTACATATAATTGCTCTTGAAATGACCCCTATAACCAACATATTTCCATCTGTAAAAACCCCACACTCTTTAACCAAATCTTTTTACTGTTTTGGAAAATGTCAAAATGTTTTGGAATTGCTCTTTGCAAGTGAGCCAATCAATGCCTTCTAAGTGATTTTGAAGTACAAAGCTACAACAAACAATGACAAGAGTAAAGCAAAAGCAATGTCGCAGACCCTATGCCAGACCATATCAAGCGTCAAATTTTGAAGTAATGGGAGCTTTCTTAAACTCCCATAACTTCGAAATTCAAATAAAAAAAGACAAACTGAAATTCATCAAAAAAATCGAAGGTTTTTTTTTTTTGGAGTGAATAGGCCATTTTCGTTCAAATTCGAATCATACAAATCGAAGTAACATCGTATTTGATCGAATTTGATTCAAAGTATTTAAAAAAAAAAAACGTAGATTCTTCAAAGTCCACCAATTGACTCCAAAAAGGTTCGAGGAGGTGCAATTCCGCAGGATTCAGATGGCGAATGGTTGAAGTTGAATTTTTAAAGTACATGATTAATTTAGATATTCAAATTTTGTTTCAAACTCAAATCAAATTTGGACTATTGCCTAGTCAAAGTAAACAAAATTTGCTTGAAATTTGAATTTTTTTAATTTGAATTTTCACTTCAACCCTTGATAAATCTGCCCTAAAGCCTCAATTTACCTGACAAGGAGAAGAACATTTTTCTCACACCAGGAAGCACAATAGAACCAACCCTGGAATCAACTCACAACATTGTATTTTAATCATACAATTTTTACATTTTACATTTGCGTTCTGTGTGTTTAAGAAATGTTTCAGAAAAAGACACTTGCAGGATGTTTACCAAAATACTTTCACCCTGCATTATTGATTAGGCTCATTTACTTATTTTGCAAAGTGCAGAAAACCGTGTTTTCCCAGAATTTCACTGTAAATACCACTATTTCATGCATATTTCATGTACTGTATATGTCACTTACATGTGATAATAAGAGTGATGGATTTACTTGCATTTCCAACTTTGTTCGTGGCCTGGCACATATATTTTCCCCCATATTCAGATGTTGCATTGGTCACATTCAATTGCGCTTTGGTTGATATTAGGGTGACTGTGCCGTTCTGCATAAGTTTCACCCAAAATACATTTGCCTGAGGCTTACTATCAGCATCGCACTGCAGATACAGGGAATATCCTTCTAAGATTTCAATAGCGGCATTGTCATGCATAAGGCAATCTGGAATGAGATTTGACAATTGAATATTTTTTTTGATTTCATTATTTGCTTTTAATGGTCTGTATTATATAATTGTATTTGCAGAAGGGTCTTTTTTCTCTCAGTTTCTCTCACATTTCTTTCCTTCTATTGTGTACTCATGGGCTTCTGTATCAGACTTCCTTCTTTCAGTTTAAACTTTCTTAAATTAATTAAGTTTTCTGCGGGAAAAAACTCAAATCACTCAAATTATTTTAAAAAAATCTAACATCATGCAGTCTATTAATATCTTCTGCTATTGATTCCTGCATGACCTCGACAGGTTTTAGATGTTGCGTTTTCGGATTCAAGCTATTTCCAGGGTCAGGATATAGTAAATCTCGAAAAATTTCAGTTTTTTTTTAACCTAAAAATGTGAGTTTTGGCCAAAAAAATCAACAGAAAACTTGAATTTTCGTGGCAAACACAACTCAATCCTTAATAAATCTTCCCCTATATGTAAATCTAATTGTAGTTGAAACCAACATTCATTTATTCCTTTCTATTCTCTGGGTCTGACTCTTAAAACAGAATTCAGTTCTCCTCCAGTATTGTTAATCAACTGGCTTGTAACATTGTCTCAGGAGTTAGAGTCAGTGCAGAAAATGTGACGAACTGACAAACAAATACTGTTTGCAATAGCAATTACATATACAAATAACTTTAGAATAATTGAAAATGTGTAATAAATGTGTATTGCAATGTTGCTAAGAATATTTTCACTACGCAAAAAAACTGTTTTTGGTTAGAGGACCCCTTAATTATCCCAGCAACAAGGCAGTGATCTAATAAACAGAAATGGAAATTAATAAAAGAGGGTCTGACTAGTAAGGCAAGCAATAGAGTAAGATATACTCAGAGCCAGGCCAAGCCGTCTGGGCGCCCTAGGCAGCCTGGTCAGCTAGCCCCGCCCTCCTGCGCGTGCCATAACATCATGGAGGGAAATGTAAGGGCAGGGGTAGGACAGAGAAGAGGGGAGGGACAGAGGGGTGAGCACAGGTGTAGGCGAGAGCTGCAGTTGGGAGCGAATCCGAACTTGGGGTAGACAAAGATTCTTGAACAGGCACAATCATTGCCACATCGTTGCTCATTTGGTTGCCTCTTCTGCCTACCCCTAGTTCCAGCCCTACATATACTGCAAATAACATGCGAAAATGTAGCCTCACAACATTTCTTTTTTTGGTCACCGGCATGAATGTCCATGAAAAACAGATAATGTTGAAAGAAGAGGAGTAGGAAGGCTAATGATTCAAAAATTATACAAAACAAAAAATGAAGGCCAACTGATAATTTGGCAAAATTAGGCCCATGTATAACATACTAATGCTAATGTAAAGGTGACCCTTCACTTTAATGTACGGGTAATATGTTATCTCCTACTGTACATAACAGTGTAAATACTTTCTAAATATAGATTATGTATTTAAAAAGCCATGACATACAGAAGAAGCAAAATTAATTGAACAGTCTTTTCACTTATTAAGCATGTGAAGTGCCCTGTGTTAATAGTATGCCTCATTTAACATCTGTTTGACTTCATTATTTTATAGATCTATCAGTAGAATTACATAGTTACCCAAATACACATTTAAACACACAGTGAAACCTACATCCCAAAGCCTGATATAAAAATATTTTAGACTATGCCTCAAATTAACCCTTTCCATGATCATTTATGATGAACCCCACACTTGACATGAGCTTACAGTTGTTGAATCAAAACTATGAAAGAAATGATGGATTGTCAGAATATGGAAAATCCCCACAATTTATGTCAAGCCTATTTTAAAGCCTAAATCTGTCCCCAGAGAGGGGGTATGTCATAAGGTCATCAGTGTGCACCAGGCCAATGTGTGCAAAAGCTCCAATGTAAAGTTTTTTTTTAATAAAGACATAAATAGAATTATTACCATTTGTTGTGCAGTTATTAATAGTTAGTCTTCTTGGAGAATCTAGAATGAGAAAGAGAGTTAAAAAATAAATGTTTGCTATTTTAACAATATTGCATTTCCTGTATGTGCTGTGATATCAATAATGGGATACCTCTATACCTGATGTTAAATAACCAAGCATAAATCCATGTAGATGCTAAAACTGGTATAATGAATTTAAAGGGGGTTCAAATCCGAATTTTTATGATTTTTTAAAATAAAAAAAGTGTGACCAAACTAGAATCCATGATTTGTCCTTATCAATAAAATAACTCAAAAGAATTGTATACAAAAGAATTGTAGCATGAAAAACCCATTTTTTTTCTGTTGACGCCCCAAAACCAAGAAAAATCAACCCAAATCTGGAGAAAGAATATTTACAGTGGCCAACTGTTTCAGCCATAGTAAAATAATCCACACAGTCGAGTAACTAGATGTTACTGGGCCCCATAGCAAATGAATTTTAAGACCCCCAACACATCCAGTGATTGTCCTGTTTCAGGGCCGGAACTAGGGGCTGGCAGGAGAGGCATGTGCCTAGGCTGCAAAGCTTAGATTTGTTCTGTAAGTATTAATAAAAAAGCCACAAAGTAAATTTTCACTGGGCACAAGTTAAAGGAATAGTTCAGTGTAAAAATAAAAACTGGGTAAATAGATAAGCTGTGCAAAATAAAAAATGTTTCTAATATAGTTAATTAGCCAAAAAATGTAATGTATAAAGGCTGGAGTGACTGGATGTGTAACATAATAGCCAGAACACTACTTCCTGCTTTTCAGCTCTCTTACTGTGAGTGAAACCTGTGCACACATATATGAAGTAGACCGAATACCAATACTGCACCGTCCACAGGAACACGAGATAAAAGGTTAATTTACCTGTAAATCAGACAACGTGGTTTACCTAATAATGTGTTTGAAATGCAGCACTACAGGACTTTATGTGGGAGAAACAGGACAAACACTGCGCCAACGGATGAACTCCCATCTGGGCTGAAATATTGTATTATCTTTACAGGTCACAAGGCCTATTTATAGTCTATTTATATGTACCTGTATCTTGTCCAATTCCTAATTTGCACTGTTGTGTTAACCTTACCCTATTCTGTCTTGGTCTAGTTCAGACTACCATATATACTCGAGTATAAGCCGAGTTTTTCAGCATCCAAAATGTGCTGAAAAAGTTTACCTCGGCTTATACTCGGGTCAGCGGGCAGTAGCTGAGATTGCAGTCACTTTTAATCATTCCTATACCAACAGTTCACTTGGGGAGAGACTGCAATATCCCACAATGCCCTCTGTTGGTTATATGAAAGAATAAGAGTGCGCCCTCTGTTGGTTATATGAAAGAATAACAGTGACTGCAATATCACACAGCGCCATCTATTGGTTATATGAAAGAATAACAGTGCGCCCTCTGTTGGTTATATGAAAGAATAACAGTGACTGCAAAATCACACAGTGCCATCTGTTGGTTATATGAAAGAATAACAGTGTGCCCTCTGTTGGTTATATGAAAGATTAACAGTGACTGCAATATCAGACAGCGCCCTCTGTTGGTTATATGAAAGAATAACAGTGCGCCCTCTGTTGGTTATATGAAAGAATAACAGTGCGCCCTCTGTTGGTTATATGAAAGAATAACAGTGCGCCCTCTGTTGGTTATATGAAAGAATAACAGTGCGCCCTCTGTTGGTTATATGAAAGAATAACAGTGACTGCAATATCACACAGCACCCTCTGTTGGTTATATGAAAGATTAACAGTGACTGCAATATCACACAGCGCCCTCTGTTGATTATATGAAAGATTAACAGTGATGGCAATATCACACAGAACCCTCTGCACATGGTAGTGGGACAGTGGGACAATGCACACAGTAATCCGTTTGGCAATTCTCTGTCACCATCAACTTTGCAAAGAAGTCCAGTTGATCACTGGGGGAGTCTTTTTGGCGGAATGTGCGCTGCTGGGAGACAGGGTTGTAGTTGTGTCTAGGCTTATACTAGAGTCAATAAGTTTTCCCAGTTTTCGTAGGTAAAATTAGGTACCTCGGCTTATACTCGGGTCGGCTTATACTCGAGTATATACGGTATGTGACCTGACTGAATACAGATCCCTGGACTATTTACAACCCACCCTAATTACTTTTATTATCTCTACAAGTTATGTCTGTCTATCTGTAACTTTCTAATTTATTGCCCATAAACCCTTTTTCAATGATCTAACAGTATATATGATGTGCCTTTCCAGTCTTTCATTTGTATTTTGCCTGAAAAAGGGGTCTGTATGCTCCGAAAGCCTGCAATTGTTACTTATTCAGTTAGCCAATAAAAGGTATCACCAAACTTTGCATTTTTTCAATGGCTAACATGGTACAACATCTCATAACTCTGAGTTAGTCAGTGACTTGAAGGGGGGGGGCACATGGGACATATCTGTTTAGTGAGTTTGCAATTGATCCTCAGCATTCAGCTCAGATTCAAAAGCAACAGTTATGACCCATGTGGCCCCCCTCAAGTCACTGATTAGTTACTGCCTGGTAACCAGGGTAACCAATCAGTGTAAACCAAGAGAGCTGAAAAGCAGGAAGTAGTGTTCTGGCTATTATGTTACACATTCAGTCACTCCAGCCTTTATACATTACATTTTTGGCTAACTAACTATATTAGATTCATTTTTTATTTTGCACAGCCTATCTATTTACCCAGTTTTTATTTTTATATTGAACTGTTCCTTTAAGGCGACAACCTCTGAGCCTTGAGTTTAAATCCTCCCCGGTAACTTTTTTATCTCTTTGTAAGATGGCTTCAGCAAAATGGTCCTTACATGTTTTATGTGTAACAAAAATGTAATGTTACCCTTTTTTGGCATCCTTTGTATTTTAAAGTTTATTTCTCTAAACATGATAAACATTTAGGAATATGGGTTATTCACTCACAGATAATAGTGACTTTGATTGACGTTGTTAAACTTCCATGTTTATTCATTGCCTGGCACATGTAATCTCCCTCATTATTAGTTGATACATTTGAAACTTGTAATCTCCCACTTGAGGAATTTAGGGGGTCGGCGCTGTTCTGTTTTGCCCAGGACAGGTTGGCAGGAGGGTTACTTTCAGCAGAGCAGAGCAGGGACAGGGAGGTTCCTTCTATGACTTCAACCAGGCAACCTATAGACAAAATCACACATACATGGAAATTACATCTTTGTATTCATATGGAAAACCCTGTTTCATCTAAATTAACTATTTGCATGAAAACATACTTATTTCGCAATATATGTCATTGGACAATCCTCAATAGAAAACTGCCATTTTAAGAACTAAGGGCAGCCCCCTGGGATAATACAATTTAAGGTGCACACAAACCAAGTGCAGACATGTTAAGTCACATCAGCTGATGAATAGACAGAGAGCTATCTTTTATTCACACACTTTTTTCTTCAGGCCTTACTGACCAATGATGTAGGGGGTAGGGGTTGTGACATCTTTAAGGTGGAGTCATGATGTTCAGAGGCTCGGCCAAGAAAAAACTGCTGTGCTTCTGCTTAGGTGAGTAGGCAGGGTTTGGGAAAGCATGGAGAGGGTGTTGGGGAGTATAAGAGGTGGGCCAGGGGTGAACCAACCAGGAATTATAAACTTGCCAGCAAATACATTACTGGTAAATTTGTAATACTGGTCCCGGCCTTGGCTGTTACTTTACAGGCCAGGCAATTGAAATACCGGCCAGATTGTAACTCTATTTAGAGATGCAGAATTTCTGGTCAAGTGATTGCTAGGGAAGAACACAGATGATCACAAAATGGTGGCTCAAGGTAAACCATGTTAAATGGAAATATTTAGGTAAAATTGTTGTACTTTGTTAGCTAGTAAAACTGTTACAGGGCAACTTTTGAAATAAAAAAATAACAAAAGTGGCATAAAGGTGATACCTTTATTCACTAACTAAGATAATCATAGCAAGCTTTCAGAACATTTTAGTTCCTTTTATAAGCTGATTACTGAAAAATAAACTAAAATGTTCTGAAAGCAAAAGGGTTGCCCTGTAACAGGGAAATATTTGCTAGTATCTGTATTCCAGTTTGGTCAGATCCTTTAATAGGCCACTTAATATCTGTCGGTCAAGTATTAATTTCTAGGGCAGTGATCCCCAACCTGTAGCACATGAGCAACATGTTGCTCTCCAACCCCTTGGATGTTGCTCTCAGTGGCCTCAAAGCTGGTGCTTATTTTTGAATTCCAGGCTTGGAGGCAAGTTTTGGTTGCATAAAAACCAGGTGTACTGCCAAACAGAGTCTCAATGTATGTTGCCAGTCCACATAGTGGCTACCAAATGGCCAATCACAGCACTTATTTGGCACCCCAAGAACAATTTCCATGCTTGTGTTGCTCCCCAACTCCTTTTACTTCTGAATGTTGCTCATGCTTTCAAAAGGTTGGGGATCCCTGTTCTAGGGTATAGTTTTCCTTTAAGACCGCAATTTTCACAAGAAAGACATACATAAAGCTTTACTTAACTACTCAATTATTCGTAAATATCTCAGGTTTTTTTCTGGTTCATTAGCTAGTTTTTCTATTCCAGCTCTCTATCTCCAAAAGACAATTTATACAATATGGTCTTTAATTAGCAGAATTTTATCATACAAAGTAAAAATGTAGTAAGAGAGACTACACTTGTATTTTCTCTAAGAAGTAGATGATTGGCAGCTCCAAATATGTAGCTTTTACATATCCTGAATAATCCGTTTCTTTTCTACCTTTGGCATTATTATTTTTTATTATGAAGGATAAGTTAAATTTGGATTGTTGATTCCAAACAATATTTCTATTTTGCCTTGTGGTTTGCAAAATTTACGAGGGGATGATGAACTGCATGACATGTCAGAGATGAATATACAAAGTATAACATTACCCTTTGATGTGCAGTTCAAAATTGTTGGTTTTCTTGGAGTATCTGAAATTAGAATGAAAGAGAATAAATGGACAATTTATAATTTTTATCGAGGAAAGGAAATAAAGTTGTGTAACCCTTTCAACATTCCTTCTGTCAGTGTTACACTCCAGGTGTGACGTTTACCTAAAGGCACGGGATAAACTTGAGCCACTCCACAGTGATATTGGGAAAGACTGGGTACCTGGTATCTACTAGCACAGTGCCTTTACCTAGCCGGATCTGGGAATGCATCTACGGGTGGCCCCACCAGGACACAGGTATAATACACACTCAGACTTTAGTAAACAAAATAACTTTTTATTTAAAAAGAAGAAAGGGGAAACTGATATAAGTACAGTAACACTCCTAACACGGTGGCAATAAGCACCTTACTAACTAACTCTGGTAGCAGAAACTATCTCTCTAACTACTGTAAATATATCAAGTTCATTAACTCAGTCCCAAACACGTTCTCTGAAATCTTCAAGTGCTCCTTTAGGATGCTGTTTTTAAATAGTAATCCTCACTCCAAAAGTATCTTTGGTTGGTTTACACAGAACCTTCGGGTGAGTTCAGCACTTGCAGCCAAGCAGTATGACTACCAGCCCCTTTCGATACTCAGAAGGGAATCCCCTATATACGCTGTTTCCTACAGTCAGAACTCATCTCATACTCTTTTTCTCTCCAGGCACAGTATCTGGCTTCCCTGTGCTAGCTTGATCAAAATGATTGCTTTTGGTGGGCCTTCCAGTTTTCTGGACCCACAGGCAGTTGTAGGGTTGCCAGCTGCCTGCTTTTGATCCGGACAGCCTGTTTTTTGAAGAGCTGCCCTGGACAAAACTGCCTGCCCAGTTTTTCAAATTTCCTATAATTGACGCTGCGACCGACCAATTGCTGCATCATAGCCCCGCCCCTTGACATCATGACCCGCCCCCTGTCGCATCACTGTCCTGCCTTTCCCAGGCCCAGCTTTTATTGGTGTGCCAGAGAACATCCTTGTGCCACAGGATCTCTCATCACAAATTATGTGCCATTATATGGGACCATATAAAGGCACAAGGCTGCAGGCTGAGTTATACAGGGAACTCTGAGTATCACTCATGTATTATAAGGGATAATGTACCCCCTACTGTAAATGATAAGGATATTAGAAGTCACTGAGGGGTTCTGTGACCATATAAAGGCACAAGGCTGCAGGCTGAGTTATACAGGGAACTCTGAGTATCACTCATGTATTATAAGGGATAATGTAGCCCCTACTGTAAATGATAAGGATATTAGAAGTCACTGAGGGGTTCTGTGACCATATAAAGACACAAGGCTGCAGGCTGAGTTATACAGGGAACTCTGAGTATCACTTGTGTATTATAAGGTATAATGTACCCCCTACTGTAAATGATAAGGATATTAGAAGTCACTGAGGGGTTCTGTGACCATATAAAGGCACAAGGCTGCAGGCTGAGTTATACAGGGAACTCTGAGTATCACTCATGTATTATAAGGGATAATGTACCCCCTACTGTAAATGATAAGGATATTAGAAGTAACTGAAGGGTTCTGTGACCATATAAAGGCACAAGGCTGCAGGCTGAGTTATACAGGGAACTGAGTATCACTCATGTATTATAAGGGATAATGTACCCCCTATTGTAAATGATAAGGATATTAGAAGTCACTGAGGGGTTGTTCTGTGACCATATAAAGGCACAAGGCTGCAGGCTGAGTTATACAGGGAACTCTGAGTATCACTCATGTATTATAAGGGATAATGTACCCCCTAGTGCAGTGATCCCCAACCAGTTGCTCGCGAGCAACATATTACTCTCCAACCCCTTGGATGTTGCTCCCAGTGGCCTCAAAGCAGGTGATTATTTTTTTATTATTTGAATTCCAGGCTTGGAGGTGAGTTTTATTGCCTTAAAACCAGGTGTACTGCGACACAGATCCTCAATGTAGGTTGACAATCCACATAGGGGCTACTAAATGGCCAATCACAGCCCTCATTTGGTACTCATGCTAGTGTTGCTCCCCTACTCCTTTTACTTCTGAATGTTGCTCATGGGTTGTAAAGGTTGGGGATACCTGCTCTACTGTATATCCTGAGTATATTAGAAGTCACTGAGGGGTTCTGTGACCATATAAAGGCACAAGGCAGAGTTATACAGGGAACTCTGAGTATCACTCGTATTATAAGGGATAATGTACCCCCTACTGTAAATGATAAGGATATTAGAAGTCACTGAGTGGTTCTGTGACCATATAAAGGCACAAGGCTGTAGGCTGGGATGTAGAGGCAACTTGGTGAGGCCCATTTATCAAAATTCAAATGCTAGAGTTTTTAAAACCACAATAAACTCTTATTTCTCAAATGCCTCGTAATAAAAGATTGGAATATAAAGAGTACAAACAAAAGAAAAAACACTTAACGGTGCAATAAAAAATATGATGACCATGTAAAAATATAAATGTTCAGTCTATTTCTAGTCTAGCAACAACTGAGTTAGACGTGATTGAGCAGTGTTTAGATAAAAAAAAACAAATATATGATTGTTGTTATTACAATATTGGGGCTCATTTCTAAACTCTGAGCAGTGCAGAATTATTTGCATGGTGAACATAACTGCCTTGTGAAAATGACTATTTATAAAGCTGGACAACAAATTGATTCAATGTACAAACATAACTGCACAATTTTTATCTGCGCAAACATTGTCATGGCATAATTGCAAGTTGCACACACTCTGCATTTTAAGGTGGTGGAAAAGTTTTTACAAAATGCATCTTTACATTTGCAAAATTGGTGTCAGTGCCATATTGGTGCACAATGAGCACATGCAGTGAACACCCTTCTCGTGTGTAAGCCATTTGAGAATATTTGTGCACAATGAAACAGGAAGGACAGGCAGAATAGTGCAATGTTTAAAAGGGTGGTAAACTCTGCTGCACCGCACTGCTCACTGTTGTGTGTCTTTAGTAACATGTTTTTTTTCAGTAATGTAATGCAACAATGGAAATATGAAAAATTAATAGCCCTGTGTCTGAGGAAAAGTAGGGGATAAATAAAATCAATGTGGGTGAGGAGATATTGACTTACACTCAACATCCAGGGTGATGGTTTTCTTAGTGGAGACCCCACTGTAAGTCACTGTACATGTTAGTGAGCTCTTGTGATCTCCCTGGGATGGAGTAAAAGTGAGATCTGATGTGGAGGTGACTTTACCAGCCGTATTATTCTCCTTATAGTTATTTGTGTTCACTATGTTTCTAATTCCTTCCCATGTGATCATTCCCTTGCACCCTTGAGGTGCTGGATGAGACGTACAAGTCAGTGTTATTTGCTCCCCAGCGATCAGATTCCTCACAGGGGATATAGTCGGTTCTGGTAGATCTATAACAGAATTGGGAGATAAAAATGGAGCAGATATTAATGAGACATGTTTGCATTTTAATTAATTAGGGAAAATATTGTGGGTCTCTGCTGTAAATGATCCAACTAATTTTGATTATTTTGCACGTCATCACTTTCTAAATGACATAACGCATTTATACAAAGTATTTACAGTCTGTTATGGTCGTCACACTTACATCTAAGGGGGAGTTCACCTTTAAATTAGCATTAGTATGTTATAGATGGGTCAGTTGGTCTTCAATTTTTGTTTTGTACAATTTTGGAGTTATTAGACTTCTTGTCAAGCTGCAAATGAAAAAGTTGTCTGGTTCTCATGGAAATTGACTTGAGTAACAAAAAACAGATTTATTAGAGTTTTAATGTTATTTTTATTTTATTTTATTGTATTGATTGCTTTTCTAGTCAGACACTCACGTATTCATTTCCAATTCTGTTAAAGGGGTTGTTCAGCTTTCTAAATATTAGTTAAATCTTAGTACACTGTATGATGTAGAGAGTGATATTCTGGGACAGTTTGCAATTGGTTTTCATTTTTTATTATTTGTGGTTTTTGAGTTTTTTGAGCTTTTTATTCAGCAGCTCTCCAGTTTTCAAGTTCAGCCGTCTGGTTGCTAGGATCCAAATTACCCTAGCAACCATGCATTGATTTGAATAAGAGACTGGTATATGAATAGGAAAGGTCTAAATAGAAAGATCAGTAATAAAAAGCAATAACAACATATATGTAGCCTTACTGAGCATATTTAGGTGGGGTCAGTGAACCCCATTTGAAAGCTAGAAAGTGTTAGAAGAAGAAGGTCAATAATTTTTAAAATATTACAAAAAATAAGACCAATTGAAAAGTTGCTTAGAATTGGTCATTCATAATTTTAAACTTAAAGGTGAACCACCCTTTAATTAGCTGACTGCATTGTTGCTTGGGTAATTTTTTTTTCATAGTGCATACATATGCTAAGCAATATTTATATTTCCAATATACATAAATACATTTTTTTAAATTATTTTGCAGTTTTCTACATTGTTTATTCATTTCTCAGCAGCATCTGTGAAACCTTAGCAACTATTGTATCAAGTCTAACAGCTGCCTTAAATGAAACCCAGAGATTCTGCTCAGCAGGGACAAAGATAAGAAATGGATCAACTAAATGTATCAATTTAAATCAGTTACAGGGTCAGCGACCCCCCCACCCCCACCCCGAGCTGCTTCAGAAAGACATAAGAAGGTAAAAATTAAAGTTTATACTTCATATCAGAAAAATGATCACAAATAGAAAATTGTTAAGAATAGTAACTGAAAAAAGTGTTTATTTCTGGTGAAATATCTGAAACCAACTAAACCGAAAATAGTTTTGGAAGGTGAACAACCCCTTTAAAATTGCTACTAAGAGTGGAATTATGTCCCATGCTCTTTTCTACACTACTGGTTGTCACTATTGAAAGAAAATGGCAGAACACACACACACACACACACACACACACACACACACACACACACACACACACACACACACACACACACACACACACACACACACACACACACACACACACACACACACACACACACACACACACACACACACACACACACACACACACACACACACACACACACACACACACACACACACACACACACACATCTTTCCATGTGACATGAGTATAATGACATATTGTACAGATTATTCCCATCCCACTGTACATCCCACCTGTAATATTCACTGGTTTTCTCTTACTCACTTGTCACTGTCACACTCAGCTTGTATAAACTATAGGAATATTTATAGTATCTGTCTTCAAATTGGAATACATAGATCCCTTGATCCTCTGGTTGTGCTTTGCTGATAGAGAATGAACAGTCTCCTTCATGTACTTTCCCAGTCAAGGTGAATCTGCCTTTTGTTCTCTGAGAAACCTTAGAGGCATCTGTAGAGGCAACAATGTCACTAATGTCTGTTCTCCTCCACATCCCTGTGACTCTTGGAGATAAAGTTCTATATGAAGAAATGGTAAATCTACAGGGAATTTCCACACACAGACCAGATGCCACTGACACTGACCGCTGGGCACATAGAATATCACTTGGTGTTTGACTGCCAGCTCCTGTGAAAAAACAACAAATGAAATATAGTAATACATATAAAAAATATATTTTAGGCTGAAATATGAATTAACTAAATCAGCTGGTCTTCTAGTTTAGGGTTTTGAATGATTTCTTACTCTGTATCTCTACACTTTGTTGTGTAAAATTATATCAGGTCATGGCCCCAGCAACCAAAATATGTTCTTTGACCATACAAACCACTGATTAGCAAAAAAAACTACCAAAAATCTTTTGAAATGAAGACTTTTTACAAATTGTTTTACTATGCCGTCTCCATAGTAGTGGCAGACTCAGCATATGCCACTATACTGTATGTGCTCATATCTGTCCTGGGCCCCTTATTATTCTCCCTCTATACTTCCTCACCAAACTTATCAACTTGTATGGTTTCCATTACCACCTCTATGCTGACAATACTCAGATCTATCTCTCATCTCCTGATCTCAACCCAGAACTCCTAACTCGAGTATCTTCCTGCCTGTCCGCTATCTCTACTTGGATATCACTACGCTACCATAAATTAAACCTCTCTAAAACTGAAACGGTTCTCTTTCTCCAACTAACACCAGTAACATCCCGGAAGTATCCATCATAGTTAACAATTCCACTATCACCCCCTCTCCCCAGGACTGATGCCTTGGGGTTATCCTAGATTCTGCCCTGTCCTTCACTCCTCATATCCAGTCACTTATTAAATCATGTCACTTTCACCTGAGGAACATATCCAAAATATCATTTATCACCCAAGTTGCCCCAAAATGATTATTCACTCTCTTATCATATCACGTCTAGACAACTGTAACTCTCTATTAATTGGCCTCCCCCTCCAGAGACTGTCACCTCTCCAGTCCATAATGAACACTGCTGCGAGGCTCATACACCTCAGCAACCGCTCCTCCTCTGCCTCACCATTCTGTCAATCCCTACACTGGCTTCCGCTAACCTTCAGAATAAAATTCAAATTAATGACCCTGACATTCAAAGCACTTCATAACTCTGCCCCACCCTACATCTCTGAACTCATCTCTATATACTCACCCACTCGCTTACTACGCTCCTCTACTGACCTGCTACTCAACTCTTCTCTCATTACCTCCTCACACACTCGTCGCATTCAAGACTTTACAAGTGCTGCACCCCTCCTCTGGAACTCTCTCCCACGGTCTGTCCGACTTTCTCCCAACCTTTCTGCTTTCAAGAAATCTCTTAAAATGCACTTGTTTAAAGAAGCCTTCCCTCACTCTGCTAGACTACCAAATGCTATACCACATACCATACCACATCTCTTACCCACTCAAGTCTGATCTTGCCCACTCCCACACCTTGTGTCTTATTCCCTTCCATTTAGATTGTAAACTCTTTCTGCACAGGGCCTTCCTCACCTTTTGTACCTGTATTGGTTGTGATGTATGTAACTCCATATATTCTATGTATATAATTCTTGTGATTTAGTTGTATAAACACATTTAGTCTACAGTGCTGTGTAATATGTTGGCACATGTTAATAATATGCCCCAGCCCAAAAAAGAGGGATCATTTATCAACACAGCATCCAATTAGCAATGACCATGAATCATTCTGGTAAAAGTTACTTTCTATCTGCCATTGAAACAATTGATGTGTTATATTGTGCTAAACATTAACATTGCCCAATAATATGTCTTGGGGCTTTGGTGAGAAAAATCTTTCCATGTGACATGAGTATAATGACATATTGTACAGATTAGTCCCATCCCACTGTACATCCCACCTGTAATATTCACTGGTTTTCTCTTACTCACTTGTCACTGTCACACTCAGCTTGTATAAACTATAGGAATATTTAATGTCTCTGTCTTCAAATTGGAATACATAGATCCCTTGATCCTCTGGTTGTGCATTGCTGATAGAGAATGAACAGTCTCCTTCATGTACTTTCCCAGTCAAGGTGAATCTGCCTTTTGTTCTGTCAGAAACCTTAGAGGCATCTGTAGAGGCTGCAACAATGTCACTAATGTCTGTTCTCCTCCACATCCCTGTGACTCTTGGAGATAAAGTTCTATATGAAGAAATGGTAAATCTACAGGGAATTTCCACACACAGACCAGATTCCACTGACACTGACCGCTGGGCACATAGAGTATCACTTGGTGTTTGACTGCCAGCTTCTGTGAAAACAACAACAAATGGAATATAGTAATACATATAAAAAATATATTTTAGGCTGAAATATGAATTAACTAAATCAGCTGGTCTTCTTGTTTAGGGTTTTGAATGATTTCTTACTCTGTATCTCTACACTTTGTTGTGTAAAATTATATCAGGTCATGGCCCCAGCAACCAAAATATGTTCTTTGGCCATACAAACCACTGATTAGCAAAAAAAACTACAAAAAATCTTTTGAAATGAAGACTTTTTACAAATTGTTTTACTATGCCGTCTCCATAGTAGACCAGTGGCAGACTCAGCATATGCCACTATACTGTATGTGCTCATATCTGTCCTGGGCCCCTTATTATTCTCCCTCTATACTTCCTCACCAAACTTATCAACTCGTATGGTTTCCACTACCACCTCTATGCTGACAATACTCAGATCTATCTCTCCTCTCCTGATCTCAACCCAGAACTCCTAACTCGAGTATCTTCCTGCCTGTCCGCTATCTCTACTTGGATATCACTACGCTACCATAAATTAAACCTCTCTAAAACTGAAACGGTTCTCTTTCTCCAACTAACACCAGTAACATCCCGGAAGTATCCATCATAGTTAACAATTCCACTAACATCCCCTCTCCCCAGGACTGATGCCTTGGGGTTATCCTAGATTCTGCCCTGTCCTTCACTCCTCATATCCAGTCACTTATTAAATCATGTCACTTTCACCTGAGGAACATATCCAAAATATCATTTATCACCCAAGTTGCCCCAAAATTATTATTCACTCTCTTATCATATCACGTCTAGACGACTGTAACTCTCTATTAATTGGCCTTCCCCACCAGAGACTGTCACTTCTCCAGTCCATAATGAACACTGCTGCGAGGCTCATACACCTCAGCAACCGCTCCTCCTCTGCCTCACCATTCTGTCAATCCCTACACTGGCTTCCGCTAACCTTCAGAATAAAATTCAAATTAATGACCCTGACATTCAAAGCACTTCATAACTCTGCCCCACCCTACATCTCTGAACTCATCTCTATATACTCACCCACTCGCTTACTACGCTCCTCTACTGACCTGCTACTCAACTCTTCTCTCATTACCTCCTCACATGCTCATTCAAGACTTTGCAAGGGCTGCACCCCTCCTCTGGAACTCTCTCCCACGGTCTGTCCGACTTTCTCCCAACCTTTCCGCTTTCAAGAAATCTCTTAAAATGCACTTGTTTAAAGAAGCCTTCCCTCACTCTGCTAAACTACCAAATGCTATACCACATACCATACCACATCTCTTACCCACTCAAGTCTGATCTTGCCCACTCCCACACCTTGTGTCTTATTCCCTTCCCTTTAGATTGTAAACTCTTTCTGCACAGGGCCTTCCTCACCTTTTGTACCTGTATTGGTTGTGATGTATGTAACTAAATATGTTCTATGTATATAATTCTTGTGATTTAGTTGTATAAACACATTTCGTCTACAGTGCTGTGTAATATGTTGGCACATGTTAATAATATGCCCCAGCCCAAAAAAGAGGGATCATTTATTAACACAGCATCCAATTAGCAATGACCATGAATCATTCTGGTAAAAGTTACTTTCTATCTGCCATTGAAACAATTGATGTGTTATATTGTGCTAAACATTGACATTGCCCAATAATATGTCTTGGGGCTTTGGTGAGAAAAATCTTTCCATGTGACATGAGTATAATGACATATTGTACAGATTAGTCCCATCCCACTGTACATCCCACCTGTAATATTCACTGGTTTTCTCTTACTCACTTGTCACTGTCACACTGAGCAGGTACCAGCTATAGGAAAATCTAAGGTCTCCATCTTCAAATCGGAATTCATAATCTCCTTGATCCTCTGGTTGTGCATTACTGATAGAGAATGAACAGTCTCCTCCATGTACTTTCCCAGTCAAGGTGAATCTGCCTTTTGTTCTCTCAGAAACCTTAGAGGCATCTGTAGAGGCTGCAACAATGTCACTAATGTCTGTTCTCCTCCAAATCCCTGTGACTCTTGGAGATAAAATTCTACTGGCAGAAATGGTAAATGTACAGGGAATTTCCACACAGAGACCAGATGCCACTGACACTGACTCCTGGGCATTTAGTCTGTAACCCTCCAGTTGACAGTCAGCACCTGTGGAAAAAATATGTAGATTTGTGACTGTATTTTTGTGAGTGCGCCTGTCTGTGTATTCAAAGCAGAGGAACAATGAAGGGAAATGAAAAAAATGAATTAACGTTCATATAAATAAATACACACAATGAATATGTAACCCTTTCATGGTACTGATCTCCACTGGGGCACTAACAAAGTAGATCCCAAGCCTCCACTAAGTGGAACATTTGTAGGGGTTGGATATGTTAATTGTTTCCTCTACGGCTGAACTAGGTAAATGGGGGGCATACAACTCCCTCAGGAGTACAGTAGCAGTACTTGAAATAAAACGCAAGCCACACAATATATAAATATGCCCTTAAATGTAATATTTTAGCAATAAAAGCTCAAACATACCACATATAATACTAGGGAGTGGGCACACTGTGGCTCTGCTACTGATACCAATGTTGTATAATAAGGCTTTTGTGATGCACCCGAAGGTGTATAAACAAAGTGTTTTCTAATTCTCAGTGATAATGAAATAATAACAGATCCTTTGAGGCAGAGCCATGCAGGGTGTCAGATTTAAAGGAGAACAAAAGCTTAAATCATTGGAGATGTGCCAAAATGTTAGCCCCTCTTCTTAGACATAATAATCCCTTACCTAATATGAAAGTTTAATCGCTCAAAGTCACAAATTAGGCTACCCTGTAGCCTTATTCAATTACCTTATAAATAAAGATTAAATTATAAAGTGCAGTGCTAATTTAATCTTTATTTATAAGGTAATTGAATAAGGCTACAGGGTATCCTAATTCGTGACTGCTGTTATTTGAGCGATTAAGCGGGGTACTTTTTCTCCTTCTTTCTAATTTGCAATTTAATAAGTACTGATTTAGGTCAGACCTCTGCGTTAATCCAGGGGAAAAAATCTGTATTATTATACAAGGGAATCACTGGTGTGTTTGGGTTTTCCCTTACCTAATACATCAGGCCAGTACTCCTGTTAACAAAAAAAACGCACTGGCCAGTGGTACTTCTGTGGAACATCTTTTGGAACAATCTTCCTCTTCTTTTTTCTTCTTCACTCTGGGTGTGGACAGTTGCATGTGCAGTAGAGTAAAAAGGTGGCTTTTTGCTGTTATGTTTAGTTTCTTCACTGCTACACATGCATCTTCCTGGACCCAAACAGAGACAGAAAAAGATGGCAAGGATGTGCTTCTTCAGTTATACCCCTGGTTGGTGCAGCTTTTAGTGAACAGAAATACTTGCCTACCCATTCTCAACCTTGGCCCAACCTAGCCCGATGTTGAGAACAGCATTCACCTTTCCAAATCAGTTATGGACCCACCCCGTCGTGGTTGATGTCACTGGAATGGGCTCCATGAAGTTCCACTGTTCCACACAAAAAGTTATGTGTGTTGCGGCGGGGCAAGTACAGCCCAACCCCAACCCAATCATTAGTACCTCACATTTTGGCATTCACCAGGTGATTTAGCATTTCATTCTCCTTTAACCCACACTGCAGTAATGAACGTTTTTCTAAAATCCTGAGGAGATTCAATGGAGGTGTCAAGGTGGTTGATGGAAATCCACAATCGGGATCCATTGTACATGCTGGGCACACACTACAGGGCTGAAGTCCCAAATATACTACAGGCAATAACATAATAACTTGCTGAACTAGTCCCAGTCACTAAGGTGGCTGAAAAATCAAAGGACATGTAAAGTCAAAAAATAAGAGCAGGTGGCCCTGTTTAAAATCAGAAATGAGAACCACTTTAATAAAAACACAGTCATTTGTATTAAATTTCCCTTAATATTATCTATTTATAGAACCATTAGACTGCTCTTCTTATGCCCAAATTAACTTGGGTGGGTAACCTTCTATAGTACATAGAGCTGAATTTCGTTGTCATATGCAGTGGAAGCAGTTCCCATTGGCAGCTATTTACTAATCCTCCCGTGAACAGATAAACAGTTCAATAACCTCCCCCAGCAGAACCCCCCCCCCCCACTGGTGGCCCAGCAGTGCTGATTTTTCCTCATGGATAAAAATACCCTGGGAAGATGTGGCCTGTATTATATTGCATATTTTTATTAATGAATTACATTCTCCCATTTAAAAAGGAAAGGGTCTCCTGAGATGCCAGGAAATATTTTGCATTCCTGTCCTTACCACTTTCCATGAGCAGATAAGGACTGTAGAGCAATTGGACAGGCACTCAAAGGAACAATCCTCCACCCAGATGTGTAAACAAAAATTTATTTTATTCAGTATCCATGGAACAGCCTTAAACGTTTCATATCAACACGAATACTTAATCATAGACACCTTAAGAATCAGTGTTGTTACGAAACGAGTAAGGCTGTGCTATGGATACTGAATAAAATACATTTTCGTTTACACATCTGTGTGGAGGATTGTTCCATTGAGTGCCTGTCCAATTGCTCAACGGTCCTTATCCGCTCCCTTAGCTGAAGGTTCAGGGCATTGCACCTGTACCTCCTCATATACTGGTTGAGTCAACTATGACCTTTGTTTTCCTTGATATAGACTTTCCACGAGTCCTATGTGCCTCCCCAACCCCTCATGTATATACAGTGCAGACAAGCACAGGCAACATTGTATTCATGGTGACAGTGTAGGTCCTAGTACTCCAAGCTCTGCTGGTGGGACAAGGTGCAAAATGCTTAAGTAAATGAACCCTCTAATGTTTAACCCTATACACAGCGAAACACAGAGGCTCATACTCACCCTTCCAAGGCAAGGACAAGAGAAGGAACACAACCACAAACCCATGTTGGCAAATCTGAGGCTGTATGTGCCCCATCCTGATGTTTATTGGTGTTTCCAAGGCAGTGAGCGGTCAATCAGATTAGATCTATTAGATCACACTGGTCTTAGCTGAATCCATCATTAAATCATTCTCTGTCTGTGTACAAATAAGTGATATCTGTGATTGGTTATATTTTATGGTCACTATTATTATTATTATTATATAAAGTTGGTAAAGTAGGTAGGTAAAGACTACTTCACTCCAAATTGCAGGACCAGATCATCATCATCATCATTTATTTATATAGCGCCGATAAGATACGCAGTGCTTTACCTTGGTTATAACAAACAGGGAAAAAATGGTGGATAACAAACAAGGGTTACAGAGTACAATAGGATTAGAGGGCCCTACAAATTAGAGTTTACAAACTAAAGGTCAGGGTACAATTGAGACATTAGGATTTTAGAAACAAATGTATGATTTATGATACAGCAATGATTGATTAATTAAGGTACATTGAATAAGCTTCTTTAAACAGGTGGGTCTTAAAGGAGCTTTTAAAAGTTTGGAAATAAGGAGAAAGTCTGACAGCTCGAGGCAGAGAGTTCCAGAGAAAAGCAGAAGCCCAAGAGAATGTGCAGAAGTGATGAGAGGAGAAGAGAGACGAAGATCAGAAGCAGAGTGAAAGTTGCGTGAAGGAGAGTATTTGGAGATCAGAGATGAAATATGTGGAGGGGCTTCACTGTTAAGGGCCTTAAATGTGAGAGTGAGTAGTTTGGATTTGATTCTAGAGGAGATTGGGAGCCAGTGAAGGGACATACTAATGGGAGCAGCTAATGTTAAGCGGTGAGATATATGAATGAGATGAGAGACTGAATACGTGTTTTGGTTGATTCTGAACTGAGATATGGTCGTATTCTGGCAATGTTGCACAGTTAACTATGACAAGATTTTGCAAGTGTTGTATCTGTTGATTCTCCACCTCTCCCCATGCACTTGGACCACTGAAGTCTCCTGCTGAACCTACATGCCTGTTTGTTGATGGCTCCATTTCTGCCCCCACTTGGCACCTACTCCAGACCTCCCGCTGTTCTCCACAGCCATCCCTTCTGTGCTTCCTGAACCTCATCATTGCCACCACCTCTCTTCTGCTCTCCATCTAGCAGTGCAAGAAGATGCTTCTGTAATTTATTCCTGGTTGTGGTCCATGACAGCCTCCCAGATGCCAAACAGCATTACTTACAGAGGGTCTGCCATCCAAGCTGTTCATTCCCTGTGCTTCTCATAAGATCTTTCTAATCCCCAGACATTATTCCTTTTAAAGGTCCCTATTCCATACCTCTGAACTCACTACAATTCCCATTTTGCTTAAAACCCCTTAAAAAACCATCCCCAAGACATGGCCCAAATTGCTCCACCAGCTTCCCAGAGGCTTGCTCCTTTGTGGCCCCTGTATTAAATAATTATATGTTTTTCAAAACCACTCAATTTCAATTATCACAATGTCCTAATTCTATCAGCCCTATAAAAATATATTTAAAAAAATAACAGAAATATAACCTACTGGGGTGATTTCCGTTTGGCTCCTATTCACTATCTTACCAAAAAAGGTCAACTTTTGTCATTTGAGGAGCTACAACGAAAACTGCTCCTTCCGAAAATGGTGTTTTACCAATATCTGCAGATAAGACACTATTTGTGGTCGACTGGCTGTATCCCGCTGAGGAAACCAACTGCGCTGGAATGCTGGCTAACTACCCTAGCACCTCTGAAAGGGGGAATATCACTTTGGTACAAAACGCTCCAACCTTCTATTGAGATTAAAAGCACTTCCACAATCCTCAAGTGGGAGAAAAGATTGAACATATCTTTATCTGAGGACGAATGGTTGCATGTATTTTCTACTCCTACCAAAGTCTCTAAATGTATTACTCACCTGGAGACCTCAAGGAAAATATTATATGATTGGTATATGACCCCCAGTAAACTCCACCGCATCTACAAGAATGTACTCAATACGTGCTGGAGGGGATGTCACCAGAAAGGTGATATGCTTCATATCTGGTGGGGATGCCCTAAGCTCCAGCAATTATGGCAACAATTGGAGGCCTATTGCAACGCTCAGTTGAACTTACAAATAAAGTTTACCCCAGAAACTATTCTCTTGGGCCTTCTGGATCCGAACGTTCCAAAGGAGTCATGCACAACCCTACACCACCTGATCTTTGCGGTCAGGCGATTGATTGCAAGGCAATGGAAGTCCGTCAAGGTTCCCACAGTTCAACAGATTATCAAGGAATTGGACATTCATTATCAATATGAGAAATTGGCTGCATTGGCTACGTCTAGTGCAGCTAAATTTTATAGGAATTGGGAGAAATGGTCCTCCGACAGACACAGGCTGGTTTACAATAATCCTCCGCTTACGGTATCCTAGGAACGCATACCCCCTACCCAAACCCCCCCTCTATCTTTCCTCCTTCTATACTGCGCTTTTGTATTTTATTTTATTTTCCCCTTTATTGCATTTATGTGTACTGTTTTTCTTTTGAAACTCAATAAAAAGACACATTTAAAAAAAAAAAATAACAGAAATATGTTCTATAAATACAATAGCAGCTACGGTACTTACTTTATATGCCTTTCCTACAAACCAGAACTCCAAAATATACAGCAAATATTCAGCATTACAGTATTTGCGCAAAAAAGCAAGAAAAAAAATCCCCATCAATTGCTTATTCCTAGGTCATATGTACCCTGCACTTTCTAAGACCCAGTCTGAACAACAAGGTGGAATAAATTAGGGTTGTTTTGAATGTAAAATCCATTTGGCTAAATAAAAGTGTGAATATTTGTACCTTACCCTGTTCCATGGAAATATTCTTCTATTTCTCTCATTGTTTCTCCTCTCTCTCCTGACACAATGCTCTCCTCTCCTCTTGACTTACATTCTATTTAGCTTTTCTCATTTATATCTCCTCTAGTCATTTCTCTTTATTCTTCTGCTTTTGTTATCTTGCCCCAAACAATATTCTCTTGTGCTCCCTGTTATGTATTTGTTGCTTAATGTACAAAAGCAGAAGTAGAACAGTGACCACTGAGTTCATATGTATCACACATTTGTTCTGCAAAATACTCAGGAACCAAGAGACTACTTGAGAGAGAAGCCACAATTATAATTGTATTTTGTAAGAAAACAGCAATTCCATTTCCAATGAAATGTTGCTCAGTGGTATCGTCATACTTCATGTACATTTCAAGTTTTAGTCTACGGATAACACTTTTTAGAATGCTATTCAGTTTAGGATTTTTGGCTCCAGAATAGAAATCATGCAATTTTATGATTTATCATTTTCTCTGTGTTTTAGTATTAAGGTGCATAACAATATTTGTTTATAAATGTAATACTAAATGTAATCACAGCTAATTAATTTTTGTTGGAGTTTGTCCCTATCCCTAGCTATATGGTGGTAACCCCTCTCTAATGTTTCTTCATGGGCAAATTTTTATTGTCATCTTTTTCATTGTCATCTGAAACAGTCATTTTGACCAAACTGGGGTATTTCAAAAGCACTTTATTTGACACTTTATTTTAATGCTGATCCACTAAAAAGTGTACTAATCTCAAATACTACTGTCTTTTTGGGACCTATACGACTGAGCTCTTTTGCAGAGACACAAAATAATCTATTTAAAAATGTTCTTCCTGTATTTCAAGAACATTTTTGTTTCTGTTCTCAATTTGTTCAGCTTAAGAGTGAGCTTATTCTCTTCCACTGAAAGAAAATGACATTCATTTTAGCAATGGTTGTGATTCCACTTCCCTGAGATGTTTGTTGTCATGAATGAAAAATAAAATGAGCGCATTTCAGCTGCAGGGTTTGATATATAATCAGCAGATCTAGCAATACTGTATTGGCAGCCATTTAGGTAAGGCCCAGCCATGATTACTTTGTAAATGAGCAGGAAGACAGTATATATAGTTAGATGGGGCACTTTATTTGTATATGTGCACACTTAGGGGCAGATTTATCAAAGGTTGAAGTGAAAATTCGAATTAAAAAAATTCAAATTTTGAGCTAATTTTTGAGTACTTGGACTAGAAAAAAATTCAAAAATTCAAATTTTGAAATTTATCATGTACTGTCGCTTTAAAAATTCGACGTCAACCATTTACCATCTAAAACCAGCCGAATTGCTGTTTTAGCCTATGGGGGACCTGATAGAATGTATTTGGAGTCGAATTGAATGCGCTATTACTTCAATTCGTACAATTCGAATTTGATTGAAAATTGACCTATTCGATTGAAAATGGACTTATTCAGCCAAAAAAAACTTTGATTTAATTTCGGTTGGTCTTTTTGAATTTCGAAGTTTTTCAAATTTCGAAATTTGTCCCTTGATAAATCTGCCCCTTAATTTTGAACTCCCTTATTTTTAGTGATGTATAGATTGGACATTGAGTTTTACTTGATTTGTTGCCATAGCTGGTTGGCAGTTAAAGCAGAATTTTCTGTTTAGACTTTTTCATGTTTCTCCTCTGTGGGAAGAAAGAAGAAAGTTAATGGTATGTGTCAGTCCAACTCCCCAAAACTCAGAACCAGGTCAGGGAGATTTTTCACCCAAGAAAAGGATGCCAATGTGTGCCCCACTCAAACTGAGCCTGAACATTGACCTGTCTAATACACTTACGAAACATTGTAAAATTGATCCTCAGATCCCAAAAAGAAGACCAAACGAGAATTAGTGTTTCATAACATTAAGGGGCCGATTCATCAATAGTCGAATATCGAGGGTTAATTAACCCTCGATATTCGACTGGGAACTAAAATCGTTCGACTTCGAATATCGAAGTCGAACGATTTTGCGCAAATCCTGCGATCGATCGATCGAAGGATTTTTCGTTCGATCGAACGATTAAATCCTTCGAATCGAACGATTCGAAGGATTTGAATCCAACGATCGAAGGAAAATCCTTCGATCAAAAAATCACAGGCAAGCCTATGGGGACCTTCCCCATAGGCTAACATTGACTTCGGTAGGTTTTATCTACCGAAGTAGGTGGTCGAAGTATTTTTTAAAGAGACAGTACTTCGATTATCGAATGGTCGAATAGTCGAACGATTTTTACTTCGAATTGTTCGAATTCGAACGAATTTAACCATTTCAATGGTCGAAGTACCCAAAAAATACTTCGAAATTCGAAGTTTTTTACATTCGAATTCTTCACTCGAATTTTGTAAATCTGCCCCTAAGTGTCCCACCTGTGAATAAAATTATATTTTTTATATTTATAATAATTTTAGTAGATTAAGGATATATTCAGTGACAATTTAATGGTTTCTGGTCTTTGAAGATTAAAGGCACGTGAAACAATGACATAATCTAACACAAACCTACATTCTCAAAACTGTATACACACATACTTTATACATAATGACATGGCCATATAAACTCATTATATTCAGAGGGCTACTTATTCAGCATGATAACTAGTTAGGGTCAATACCAATCAGGAAAAGCAGTACAAATTCAGGAGACGAGAGAGTAGTCGAGGTCACAGCCAAAAACCAAACAGGAACACTGTACACAATCAGAATTCAAAGAGCGATCAAGAACAGGCTAGGGTCAGGTCACGCGGAACACAAGAGATGGTCAGGGACAGGCAATCTTTAGGAACAGGTTTAAACAGACTTGGAATTGTACCAGGAACGATAGAAAATAGATACGTTGGGCAGCAGGTTAGCAAGCTCAAACCCTGTAAATATTTTAATTTTGCTGCGCAATAATGTTACGTGACGCCTTGAATAAGGCTGGAGTGCGGCGCCCGGAGGAAGAACAGCGGACGTCACCACAGTAAGTGCAGCAAGCGTCTCTGCCTCCCCACTGGACCACCAGGTATTACACCTTCAGTTTATATTTTTTCAGGGGTTCAGAAAAAAAGAGTGTAAACCCCAGGAAAATGTAAAATCAGGAAAATGTGCAAAAGTGGGCATGTCACTCACACATAAAAATCTGTATAATGAAAGTCCTTAATGAATTAGTGATGAGCGAATCTGTCCTGTTTCACTTTGACGAAACAATTTGTGAAACTCCAAAAACATTTGTAAAACGGTGAAAAATTTTGACCCGCGTCAATTTAAACGTGAGTGACAGTTTTTATCCAAATGCATTAAAGTCAATAGGGCCCAAATAATTTTGACACGAGTCAATATTTATGCGCGTGACAATATTTACAATATTTTTTCTATTTCTGAATGTAAACTTACTTGTATTTCTGAAAAGCTATTTGGTTTTGAAAGAGAATAAAATTCTGTGTATGCAGATTCCGCATGGAGCCCCCATGATTTGGATGGATTCTGTTCTTAAACTACAGTAGCTTTCAACACTAGTACCCTGGCCTTGAGGCAGAGACAACTATTTGGCTGTAAGAGCAGTTCTTTCTTTTAATGTGGTGTGGAGTGATAACTCTATGTTTTTCCACTGATAACTCCCTTTCACTCCTGTACTCCATCTGCATATGTTCTCATGTCATACGTTCCCAAGTCTATAAAATCTCTGTGACCTCTTTGCATACCTCCCAACTGTCCCGTTTTCAGCAGCACAGTCCCTCTTTTGACAGCTCAATCGCAGTCACGGGTTTGTACTGGAAAGTCTTGATTTTCTCTGCATTAAACAGCTAAAAAAATAATGTTTTTAACTTAATTGGCTTTTGGCAGAGAGCCCAGAACAACCATGAGGTTTAGATAAGATACTTTGTAACAATTTTGAGCAAATAAGTAATTGAAACAATATAAGATAACAGGTCCCTTGGAAAAAGTTAGACTCACGGCTTAAAGGGCAATTCACCTTCATTAGCAAAACTGTAATAACTGGAAAAAAAAACACAGAAATATATTTAAACTTTCATTACCTTCCAAACATATAATTCAAACATATATTATTATTATTATTATTATTATTATTATTATTAAAACAGGCAATGACAGATGGTGTTAATTAGAAAGTTGTTCTTTGTTGGTTTATTGAACTATTTCACTAAAATTATGGGTAGCACTTTCATATTAGATTTCCAAATCTGCTCTTTGACAGACACTGTGTAGTCCAACTAAAGATGAGTAATATGAATTAAAATGCAAAAAAAAAAATGTTTTTCTTTTTAAAACTTTTGCATTACTTGTCCATGAATTTTACCAGGGTGTGAAAAGAAGCAACTTCAGATGTGTTTCATGTGCATTATTGATGGGTCTTTTTAAAAAGAAGCACAAGTACAAAGCACACAATCAGGCATAAAATAGTAGATATCTGAGTACATCACACATACTAGCTCCTATACAAGCTCCTATAAAACTTCACCTAGTGCCAATCTGCCAGTTCATTCTACTTTAATGCATTTTGTGCAAAGTGCAAAAGACGGGGTACAGTGATACAAGTTAACCCTGGAATTAACACCGCACCCTTTTGTTTTGCACCGACTAGTGACGGGCGAATAAATTCACCAGACACAAATTCAGTGAATAAATTCACAAAACTGAGACAAAAATTCCAAGGCGAATTGACGCGCGTCAAAATGATTTGGACGCCCATTGACTGTAATGCATTTGGACAAAATAGTCGTGCGTATAAAAATTATTTTGGTGCCCATTGCCTTCAATGCGTTTTGCAAATTTTTCGGTAAATTCATGAAACGCCACAAATTCGTCCATCACTAGCACCGACATACTCCACTGACTTGAACCTAATGAAACGCACACAAGCTAACATGACATTTGTGATTTTAGAGAGAAAAACACTAAGGGGGGGGTATTTATTACAGTCTGAATGCTAAAAACTTTAAAAAAAATTAAATTGATAAAATCTGAATTATTATAGGAAAAAAACCAAAAAAACGACTTTTTTGATTTTTATTATACCCCGAGGATGGAAAAAGTCTGAATCTAAAAATCCAACATCTGAGACCTGCCGAGGTTGTATAAGTCAATGGCAGAGGTCCCCTATTTGGAAGTTTCTGTGGTCAGCTCTATAATTAGCCCAAAATCCGACTATTTCAGACTGTTCGGGCACAAATCAAAAAATTCGGAGTATTGTAAGTGGAAAAAGTCAGTTCAGTAAAATCCATCCATGTATAGATTGCAAATACAAATCATATACTTTGTTACCAGAAGCGACAGATACACTTTATCTTAAACAAACATAGTTACAATTGTAACATTTGATTTTGATAAATATGCCCATAAAATGAGAATGCCGATAAATAGGCCTCCCAATGTATAAATAGATCCTGCAGCATAGAAACAGCGATAACCATGTTCTAGTCTAGTAAAAGTAAAAAATAAAAGCTTAGAAAAAACAGACTATTGTGTATAACAGGTATAGAATCCATTATCCAGAAACACATTATCCTGAATTATAGAGTGCCTGTCTCCCATACACACCATTTTAATCCATTTTTTTAAATGATTTAATTTTTCTCTGTAATAATAAAGCAGTACCTTGTAATTGATCCCAACTAAGATAAAGGATTTTAAGACCCAGTCTGAGCAAATAGGTTGGAACAAATTAGCTTAGTTTTGAAATACATTTAAAAAATATTTGCATAAATAAGAACTGTGACTATTTTCAGGAAGAAAGTTTGTTCCCTTTCCCTATTGACAAAGAACCAACCGCATGAGAACGAATCAGCTCTGACTTTGTTACATGGGAGTATTTTTCTCTCATTGTTTCTACTCTCTCTTGGACATGATGCTCATCTTATCTTTTTTGATTAGATTTGTATTGTCTCACTTTTATCTTCTCTAGCTGTTTCCCCTTATTCTCCTGCTTCTTTAATATCCCCCAAATAATATCCTCACACTTGAGCTCCCTATGTATTATCTGATCAATGTAAATGCAGAAGAAGGGCAGTAACCACTGTGTTCATCACACATTCATTCCACTAACTGCTCCGGAATCAAGTGAATGATTAAAAAGAAGAACTCACTCAGCAGATGTTGCTGTATTTATAATAAGGAAGTGCCAGATCTGTTCCTGCAAAAGAGTCAACAATTTAAAAGTTGCTTAGTGATGTCTTAACAAATATGCCTTTTTACCAATTATTTGGAAAACACTAACTTATGGTTAAAAAAAATATGGTCATTCAGTGTTAAAATTGCATTTTCCACTTGCATTTGTAAATGACCCCTTATGACTCAGTAAATCATTTGCTCAAATTGGTATATAGCCCGGGCATATAATCATGTGTCTTTTTAATGTCTTTGGATTTCTCTATATACAAATATCGAATTCTTTTTACCTGTTCAATAATGGATTGTTCCAAATGAGATATATATATATAAAAGTCCAAAATGAATGAATGAGTGCACACTGGGAACATATCGACAGGTTTAGTTTAAAAGCATAATTTTATTTAGATAACAGGCCTGTTTTTTTAATTATCTAAATAAAATTATGCTTTTAAACTAAACCTGTCGATATGATCCCAGTGTGCACTCATTCATTTTGGACTTATATTGAATATGCGGATTTTGAGCAGCACCTGGGTAGCTTGCTGAATACAGTGGAGTGCAGATTTTTTTTTTTTTTCATTTCAGGGGCTCAAAAGTAATTGGACAAATTAAAAAAACTGAAAATAAAATGTTCATTTCTAATACGTGGTTGAAAACCCTTTGCTGGCAATGACAGCTTGAAGTGTTGAACTCATGGACATCACCACATTCTGGGTTTCCTCCTTTTTAATGCTCTGCCAGGCCTTTACTGCAGCGGCTTTCACTTGCTGTTTGTTTGTGGCCTTTCTGTCGGAAGTTTAGTCTTCAACAAGTGAAATGCAGCTCAATTGGGTTCAGATCAGGTGACTGACTTGGCCATTCAAGAATATTCCACTTCTTTGCTTTAATAAACTCCTGGGTTGCTTTGGCTGTATGTTTTGGGTCATTATGAAACGCCTCCCAATCAATGTGAGTGCATTTAGCTGGATTTGAGCAGACAGTGTCTCTGAACAGCTCACAATTCATTCTTGTGCTTCTGTCCTGTGTCACATGATGGATAAACACTAGTGTCCCAGTGCCACTGGCAGCCATGCACCCCAAGCCATCACACTGCCTCCCAAATCTTTTATAAATCATGTGCTATGCTTTGGATCATGAGCTGTTCCACGTCTTCTCCATACTTTTTTCGTGCCATCATTCTGGTAGAGGTTGATCTTGGTTTCATCTGTTTTCCAGAACTGTCCTGGATTTTTGAGATGTTTTTTAGCCTTTCTCTAGCATTTCTATTCTTGATGCTTATGAGTGGCTTGCACCTTGCAGTGCTCCCTCTGTATTTACTTTCATGCAGTCTTCTCTTTATGGTAGACTGGGATATGGAGACTCTACCTCCTGTAGAGTGTTGTTCACTTGTTTGGCTGTTGTGAAGGGGTTTCTCTTCACCATGGAAATGATTCTGAGATCATCCATCACTGTTGCCTTCCATGGACGTCCAGGTCTTTTTGCGTTGTTGAGTTCACCAGAGCTTTCTTTCTTTGTCAGGATGGACCAAACTGTAGATTTTGCCACTCCTAATATTGTAGCAATTTCTCATGTTTTTTCTGTTTTTGCAGCTTAATGATGGCTTGTTTCACCTGCATGGAGAGCTCTTTTGTCTGTTCACAGCAAAATATTCCACATACAAGCACCTCCCCCCCCCTCAAATTAACTCCAGGGCTTTTATCTGCTTCATTGATAATGACATAAGGAATAGTGATGGGCGAATTTATTCACCAGGCGCGAATTTGCGGCGAATTTGTGCGTTTCGCCGCCAGCGAATAAATTGGTGAAGCGCCCGCGAAAATTCGCGGCAAAAATTCGCCCGCGTCAAAAAAAAAATTTCCGAAAAAACGGACGCCGGCGCCGTTTCGCGAATTTTCCGCCGTTTCGCGAATTTCTCGCGAAATTCGCAAATTTTTCGGAGAAGCTAAACGGCGCAAATTCGCCCATCCCTAATAACGAATGGAATTGCCCACACCTGCCCATGACATGAAATAGCCTTTGAGTCAATGGTCCAATTATTTTTGAGCTCTGAAATGAAGTGATTGTGTTAAAAAAGGCTTTAGTTCCTCACATTTTTATGCCATCTTTTTGTTCAACCCACTGAAAGTCTGATTTGTTTAATTTAAAATTCATTTACACCAGCACAATATCATATAGATCAGGTAGATCAACACTTTGTAAAAGTCATTAGTGTCTCTCAAATGGCCATCCATTTGCTGTTCACTGAGCTGGAGTAGTGAATCCACATATTCTGCTATACCCTCATTGAAGGACCCATTGGAAGAAATTATTGGCTGCCCTGGTGGTCTGGACAGGTTCTTGTGTATCTTGGGCAGGGTATAAATCACAGGTCTAACGGGGTGTTTAGGCAAAAAATAATCAAACATTTCCTTTGTGATCCAACCATTTTTTACTGCAAAATCCAATAAATTCCACAGTTCCTTCTGGAAAATGTCCGTAGGGTCATAAGATAATTTCCCAAAACTGATTTCATTGTTCAATCGCGACAAGATTTCTTGCCTATAATAACTGTAATCCAGTACCACAACTGCTCCTCCCGTATCAGCCTTTCAGATAATGTTTGTATTATTATTTTTAATGGAGCGTATGGCTTCTCTTTTCAATACAGACAAAGTCCCCTGCCACTTATGCCTAACTTAGTGCCAATCAGCCATGTCCATACTTAGCATTCGGTTGAAGGGGTTAAATGGTCAGTTGGTTTTAAGTTGCTTCTTAAACTAAACTAAGTTAGTTATCTCAATCTACAAGCAAAGATGACAGAATAAGATGTGCTTCAGTATAGATAGTCACAACATGAAAAGTTAATATGACAATTGTAACTATTTTTGTTTCAGATAAAGGGGGTTATTTATTATGCTCCGAATATCCAAAATTCATTAAAAAAATGACATACACACCAGTATCATATTCTTTATAGTTAAGATATTGTCAATGTTCTTTACATTATTATAAAGTTGCTATAATACTGAATACTCTTTTTTTCTAGACTGAACATGACTGAACTCTAAAGGAAAGAAGAAAAGAAGAATAGTATCAAATAAAGATAAGTCTAAAGCAACTAGACTTAGGGGCAGATTTATTAAGGTTCAACTGGTAAATTTGAATTAGATTTTTTTTTTGCCAAAACTCACAAATTCAAAATTTAAAAGCACAAACTCGATTGTAAATTTGAACGTGAGATTTATCACAGCTCGACCATGGAAACAGTTCTAATTCAAGTATTCACCATCACCACATAAAAAATGTACAAGTCAATGGCAGAGGTCCATTAAACCATTTGAATATGTTAATTGCCTTCCTGACATTTAAGTTTTTTATCAGAGAAAAACTAGATTTGCATTCAATTTGAATTTGATTCGAAATATTCGGGTCAGGACTATTCAATCGAATATTAGACGTTAGTCATAAATAACCTAACAAAATCAAAAGTCCAGGCAGGGGTCAATAAGGCAGGTGGCATACAAACAGTGTCCAAAGTCCAAGCAGGGTCAAGTTCAGAGAATAAACAGTAATAATAACACCCAGGTACTCACAGAAAATAGGACCTATCATCGGGCATTGAACCGTCTCTGGAGTTCCTTTATTTTGAATTTGGTGCCAGTGATGTCATCACGCCGGAGTCCTGACGCTGGCGTCTCTGCACCCACGTGGGGATCCTGGGCGCCGCCATCTTGGATGCGACGCTGTAAGGGAGAGACGCTGCTGCCGGCGCTGCTGCGGGTATGAGCCCTGACAGTGCCTACCCTACTCTGCCTGCCCTGCTCTACATGGCCTGTGTGCGTCATACTCAGCCTGCACTACACTACATGCAGGAGATGAGCCTGTGCTAACTATGGGGAGGAGGAATATAGATTTAAGGGATTATCTTAATAGGATTTAATATACTTTTTTTTCAAATATGAGTGATGGATGATATTTCTCTAGTGAGCTCCAATCTTGTGATGTTTATTGTGCTACCACCATTAATGTGGATTTGGTCTTAAAAGTTCTTGTGATAATATGGGTGTGGTTTAAAGTAGTAGTGTAAAAACTGGGAGTGGTCAGCACTGGACTCAATTATCAGCCCTCCACCATGTAGGCAGAAAAATTCTGACCCTCAGTATCACTGAAGTTGGACCTCGCTGCTTCAAAAATTGATTGAAAAAAATGAATCCCGGAACCACTGATTATATAAATCAAAGAAATCTTATTAAGTTAAGTTATTTTAACTTAATAAAATTTCTTTGATTTTTATAATCAGTGGTTTACGGGATTAACTTTTTTCAATCAATTTTTGTAAGTGCCTTAGGAGCTGGGGTGAAATCTTTGCACCTACATTGCCCTGTGTGGACTGGCTAATTGAGGTTCTCATTGCTGCTTCATATCATGACCTGGATGCATTGAAAAGATTTGGATTTATAGTAAAAAAAAAAAAAAAAAAACTAATTGTTCAAGTTTTTGGCATTTGGACTTTAATAAATAACCCCCTTTACGTGTATGTATTGTGTTGCACTATTTAGAATCTAAGGGGCCGATTCATCAAGAGTCGAATATCGAGGGTTAATTAACCCTCGATATTCGACTGGGAACTAAAATCGTTCGACTTCGAATATCGAAGTCGAACGATTTTGCGCAAATCCTGCGATCGATCGTTCGATTCGAAGGATTTTAATCCAACGATCGAAGGAAAATCCTTCGATCAAAAAATCACAGGCAAGCCTATGGGGACCTTCCCCATAGGCTAACATTGACTTCGGTAGGTTTTATCTGCCGAAGTAGGGGGTCGAAGTTTTTTTTAAAGGGAAAGTACTTCGACTATCGAATGGTCGAATAGTCGAACGATTTTTACTTTGAATCGTTCGATTTCGTTCGAATTCGAACGAATTTAACCAATTCGATGGTCGAAGTACCCAAAAAATACTTCGAAATTCGAATTTTTTTCATTCGAATCCTTCACTCGAAGTTAGTGAATCTGCCCCTAAATGTTGGATTTGATCCTTATTTTCAGTGATTTATAGAAACTAAACATATTTATTTAATTGGTCAACTTAGCTGGTTGGTACTGTAGTTAAGAAGCTAAAGCAGTATCCTACCCACGTCACAACAAGCTCTAGACCTATGGGATGCAATATTCCTAAAAACGAACCTAAGTACTCCTAACTTCAGATTTAGTAGGATTTTTTACAATACAGACTTTATACCGGGCTGCACCCCGACTGACTTTACCCCCTGGTTAGCAGCAAAACTGCTTACCCTCAATGCCTTTCTTGTAGACCAGACAGTGCTATCATTTCAACAATCTAAAGAGAAATATGACATTCCACACTCACATTTTTTCAGATATTTGCAAATCAGACATTACGTGGAAACTGCACTCAAAACTAAAATCAACAACACACTAACGTATTTTGAAACCATCTGTCAAAACCGATCATGCCCGACACACACGTGATCACTAGTCTATATAGCAGTGTAGCATCAGACACCACAAAACTGCACCAACCCTACATGACGAAATGGGAAGAAGATCTAGGCTTTCCAATTTCTGAAAAAACCTGGTCATGCATATGGGACACGGCCAAAAAGACATCTATTTGTCTTATATGCTTAAAGAGCATATAAGATTATATTCTGGTGGTACTACACCCCAATGCGCATAAGAACATTTAGCGGCAATCTAGACCATGCAAAATGTTTCAGAGGTTGTGGGGATCAGGGATCATTCTTACATACCTGGAAGACCTGCAAAGTAGCCCAGGAATTTTGGAGGAAGGTAGCCACTCTGCTCTCGAGGTCCTCCACAGCACTATACAAGCCTCCCCTCACACATTTCTTTAAGGCATGGGAATCCGAGCAATACACTCCAAAAGGTCACACAAGCTGGCCACACATATTCTAACAGCAGCAAGATCACTACTAGCAGCTAATTGGAAAAAAACACAAATTCCAGGAATGCAAACACTTATCACCAAAGTTAATTGGATCAGAGCAATGGAATCCATAAGAGCCAGACTTTAGGACAGGAGCTATGAGGAGGAGTTGGAGTGGCATCCCTGGGCCCACCACCTGGAAATGCTTAAGATACAAATACTGCAACATCAGGTACTGCACATAGATTGTGCAGGAAACGATACCTCACAATTGATGTACGGAAACAGCTGAATACACTTTCACTACTTTTGGCACCTTTTCCCCTCTTCTTCCACTTTCCTATACTCTTATTCTTTTCTTCTTTTCTTCCTTCCCCCTGTTAATTAATGATACAGTCGCTTTAGGACTTTTATGAAAGTAGCCTTTTCATGGAGACTAAATTTCATGATATACTGGATAAATACATTCCATGTTGTTACACCGGCTGATATCTCCTTGATGAACCATTCCTTGAACTCTATACTGTATTGAAGTAAATCAATAAAAATTTAAAAAAAAAAAAAAAAGCTAAAGCAGAATTTTCTGTTCACACAAACAGAGAAGTGACCAATATACTTCTCAGAAAGAAATTTTTTTTACACTTCAAGAAAATAAAAACAGCAAGTTAACAATATTTGCTAATGTGTCAAATTCACTTTCCCACAGCTGAAAGAAAAATATCATTATATAGATACTCTGTACTGCAAGTGATGATTTGAAAAAACCCCATACCCCCCACCCCAGGTAAACCCCTCTCCCTCCTCCCCCCAGACTAAATACCCCCCCTGGGGAAATGCTCCATACTTACCCCTCGGCGCAGATTTCCACGCATCCATTTTCCGCGTCCTCTATAAGTTGACTGGGAGATCGGTATTTCTGCAGAAGCGCAATTGGAGCAGTTTGCAGATTTGAGACAACTGCGCATGCACAAAATTACACGGAAATTGACAATCTCGCAGTCAGATTACCAAGGAAGCGGAAGATGGATGCGTCGAACTCCGCTGGAAGAATCTGCGCCGAGGGCTAAGTATGGAGTATGGGCCATTTTCCCAGGGGGGTAGATAGCCTGGGGGGAGGAGGGAGTGGGGTCTTCCTGGGTGGGGGGTATGGATTTTTTTTGCAAAAGGGTTTCCTTCTCCTTTAAGACATTTGGACAGCACATTAATGTTAATGGCATGGTGATCAGCCAATTTCTGATCGCCACATCACAACCTGCCCCCTTACACAATATTCCTGCCCTGAATTGGCACCCACTCTGCCCCGACATCAAGCATCCTGCTCCCCAATGTCATCCATCCCACCCTCTGCCTGGAGTTCCCCACTGGAAAAGATGGGAACCCCAATACATATATATTTATATTTCCTATAACAATTTACATTTAGACTAGGCACCCAGATTTTCTAAAAAAGGGTTTGAATTTGGCTGAATTCTGTTTTTTAAAAACTGTACTATGAAAAAGGAAAAATGAGCTTTTGACCAAATAAAACAGATTTTACTGTTTTGGCTCTTTATAAATAACGTTCTTCAAGTGCATTATTAGGAATATTCCTTACTAAATCACATGCAGGATGGATCTGGTCTAGTGATGGGCAAATTTGCGGCACTTTGCGAGTTTCGCCACCGGTGAATAAATTCCCGAAATTTGGATGCCGACAACATTTAAACGGACGCCCATTGACTTTAATGTGTGTCAAAAGTTGTCGGCGTCAAAATTTGCGCTTCGCATAGTTTTTATCTGTTTCGCAAATTTCACAGGAAATTCGCAAATTTTGTGGTGAAGCAAAATCGCACATAACTAATCTGGTCTCCCATCTTGTGGAAGCAAAATGACAGAATATTTCCAGAAAGAGATGCAGGGTTAATGTTATTGGGCTATGTATGTGTATTTGTGCAACTTTTCGTTTGTCTCTCATATGGGTTAAATAATGGGGGTCACATATATATATTTTCTTGTTTGTATAATTATTGACTTATTCAACAACTCCTCCATAAATCAGCTTGCAAATTAAAGGGGGGAATTATTGTGAAAACGAAAATTTAATATCAGCTCAGCATACTGAAATAAGAAACATTGTAAATACAATCAATTAAATATTCTGCATTGTTTCTGAAATAATCAAGTTTATGTTCACTATCCCTCTCTCAGCATCTGTTTCTCTTCATTCTGTCTTCATGCAGCAGTTGGGTGTCAGATATTCATTGACAGTTAGATCCGATATATCTTATAGGGGGGGGCCTCCTTTCCTAGCAGATGAATAAGAGCTCACTCAAATAACTGATTCCAGTGCAAACAAAATTCTAACAAAAAAACTGCCTTTTGCACAAATTCTGCATGTAGAGAGACATGATGTCTGGTGATTTTAATAGTGAGCTCTAACACATCTTCTAGGGAAAAGGAGCCCCACTATAAGATATATTGGATCTAACTGTCAATGAATATCTGACACCCAACTGCTGCATGAAGACAGAATAAAGAGAAACAGATGCTGAGAGAGGGATAGTGAAGATGAACTTGATAATTTCAGAAACAGTACAGATTTTTTAATTGAATGTATTAAACACATTTCTTATTTCAGTATGATGAAGCTTACATTTTCATTTTTGCAATAGTTCCCCTTTAAGATGAAACATGACAATTTGTCAAAAAAAATTGACTGCATTATGGGGGCTTTTACAGACTAATATCTGACCAGTCAGAACTATTGGGGTGTTTATATTTAAACCATTACTGGTGAGAGCTGCACATAATTGTGTGTGGAATAGAATTGCTCTGCAATGCTGTATGTGTATTTCCTTTTTCTAAAAATTATGAGACAGTCAAGGAAATTTACTTTTAATATAGGTAATTAAAAATGGAATGGATTCCAGAAAAAGGGGCGTAGCCATTCTTTTGAGTAAATTCTTCAATGATAAGGTGCTGTGGGTTAAAGCAGATGCAGAGGATTTAGAAATAGAACAAAACAGGTATACAAGCTTAAATGTCTATGGACCCAATAACAACTCCACAACCTTCTTCACAGATTTAATTGCTTCCATTACAGCATGGGGGCCCACCCTCCTAGTAGCAGGTGATATGAACACTGTTTGAGATCGGTCTGGAACACAAGGCTCCTCCGCTCAGGGAGTGTAGGTTTGGTAGATAGTCGGCCCACACTGTAGCAGGCAGCACCAACAGGAATATCTGTTTTAAAAGCCTTTATTTTGCTTTTCTTAGGTTTAATGATCAGGACAGTTACAACGTTTCAAGCCAAAAAATGGCCCTTTATCAAGCTAATGTTACACACATGTTGAAACATTTTATACTATATATCATAGCGCCATCTTCTGGCAAAATACTGAAAAAACATTATAGTACAGATACATTTTCAAATATTCACATTTTGGTTGGTACAAAAATTCCGTCCACTAATTATCAAGATGATTCTTTTGTCCCAATATCTGTAAAATCAAAACATAAATAAAACCAAATAAAAACTATTTTATCGGATTATGGAGTGTAAATCATATTCCTGATTGAGGCCATGGGGTTCCATTGTTTCTAAGTATCATATCCACCAGGCTTCTTTTTTAAAGGGCAAGTAACACTAAAAAATTTTAAGTAAAAAATCCATTCCTCCCCCTCCAATAATACTGCTATCCTGGACAAAGTTAACTCTCTTTAATATCTAATACATAAATAAAGCAACGAAATCTCACTTCTGGTTTGTTGTAAAACGGCGATGTGGCGACCTGCACTTATGTGCACACTCCAATGTCCTGCTAGTTGGCTTCTTTCTAAAACCGGAAGTTACTGTGTTGCTGCTGTTCAGCCGGTGACTTTTTATTAGCTTGTCTCATTCTCTATCAAGCTTGGTAGCTGCTCAAAACCCCCTCCTTCCCTCTCCTTTCCCAGCCACCTTGTTCTCCACAAAGACTCACACAGAGCAGAACGGGCTCCGCTACAGTACTACATATCACATAGTGACTCACAGCTGCTGTTTAGCCTCTGCTCGGTGCACAGAATGGCACCACAGAACAGTCTGCGATGAACTTTGCCCGCTACGTGGTGTGTGTGTAGAGAGAGAGCAGAGAGGCTGAACAGCAGCTGACCCAGCAACTTCCGGCAGCGAGTCGATATGTGGTGCTGTGGCGGAGCCTGCTCTGTGTAAGTCCGTGTGGGGAACGAGGTGGCTGGGAAAGAAGAGGGGAGGGGGGAGTAAGCAGCTACCAAGCTCGACAGCGAAGGAGACAAGCTAATAAAAAGTCACCGGCTGAACATCAGCATCACCAGTAACTTCTGGTTTTAGAAAGAAGCTGGTTAACAGGACATTGGAGCGCGCACGTAAGTGCAGGTCGCCACATCGCCGTTTTAGATAGTCGGCGTCTGCTACACCCAGATGAGAGGGAATATACTTTTTTATTCTAACCCCCATAAATCCTTTTCACCAATAGATTATACTCTAATAACACAGATGGTCGTCGATAATATAACAGTAAGTAAGATGTACAATATTTCTTTATCTGACCACGCATTGATATCAATTACAATTTCACCGCGTTTATCCAACTCTAGAGATAGACAAGGGAGTTTCTCTGCTTATCTATTCAATTCTGACGACTTTCAGCTTTATCTCCGAAATAAATGGGCAGACTACACTGATGGTAATCTTGAGCATTTAGATAATATGCCATTGTTCTGGTCAGCATCGAAGGCAGTGATTTGAGGACATATACTTTCTTACACAGCTAGACTAAATAAAACATTCAAAGAGAAACAAGAATTGTTGAATCATAACCTCACCACTGCCAAACTTACCTTATCACGGGAAGGGAACAAGACCATCAAAATTATAGGTTTTATAGGTGGGGCAATAAAGCAGGCCGCCTTTTGGCAAACTTGGTGAGACAGAAAAAAGGCACTTCACATATTAGCCAGATTCAATCATCAGAGGGACAAAAATTTGCTTCATCTGGAATTCTGAGTGAATTTAAAAAATATTATGAAACCCTTTACCAAGCTACAATAGACAATACCAAGCATGAATTTACTCTCTTCGCTCTGCAAATATGCCTAAGCTTACACAAACACAATGGGATATTCTTAATGCCCCGCTAAAGGAACAGGAGATAGGTGATACTATATAAGTCACTCGCTAATCAGAAGGTGCTGGGATTGGTTGGTTTTACATCGGAATATTATAAAATGCTGCGAGAGGAGTTAAGACCTATCCTATATTCCCTTTTTCAATATCTTTTAGGTGGGGCTGGGATTTGGGATGGGTTCAATGAGGCAAAAATGATTTTAATTCTAGAAAAAGATAGAAGGGAGGACCCAGTGGAATCTTACAGACCTATCTCACTGCTAAATCATGATTATAAAATATTTACAAAACTTTTGTCTATTAGGTTGCAAAACATTCTGTCGGAGATTACTGTGCCAGAACAGTTAGGTTTTACTCGCAACAGACAAGCTGTAACGGCCATACGCTCTGTCCTGGCAGCGGTGATTTCTGACTCCCACAATAAAAATTCACAAATGTTAATGGTAAACCTAGACAAGGCGTTTGACCAGATTTTTCATTCTCATTTAGTTCAATTGGTCAAAATTAGACATTTTGGACCACATTTCATTAAAGCTATAACAACACTGTATTGTCCCGCCCAAATGATATATTTATGGATATTTCTCTTCTTTCTTCACCCTTTCGTGGGGAACCAGACAGGGATGCCCACTTTCCCCCTTGTTGTTTAATTTGGCCTTGGACTCATTTCTCCAATATTTGTTAGCTTTTCCACATTTGAGAGGGATAAATATTGGTGCCCAACATCTTAAATTACGAGCTTTTCCAGATGATATTTTGTTAATTATAACAAATCCGCATGAGGCCAACCCCAAACTCTTGAATTATATCCAAGACTTTGGCAGAATAGCAGGATTTATAGTGAATACTATTAAAACTATAGCAATGCCGCTACATCCACAACTTTGAAAATCATGGGATGGCCCCTTTCCCATTCCAGTGGGCCATTACCACATTACAATTTTTAGGAATTAGAAAGATTCCTCAGACAATAAATGCTTTATACAGACAGAACATCACTCCATTATTAGATAAAATGGTTCAAGAGATCAAAGTGTGGTCACATTTACCAGTTAATTATTTGGGAAAATGCCATTTGATCAAAATGGTCTGGATTCCCAGGCTGCTTTACCCACTACATATGCTTCCAGTGTTGCTCTCACGCACCAACCTAGTAAAATTAAATTGTGCTGTTTAGCAAACCAAGATATATGGAGGGGTAGGTCTCCCAGATGTTTCGACCTATAATTTTGCATGTAATTTTTGTTATGTAGCAGACTGGATTCAGGATAGGGATTTATATGCAGTGCCTTGGCTGGAACAGGGCTTAGTGCCAGAGTTCTCTTTGGCCTCTTTGTTACATTTAACTGAGAGTCAACTACCATTGCAGGTAAAAGATAACCCCCTATTATACAATACAATTAAGACCTGGCAAGTGACATGTCATAGATTATCTCTTTCGGCTGCTGATGCCCTTTTTCAGCCTTTCGTAAGCAACCCTCATTATTTGAATAACTATAGAGGCCATCCTTTTCTCACATGGGCAGCACAAGGGGTAAAACAGGTGAGACATCTAATGCGCACTCCGGACACTCTCTATTCTTTATCTGAATTGAAAGATAAATATAGTGGAGTATTCCAATAGATCGGAATTTGAGAGAGGAATGGGTAGATGGATAAATCAAATTCCAGAATTGACAAAAGATAAACTGCTGGCCTTACATGTAAAATCGTTAGCACTTCTTCGTTCCAGTCAATTCCAAGAAATGTTCCTTAAAATATTGCATAGGGCTTACTTTTCCCCAGAACTCAGGAAAAAAGTAGGCTGGTCGGAGTCAGACTGTTGCTTAAAATGCCTAGCTCCGAAGGCAGATATTTATCATTGTTTGTGGACCTGTCCACTTATACAAAGGTTCTGGAATGAGGTGACTCCTTATTGTATAACTAGCCTACTAATCAATATATCCCCCACACCCACATGGGCGATATTTGGTGATGGGACAAAAATCTTGAAGGCAGTTTGGAAATTTGCAGGGATCATTTCAGCAGTCAGTAGAAAAGCTATATTGAAATGTTGGACTTCAGATATACCTCCAACGCTGAATTTAGTGAAGTTAGAGCTTGATTTTGCATATCATATGGATTCGCTACACTTAAAAGGGAAGATCAGGTAGCAAGCTTTTTTAATACCTGGTTAAGATATGTTCATACATTGTCTCCTCAAACACAGCAAAAAATAGTTACAGTGTTTAGATTTACTTCAAGGTATATGTCAGAGGAACTGTTGGGTAGGCAGATAATATCAATGTCGGGGGGATTGGGGGAAAGAAATACCTAACTGTGTAAATCTTAAATATACTCTGTCTTGTAATTGAAACATTGAAACATTAAAATACATGCTATGTGTTCTGCGATTGGGGATAGTCAATGAAAGTGTGTAGACTAGTCTCAAATAAAAAGGTGCAAATAAAAACATTTTAAAAAATTTAATGTATTCATGGAGTAATGTATTCATGGAGTAATGGATTTTGGAGTAATGGATTTCAATGAGTTATTATATTTATGTTTTGTTTCAGCAAATTATGTATTTGTTAACACTGATTTTGCTGCTTGAAAATAGGAACCATACTCATATAAACACACACAAGCACCCTCATATAATATTATGTTCTACCCCTTAATTGATGAGCACCCAAGAAACTCTTTTGCAATCTTTGTACATATTTTTATTTTTTCATCTGTATTTACAGATTAAACTGAGGCACAACAATTTACATTTGTTCCAGCTAATTTCTACAACTCTTGTAGCAGCTGCTTAATAACAAATCATCTCCAGGAAGAAGTCTCAAAGCAAAAAAACAGAATGTTGGTAATTAATACTGGTTTGCTGAAGAAAGTAAGAAATTGAAGGCATAGGGAAATCATTCCAATGGGAAAGGTCATATTAATAAGCAGAAGCAAAAGACTAAAAACTGGGCAATCATTGTCTCTGCTAAAGTAAAGAGTCTTCCTTTAACTGGGCCAGTAGTGTTTATTTAAAAGGCTGTGTCAGATTGGTTGAAATATTGAAACAATTCAGGTTGGTTGCTATGAGTGATGCAAGTTTCTGCCTACATTAGTAACTGATATAGGGGTCCGTTTACGAAAGTGCGGTAAATCTGACTAGGGATGCACCGAATCCAGGATTCGGTTCGGGATTCGGCCAGGATTCGGCCTTTTTCAGCAGGATTCGGATTCGGCCAAATCCTTCTCCCTGGCCGAACCGAATCCGAATCCTAATTTGCATGTGCAAATTAGGGGCGGGGAGGGAAATTGTGTGACTTTTTGTCAGAAAACAAGGAAGTAAAAATATTATTACCGAAAGTGGAAGTGTGGATCCACTATTTTTGGTGCTGCTCTCCCCCTAGAAACTTCTTGTGTAACAGCGCAGTCTTCACCCAATTTTTTATTTATTAAGGAATTAAAAACTGTTTTCCCCTTCCCACCCCTAATTTGCATATGCAAATTAGGGTTCGGATTCGGTTCGGTATTCGGCTGAATCTTTCACAAAGGATTCGGGGGTTCGGCCGAATCCAAAAAAGTGGATTCGGTGCATCCCTAAATCTGACTTTAAGTTTCCGCATGAGAATATTTTTCCGACAGAATATTCGCAACGACTAAGTTTACTAAACAGCGATGCGCTCAGAAGTCATTGCAATCGCTTGCGGTAACTGCGTTAATGAACCAGCTTACGTTAGAGGTAATTTTAGCGAGTTGCGAATTTTCTGGTGACAAATTACGTTTTTGCGAATATTTATGCTATAAAATAGTCTTGTTTTATGGCGGTTATTATGACAATTTTTTACTGTGACATTTATGGCCAGAAATGCATCTTCAAAACTCAAACTTTATTGACTGATGATTATACCATCCAAAAACATTACCAGAGTAACACCAATCAAACATTTATGCATCATATAAACCCTTCTGCCAACAGAATCATATGAACAAGAAATGATACCAGTCAATCGCTTCATAGAATGTAGCCAATCACAATGAAACCAAAAAAGCGTAGAGGCTGACGAATCCTTGGACTGTGATGCCGCTGCCAATAATACGACTCTGAGCTGAAACTGCTGCTGTTGCACCAGATAGAAGCAGAAGCCAAAACATCCTGTCAGCAATAGCTACAGATCTGTCTCCTGTGAGCAAAGAATGATGGGTAAAATAAACAGTATTATGGGATATTTCCTGCTCCTTGAGAATATTCTGGTGAAAAAATACTTTTACGCCACTACATAGATGGCGGTAAAATATTGCGAATATTCTTGCGTAAATTTTGTCTTTTGCACATTTCGCTGTTTAGTAAACCAGGCGTTAATGTGTACGTAGCTTTATTTTCAGCGAATGCGATAACTGGCAAAAACATATTTTTGCGCAAGAAAATTCGCAAATTTATATTTACCGCAGGTTAGTAAACTGGCGAAAACATATTTGGCGACAAATTTGTCTATATTTTGTGCGAATATTTTTATCGCTCTTTAGTAAACGGACCCCATAATCTGGAAACTCTTTAGTGCTTTGACATTATAGAACCCCCTGCCAGCTGCTGAAAACTGCCACCTGTTTCTTAAGTATTATAAAAATAGTAGCACTCTCTGAAATTATCCTCCTTCAGAGAAAACCTGTAATGAGTATGTCAGTGAGTTAGGGTGAGAGCAGATTATTTTGACACCTGCCCACCCCTTTTATGAACAGTTTGTTTCTGACCAACACATATGATTCTATGCAGCAGTTTTGATATTCCTGAAATACTCAAGTCAGTACTTGCGATGAGGGAATTTGTCCTGTTTCGCTTCGCCAAAAAAAATGTGAAACTTCTAGAAAAAATTGCAAAACACATTGAAGTCAATAGGTGCAAACATTTTTTTTTTTTACGTGCAACAATTTTTTTCAAGTGCAACAATTTCTCTCTACAAATGCAGTAAAGTTAATGGGTATTTTTTTCTTATGGCAACTTTTTTGTCTCTGTGACTTTTTGTGCAAATGCATTAAAGTTAATTTAATCTGTTTTTTGTCTTGCCCCAGTTTTTGTTTTGGTGACTTTTTTTTGTTGCCGTGAATCCATGGCTGTTGAAAACATTTGCTCATCACTAGCCAGTACGCTTGCCGTTCTCTAGCAATCTCAATATTTTTGTGTGTCCATTTTCCATGTAGAATGCAAATACCCTTGACACTAGAAAAAAATGTGCCTACTAGCTTTAAATGGGCAAAGGGCAATATTACCTAATAAAGTGGTCGCTGTGTTAAAAAACTAAAAAGATCACCAGAATACCAAGTGAAATACCAGTGCCCTGATGGCAGGAGGGCACAGATGCAAATAATCTGTTTGGTAGGGTCTTGTTTTCTGTCTCCAACAGGAAAGTTCTCCTTTCTTGTCAATACAATATATTACAATTCCATTTTTATTGAATTCAAAATACAAAAGGAGTAAAGAACAAGGAAAGATAGAATGCAACATAAGGGTATAAGAATGGCCTCAGTAGAAGACACCTGTGTTTTTGTTGAGTGTCTCTGTATCTTTGAAATCCCCCCTTTTTTACATCTATAACAAATTACCAGATTTTCTTTTCTGAAAACACCCACCAGCCCTGGACAAGTGCATGCACCTTACCGTAAGTGAATCCAACTGCTGTGATCCACTGTATCAACTCTAATAGGAGGGATTCCAAGGCCTTCTTTGCTGCATTTTGCTTTAAGCACAGGGAGGTGGGAAGAGATCCATAGTCAAGTCAAATGTGCAGAAAGAACAGCAAGCAGAGAAAAATAGCATTTTGCTAAATAAATATGGTGGTTTGGAAGAGCATCAGCAGGGCAATCAATGTCTACTTAAAGGACAAGGAAAGTCTAACAATAAATGCTGCTTCTTTGATAGGCATATCTTTTTGTGGTTTCTGCCTTTGCTTTAGGGCAGGACTCCACTGACGATTTTGCCGCGATCTGACGCGCTGCGCAAAAATGAAGGCGTGACGACGGATGCGATGGAAATAAGGCAAATAATTTGATTGTCGGATCGAGTTGCATCATTGATGCGACGAGACACGACTGTCAGATGCAGACGCAGCGTGCAACAGCGCGGCAGATCGCGGGGGAATCGCCCCAAGGAGTTCTGCCCTAAAGTCCACTGTGTGTAAAGTCATTTCTCATCTGCAGGCTGGTTGAAGAAAAAAAATGCATAGTACTGAAACTCCCATGATGCATCAGTTCCTCACCGAGACTGTAGATTCTGGGAACATCACCAACTCCAGGGCAGCACATGCGCATTAAACAGCACTCGCGAGCGCACTGTTAGCCTGAAGACGTGTGATTCAGACACAAACTTCCTCCACTTGCCCTCCCACTAGCATGCACACACCAATAGCAGCACTTGAAAAATCATTGTTTTATTAGTCAGTGCTGATCATTTGTTGTTATTTTTAGGTATTTATTTGTTTTAGGGTGTATGTGCTCATTTTTAAATATTTTCTGTTAATCCTGCATTGTACAAAGACTGCAGACATCATCTCTCCTAGCAATCTCAGATCAAAAGAGCCACTAACAAATTCACTGCGAATAATATGTGCTTTTCACAATGCGTACAGACATGCGTCTGCAAAGTGTCTTCAAATAGGATTAACCTATTCTTCAAATTCGTGCGACATCAACAAAAAGTGTATCCAAATAAATATTTGCAATCTAATATAAAAACTCAGTCCACTTTTTTTATTTTGCTTCACATTAATTGGTAATTATTTGTATTCCTTTTTATGCAATATTGTTATGGTATAGCTAAAAATAGTGGTTCAAATAGGATTGCCACCTGGTATTTCCCCAGCCTAGCCAGTAAAATACCAGCCAAGGTCGGGCTGGTATTACAAATTTAGCCGGTAAATGTGTAAACCCTATTGTTACCGCCCCTGGCCCACCTCAGATCTGCCCCACTCACCTAATCCAAGTGCTGCAGTCCCTTCCTGGGCAAACCAGCATTGAAACTTCGTGACTCCACCCCCGAAACATCACAACCCCGCCCTGAAACATCATAACCCTGCCCCAAAATGGCATAACCACGCCACTCTCTGGCAGCCCCCACCCTCTACGTCACTGGCTAGTAGGGCCACAACTAAAAGGTGGCAAACCTAGGTTCAAAATGCAAACAATATGTTTCTAAAAATCAGCTTGTCTCATTCAGCAGGTGTTGTCAGGCACTATTATGATTTTCAAATCAATGTTTCACTAGTCATAACCTGCAGTACATTATATTATTACATTATATTATTTACTTTATCCTTTAAATGCTATAAATGCTCAAATAATGATTATGAAGTAGAAAGTCTCAAACATTGAGATCCTTTTTCCAAATTATTCTACTTACTAGAAAAACAATATCAAAATAATTTTAGTGAAATGTCATTAATTTACACAACTTGAATTTCTCATTAAAATGATTTATTCTTGCTAGTTTTTACCAAACAGGCCCAAATTTGTGGAACCATTAACATTCCTTCCTGACTCCAAAATGGCAATGGGACCAGTCCCTGGATGAACTTGTACTATGAGCTCTTCCATAACCCTGTATTCCCTCACTTGCTAAATAACACCCAACCCCTTTTTAAACCTATCTAATGTATGTAATGTAATAAATTGAAGTTATTATATGAATGGACAGCCAATTTACTGATTTGCATTGAATACTGTATATACAGAGACACACACCAACCAATGCTTCCAAATATGTGTTATTTTCTGTAGAGCACAAAGTATAAATATAAAATCTCCTTAAACATTAATGAAACATTATCTAAATGTGCCAGTATTCATATCATAAATTGAATTGACAAAACTACAGAATTTCCTGTACTTGAACAGAGTGATCCAACTGGGCTGCAAGCCAAAGGGCAAGAACTATTGACTCGGATCAGTTGCCATTCTTATTCTGTATTATAATAAACCACTTGATAATTTTTTGCCGATGATCTTTGATTGTCTTCAGTCTTTTTTGGTGGCCTTCTCCTGGCAAAACACAGCCACAGAATTGTTATAATTACTTATGATCATTCAGTGTTAAGAAATACGTCATTTACATTTAAAGAAATAGGAACATAAAAAGTATTAATTACATTTTTAGAAAATTGGAAAGACTTTTTATGTTTGGGATTGACCCTGCTGTAGAGCTGCCTGTAATCTCCAGTGTGACCACCTCTGAGAGCACCCCAGTGAATGAGCCACCCAGGGGAGAATATTGGCAAGACTACAAGTGTGGGTGGAGCCCCTGTCTTGTTCGTGCACCAGCCACATAGGAGCGACTGCTAGGTACCAAAGGGAGAGGCATGCTGCCCCTGATACTTTGCCGCCCTAGGCCCGGGCCTTTGTGGCCTCACCACAAATACGGGCCCGATGATACCTAATAGTGAGATAGGTAGGTCCCGACTTGTCCCCAGTACAGGAGTGCATTGTGTATTAGATGCTCCATTTCTTTTTCTTCAGTTTTATATATATATATATATATATATATATATATATATATATATATATATATATATATATATATATATATATATATATATATATAGTTCATAATTGTTTTACTGCAAACTGTGTGTTGGAATTCCCCTGAGGTGCAATTCCTCAGTGTCCACTAGGTGGAGGCCCTGTACTGTAATTCCCAGTATCTTGAAAAGAGACTCCGGGCCTCTGATTGGTGTAATAACTGCACCAAAGTAAGTGAGTAAACCAATAAAGGGTTACAGTACATTCATTCATTTCATTTTATTTTATAAATCAAAGGTTATTGAACCTGAAATGGAGTTGCAGTACCTAGAGTTTTGTTTTGAAACCTACAGTGGTTATCAAATTTACACCAGATTACACAAATTTTATCAGAAGGTAAAGGTAGACTTACTTTTTCCTGCATCTCATCACCAAAACTGCTGACCCTGCTATAATACCAGAGAGGACCATGATGGAAATTCCACGTATCATTAATATTTTAAGGTGATTGTCCTGTGGGAGAGCTAAGATAATAAATTGTGCAACATTAGGAGGAGGAGGTGACATTAGGTAAGTTGATTTGGACTCTACATATGACTTTAAGGAAGTAACTTGAAAATTTGTAGAAGGTTTTGCAAAGTAACAGTGTTTTACAATAAATTCCCTTCAAGTTTACTGTTTTGTCTACAGAAATCCTAACTCCAGAGAAAAGCCGAATAAGATGAAGTTATTTTAAATGTGTCCTCCAGTCCTGGATAAACAAAGACAAAGAACATTTATGTTACACTTAAAGTTGTCCTCCCATGCACATGGCCAAAACAATCTGATGTGATCTTTAACCCAGGGGCCACTGAATGGATCATACTGCATGCCCCGATTTTGATTATCCCGATTTTTACAGCTCCCAACCTGCAGTCCTGGATTGTTACTGAAATGTACTGTCTTTCTCTTTGATCTCCTACACTGAACAGACAGAAAAAGATACAAACTTTCTAAAATGTAATTAAATAAGAGGCTTTTGACTGAGAGCCCAGAATATGTGACAGTTGCACCGAGGTACATTTGTAACAATTTAAGATAAGCAAAGAAACAATGGTAACTATTTATGATAAGCAGGATTCTTGGGGAAACTGTGAATTGCAGCTTAAAGGGCAATGTACCTTCATTAGCAAAACTGTAATAAAACATAAAACCTGACCCTAAAACCCCCAGAAATGTGTTCGAACTTTCCATAACCTGCCAAATTTTGTAAAATGGATATGGTATTTAAGGGGTGTGGCCATTAAATGGGCGTGGTCAACAACATTTTCAGAGTGACAAATCTTTTTGTCCCTCTTTCTCTTTCCAAATGTTGGGAGGTATGCATGCCTTTAAGTACCCGTAGCAATCAAAAGGGTTAATTCCCCTCTGTTCCTTAAGTACCACATGGTGGAAATCCCCTGTCTGGCCAGCTACGGGTTGGACCTAGAGTGACAGCAGGGGCAGAAGCCCTTGTCCCTGTGCAGTGTGTCTGGCAGATACCAGAGGGTGTCAGAAGGTGTTGCTGCTGCTCAACTATTTTGATATAGGTAGAGCCATGTGCTCACAGCCATCTCTGCTTTGAATTTCACTGAGAACAGAGTGATTATGAAGGGCTGCCAGATGTAGTGGCTTAAAAGGAGTTTAATAGCACTGAAGGTGCTTGGGGTAGGGTAAGCCAGAGCCTGGAAAGCTCAACCATGCAGCTTTATACCTTGGATGACTTTTGTGTGCTTGCACTATGGAGAGTGCTGGGAGCTATCCCATGAGGATAAAGCAAGCTGCATGTGCTTTGCTGACTGGATTTCATCGCTGTGGATGCCTGTTCCAGCTCTGGATGAGCCTGCCCATCTGTGTGAATCCCCAGGGTGAGTTGTGCCCAAGGAGGGTAGAACCGAAAGGATCCAGTGTGTATTCCTGTACAGATACAGGTGTTGTTTGTGTGCCTGCCACATGCGAGCAACTACCTCTGTCCAGCAGGAGAGGTATTTGGGCAGGTAGCGCTACCTGGGAGACTAAAGAGCTCTATGGGGAAAAGGGACTGAGACTCTTTGTCCACCATTAATGGAGTGGGGACTTTGCCTGGTAAGGAGGTGCCAGGATCGTACAGCAGAGATTCCCAGGGTAGTGGGTCATTAATATGTGAAATGCATATTTAATTTGCCTTTAATTTTATATAATGTTTCTGTGTTTTACTGCAAACAGTGTATTTTCCTAATGGAGCCATCTGCAGGTGTATTCCCAGATCCCATTAGGTTGAGGCACTGCCATGAGAGTAAATTTCCAGTAACCTTTCACTTAGCAAAAGGGACTCAGGACCTGTTAAGGGTAAGATATGTGTGATAATAGTGTCATAAACACTAATAGGTGATGGTTTGCAGTAGAATTCTCAGGTCTCAAAGTAAAAACTCACCAATTTGGAGAAGGGATCCAATTGCACTGCCCTGAACTTTCAGCTGAGGGAGCAGATAACCGTATAGAAAAAATGAGCAGGCACTTCCAAAGACCAATCTTCCAGGCAGACTTGTCAGTTAAAAAGTATTTTTTAGGATATGTGTGATGTATAACCTATGGCACAGGGGTGGCCAAGATGGTGTTACATACCTGTTATATCCCATTGTAGACACATTTTATTGGCCCATGTAGTCCAAATAAGTGTAAAAGTAGCCTTATTGATTTTCAGATAACAAAGAAATTTCCAGTGGAGACTGGAGAGAAGAGAGAAACAGCGGTGAAGCAAGGAAGGTGAGTAGAGGTGGGGAAGGGGAAGGGGAAGGAGGGGGGAGTGAAGGGGATATGGCTGGCATTGTCCATGAATCCAAGCTGAGCATCCTGGGGAGGGGGAAGGGGGGAGATAATTCGCTGATTTTCAGATAACCCGGTGCCGTTGGATCGACCAGTGGAAAGCTGAGGTAGTCATGGTGTGCCTCAGTTTTGAAGAACTTACTACTAGAGTGGTCAGGTGTCAGTTGTTGGATGCTTCTGTTTCCATTTCTCCCATAACTTGTGTGTTGCTAGACCTTTTTCAACTTGTGCAAGGGTCGTGGCAGCATATCTTTCATGTATAAGGTTCGAATCTATTAGATTGAGTAGACTTTCTCTGTCAGGTACAGCCGTAGATTTCCAGTGCCGTGGTATCAGTAAGCGCGCTGCAGTGAGGATGTGAAAGGTTAGTTTTCTAGCCTCTGGGATTAGGTCGGGTATGCCATGGTTTAAGAGTGCCATCGCTGGTGTAACTTTTATCGGTGTGTTGAATATCTCTGAGAGTAGGTCGTTGATTAGCTGCCAGAACGGCATTATTTTGGGACAGGTCCACCAAACATGTAGCATGTCGCCCTTCGCAGTGTTGCACCTCCAGCAAATGTCTGACTCATTAGGTAACATCTTGTGTAGCGTTGAAGGTGTTTTATACCATCTATACAATATCTTTCGAATGTTTTCTACATGGTTTGTACATTTGGTGTATTTGGAAGCAATAGCTGCTATTCGGGTCCATTGCATCATTGGGAGATCAATGTTGAGGTCCTGTTCCCATCTTTGAATGTGTAACGGTTTGGTTGGCCCTAGGCCAGGCATAATAGCTTGGTATACTTTGGACAGTCCTTTTCGACACCCAGCATTGCGAAAACATATGCGTTCAAAAGGCGTGGGTGGTCTGGATAGGCTTTCTACGTGGGAGTTCAGGAAATGTCTAATTTGTAAATATTTGTAGAAATCGCGTTTAGGGAGATTAAAATCAGTTTGTAAAGTCTCATACGTATTCAGATCTTTATCCAGAAACAGTTGTGCTATACTTGTAATTCCAAGTGTTTCCCAATTGGCCAAAGAGATATCAGGGATTTCCGATTCTAGCATCCTGATAGGAGAGTGTTTTGTTGGAAATGTATGAATGTGCTCAACCTTCTTCTATTTTTACATTATTAATGCATAAACTTACATTATTCAACATTGGATCTCATCTCTTTGGCTGTACACAGGGAGATTTAAATTTCAGAATCACCCCTTCAGTAAACAGAGTCAACAGCGTATCCCCATGTATTAACCCACCTGACTGCCTCCCAGATAAACATCTGCCCAAAAATCTGGAAGGCTACAGTGTGTGTCCCCTGTGTGAAGACAGGCATCTGTGTGTTACAGGGGAGCAACTATGTTATCAAAAGGAGAGGTACTTTGGGGCAGGTAGCGCTACCTGCCCCAAGGGGAAGAGACTAAACTGACTGGAGACTGTCTTTGTTCACCTGGAGTGGAGTGTGAGACTGTGTCCTTGTAAAGACTGTGCCAGGGTTGGATTCACCACACAGGTTCCCCAAGGCAGGGGTGAAATTGTTATTAGTCCATTTTTGCTTGCCTTTATTACCATATCAAGTTCTATTTGTTTGTTGCACATGTGATTTATTTGTCCTAGTGGAATTCCCCTGAGGTGTAATTCATCAGTGCCCACTGAGAGGCACTGCATTAAAAATCCAAGTATCTTTCACATAGCAAATGGGATTCAGGCCCTGTATTGATAAGAAAATTTGTTTTTATTGAGATTGTTCATCCTACATTCTAAATGAGATGGAACGATAAGTGGTGAGTGCCAAGATTTGCCATGAAAATGAAGCCCATAGTCTCCAATAGGTGAAAACAATTTTTGGCAGATTTTTTTTTGGCAGATTTTTGGCAAATTTTTGTCGTTTCGCAAATTTTGGGCAAAACAAAACAGGTCAGATTTGCCCATAACTAGTCTAAATAGGGTTACACAACTGAAGCAAGTAATTCCTTATTCCTCCTTTGGAAATACTGAATTACACATGGGAAATGCAAGAATAATGCCAACGGCAATGCATTTTGTATCATCTGGAGAAATGGAGGGTTTTTTGTCATAAAAGATATGTCAAGAACATTAGAATTTCTCCATGCATTTTTTCCAGGGAAAAAAAATCCATTAAATACAATGTCTTTAACACAAGAAAAAAATATCTATAGACTTCTCTGCATGTGGCAAAATTTCACCAATGTTTTTAAGTGTGGTTTTACTCATTAGTAATTATGAATTATTGGTGCAAATGTTTAAGTAGCTAATTAATCCCTTTAATCCTCAGGGCTGGTTAGCAGATATTGGGGAAAATTCACAGAAAGATGGTAATTACAGTATGTTCCCCCTTATGCACCACTGCTATGGACCCATCTACAATATACAATACTGTTTTGATCTACTGCTCCAAAGAGATCAGCAATACTGGAACCTGCAGCAATTAATATCCTGTGTCTATAAATTACTCATTTGATTGTAAGCTCTACAGGGCACTGATCTCCAAAAGGGTTGACACTTAACTTTTAGGGGGTTATTTATTAAAATCATGTTTAGTTGGGATCAAGTAAAAGCTACTGTGTTATTATTACAGAGAAAAGGGAAATAATGAAAAATCAGGATTATTTTATTATAATGAAGTCTAAGGGAGATGGCCTTTCCATAATTCTGAACTTTCAGTATAATGGGTTTCCAGATAATGGATCCCATAGCTGTACTACAAAGCTATTCAAAAGTTGTTGAGGTCATGTAGAAGTTGGTAGGAGTTGTACTTATCAAATTGTAAAATCTTTCTCTAATTCAAGCTTTTTCAATATTATTTTCATGTGTAATTGCACAAGGATATTGAGGTTTTTGGATTAGTTCCACATTTTTATTTTTTTTGCCCTTTTCATATTAATATCTAGGCATTAGTGGTTTTAGAGATATTAGTATTTCGTGGTTTCTAAAACCACTAAAATCAGAATGTTGATAAATTGGCCTCCCCCTGAATACAATATTTTATATACAGATGCACTGTTACTTAATGACAGTGAAGTAGGTGAAAAAAGTACAAATTAAAGAATAAAAACAGGAATATTAGAAGTCACTGAGGGGTTGTTCTGTGACCATATAAAGGCACAAGGCTGCAGGCTGAGTTATACAGGGAACTCTGAGTATCACTCATGTATTATAAGGGATAATGTACCCCCTACTGTAAATGATAAGGATATTAGAAGTCACTGAGGGGTTGTTCTGTGACCATATAAAGGCACAAGGCTGCAGGCTGAGTTATACAGGGAACTCTGAGTATCACTCATGTATTATAAGGGATAATGTACCCCCTACTGTAAATGATAAGGATATTAGAAGTCACTGAGGGGTTCTGTGACCATATAAAGGCACAAGGCTGCAGGCTGAGTTATACAGGGAACTCTGAGTATCACTCATGTATTATAAGGGATAATGTACCCCCTACTGTAAATGATAAGGATATTAGAAGTCACTGAGGGGTTGTTCTGTGACCATATAAAGACACAAGGCTGCAGGCTGAGTTATACAGGGAACTCTGAGTATCACTCATGTATAATAAGGGATAATGTACCCCCTTCTGTAAATAATAAGGATATTAGAAGTCACTGAGGGGTTCTGTGACCATATAAAGGCACAAGGCTGCAGGCTGAGTTATACAGGGAACTCTGAGTATCACTCGTGTATTATAAGGGATAATGTAACCCCTACTGTAAATGATAAGGATATTAGAAGTCACTGAGGGGTTGTTCTGTGACCATATAAAGGCACAAGGCTGCAGGCTGAGTTATACAGGGAAGTGAGTATCACTCATGTATTATAATGGATAATGTACCCCCTACTGTAAATGATAAGGATATTAGAAGTCACTGAGGGGTTGTTCTGTGAACATATAAAGGCACAAGGCTGCAGGCTGAGTTATACAGGGAGCTCTGAGTATCACTCATGTATTATAAGGGATAATGTACCCCCTACTGTAAATGATAAGGATATTAGAAGTCACTGAGGGGTTCTGTGACCATATAAAGGCACAAGGCTGCAGGCTGAGTTATACAGGGAACTCTGAGTATCACTCATGTATTATAAGGGATAATACACCCCCTACTGTAAATGATAAGGATATTATAAGTCACTAAGGGGTTGTTCTGTGACCATATAAAGGCATAAGGCTGAGTTATACAGGGAACTCTGAGTATCACTCATGTATTATAAGGGATAATGTACCCCCTACTCTAAATGATAAGGATATTAGAAGTCACTAAGGGGTTGTTCTGTGACCATATAAAGGCACAAGGCTGCAGGCTGAGTTATACAGGGAACTGTGAGTATCACTCATGTATTATAAGGGATAATGTACCCCCTACTGTAAATGATAAGGATATTAGAAGTCACTGAGGGGTTGTTCAGTGACAATATAAAGGCACAAGGATGTAGACTGGGATGTAGAGGCAACTTGGGGACGCCCATTTATCAAAATTCAAATGCTAGTAATTTTATAGTTTTTAAAACCACAATTAATTGTCTTTTGGTAATGTAATGCAACAATGGAAATATGAAAGATTAACAATCCTGTGTCTGAGGAGATGTAGGGGATAAATAAAACCAATGTGGGTGAGGAGATATTTGATGTCAGTGAGGAAGAGGAAGAGAGGAAACTTACACTCAACATCCAGGGTGATGCTGCTGTTAGTGGAGACCCCACTGTAAGTCACTGTACATGTTAGTGAGCTCTTGTGATCTCTCTGGGATGGAGTAAATCTTATAACTGATATAGAGGTGATTTTCCCAGCCTCATCCTTCCTCTCATAGTTAGTTGTGTTCTCTATGTTTCTCCTTCCTTCCCATGTGATGATTCCCTTGCACCCTTGAGATGCTGGATGAGACGTACACGTCAGTGTTATTTGCTTCCCAGCGATCAGCTTCCCCACAGGGGATATAGTCGGTTCTGGTAGATCTATAACAGAATTGGGAGATAAAAATGGAACAGATATTAATGAGACATGTTTGTCACACAGTGTATTTTAATTAATTAGGGAAAATATTGTGGGTCTCTGCTGTAAACGATCCAACTAATTTTGATTATTTTGCACGTGATCACTTTCTAAATGACATAACGCATTTATACAAAGTATTTACAGTGTGTTATGGTTGTTCACCTTTAAATTAGCATTATTATGTTATAGATTTTCATTTTCAGTTCATTCTTCAATTTTTGTTTTGTACAATTTTGGAGTTATTAGACTTCTTGTCAAGCTGCAAATGAAATCTAGTTCTCATGGAAATTGACTCGAGTAACAAAAAACAGATTTATTTATCTTATTTTATTGTATTGCTTTTCTTTTCTAGTCAGACACTCACGTATTCATTTCCAATTCTCCTAAAGGGGTTGTTCAGCTTTCTAAATATTAGTTAAATCTTAGTACACTGTATGATGAAGAGAGTGATATTCTGGGACAATTTGCAATCGGTTTTCATTTTTTATTATTTGTGTTTTTTGAGTTTTTTTGGCTTTTTATTCAGCAGCTCTCCAGTTTTCAAGTTCAGCAGTCTAGTTGCTAGGATCCAAATTACCCTAGCAACCATGCATTCATTTGAATAAGAGACTGGAATATGAATAGGAGAGGCCTAAATAGAAAGATCAGTAATAAAAAGTAGCAATAACAATGGGGGGCAGATTTATCAAAGGTTGAGGTGAATTTTTGAATGAAAAGAATTTGTATTTTCTAAATATTTTTGTGCACCAGGGAACAGCCCAAATTAGAATTTGAAAAAAATTCGAACATTAGAATATAGAAATTTATTATGTACTGTCTCTTAAAAAATACGACTTCGACCATTCACCATCTAAAACCTGCCGAATTGCTGTTTTAGCCTATGGAGGACCTCCTAGAAGCTATTTGGAGTCATTTGATTGAATGCGCTATTCCTACGATTCGAATTCGGCCGAATATAGACCTATTCGACCAAAAAAAAAACTTTGACTTAATTTCAGTTGATCTTTTTGAATTCGAACTTCGAAGTTTTTTCAATTTGAAATTCGACCCTTGATAAATATGCCCCTAAATGTGTAGCTTTGCAGAAAATGTTTAAATGGGGTCAGTGACCCCCATTTGAAAGCTAGAGAGTGTCAGAAGAAGAAGGCAAATCATTTTTAAAATATTAAAAAAAAATAAGACAAAATGAAAAGTTGCTTAGAATTGGTCATTCTTAACTTTAAATTTAAAGGTGAACCACCCCTTTAATTAGCTGACTGCATTGTTGCTTGGGTAATTATGGGGGCCCTCCACCCAAAAACAGATTTATTTGCATAGTGCAAATGCTAAGCAACTTTCCAATGTACACCAATTACATTTACAGTTTGCTACATTCGTTTATTCATTTCTCAGCAGCATCTGTGAAACATTAGCGACTATTGTATCAATTCTAACAGCTGCCTTTAATAAAACTCAGGGATTCTGCTCAGCAGGGACAAAGATAAGAAATGGATCAACTAAATGTATCAATTTAAATCAGTTACAGGGTCAGCGACCCCCCCCCCCACATCGAGCTGCTTCAGAAAGACATAAGAAGGTAAAAAATAAAGTTTATACTTCATATTAGAAAAATGATCACAAATAGAAAATTGTTAAGAATAGTAATTGAAAAAAGTGTTTATTTCTGGTGAAATAACTGAAACCAACTAAACCGAAAATAGTTTTGGAAGGTGAACAACCCCTTTAACATTGCTACTAAGAGTGGAATTATGTCCCATGCTCTTTTCTACACTACTGGTTCTCACTATTGAAAGAAAATGGCAGAATCCAGCTCTAGACGTGAAGAAACAGTTTGGGAATTGGAATCCGGGCTACAGAAATAACTGCCTTCTACTGCATTGTTCAAAAGAATCAGCAGTGAGGACTGAGAAATACTGCTTTTAATTGCAATTACATTTACCAATACCTTTAAAATCACCAAAAATGGGTAATGAATGTATATTGGGAAGTTTCTCTGTATTACATTTAGTTTTATCAGGCAAAAACATCTATTTTTTTGGCTCACACACACTTTTGGTAATTAAAGTAGTTTTTGTTTAGAAGGACAGTTTGTGAAACTAAATTTAAATCTGAACTAAAGCCCAAAAAAAGAATATGGTGAGAAATGTTTGGCCTTGTGTTTTAAGCTTTTGTCCCAACCCAAAGCCACCAAAGCTCTATAGAAATGAAGATCATGTCTCTGAAGATGCCCACAGTAGCTCTCCATCTTTTGTCCAAACTACTGCACATGCTCAGTCTGCTCTTGGCTGATGTTAGTGACCTGGGACTGACACAATATTCTTCTTTCCTCTGCCTGTTGCTGTAGTCAATGCCTGTTCACTATTAAGTACTGTATGCATTCAAGCTAACCAATCACAGTCCTGTCTGTCTGTTTACTAAAATAACTAAAGCCTTGCTTTGGTGCTCTGATCTCGGAGCAAGACTTTATCTGGATTCTAAATTCAAATGCATCCCTAGTTGTGTGACTATTCCTACCTTGTAATGATCCCAAATAAAGAACTCGAAAAATAGTCAAACAAAGTCACAAGATGGTGACACCCCTGTGGGCAACTTTGAAGACATAAATCATTACTTTTATTGGACATCTTAAACTCTGGACAGGTGCAGTAAGTTCAGAATGTTTATGATTATGTTCAGCATGAAAAATATATTATTCATAGTTATCATTTATTTTAGGCTTTAGGTCCCCTTTAAAAGTAATTTCCTTGTTCATATCTCCCAGCCCAAAAATACATACCAGGTATAATTTATTAACACAGCATCCAATCAGCGATGATCATGAAGCATTCTGGTAAAAGTTACTTTCTATCTGCCATTGAAACAATTGATGTGTTATATTGTGCTAAACATTGACATTGCCCAATAATATGTCTTGTCTTTCCATGTGACATGAGTATAATGACATATTGTACAGATTATTCCCATCCCACTGTACATCCCACCTGTAATATTCACTGGTTTTCTCTTACTCACTTGTCACTGTCACATTGAGCTTGTTCCACATATAGGAATATCTAATGTCTCCATCTTCAATTCTAAATACATAGGTCCCTTGATCCTCTGGTTGTGCTTTGCTGATAGAGAATGAACAGTCTCCTTCATGTACTTTCCCAGTCAAGGTGAATCTGCCTTTTGTTCTCTCAGAAACCTTAGAGGCATCTGTAGAGGCTGCAACAATGTCACTAATGTCTGGTCTACTCCACATCCCTGTGACACTTGTAGATAAATTTCTATATGAAGGAAAGGTAAATGTACAGGGAATTTCCACACAGAGACCAGATTCCACTGACACTGACCGCTGGGCACATAGAGTATAACTTGGTGTTTGACTGTCAGCTTCTGTGAAAACAACAACAAATGAAATATAGTAATACATATGAAAAATATATTTCAGGCTGAAATATGAATTAACTAAATCAGCTGGTCTTCTTGCTTAGGGTTTTAAATGATTTCTTACTCTGTATCTCTACAACTTGCAGTGTAAAATTATATCAGGTCATGGCCCCAGCAACCAAAATATGTTCTTTGACCATACAACTGTACAGAAATACACTGGCACTCAAGGCAATTGAAGTGCAGGGTTACCCCTTGCTATTTATTTCGTGCGCACAAAATAAATAGCAAGGGGTAACCCTGCACTTAAATTGCCTTGAGTGCCAGTGTATTTCTGTACAATTGTCTTTGGGGGTTGCCGTACCCTCTTGCATTGTGCACCAGGCCACCTGGAGAAAGGAGGGAGTGTGCTCAGCTTTACCTTGTTCCAGTTCTTTCACCATAAAAACCACTGATTAGCAAAAAAAACTACCAAAAATCTTTTGAAATGAAGACTTTTTACAAATTGTTTTACTATGCCATCTCCATAGTAGACCAGTGGCAGACTCAGCATATGCCACTATACTGTATGTGCTCATATCTGTCCTGGGCCCCTTATTATTCTCCCTCTATACTTCCTCACCAAACTTATCAACTCGTATGGTTTCCATTACCACCTCTATGCTGACAATACTCAGATCTATCTCTCCTCTCCTGATCTCAACCCAGAACTCCTAACTCGAGTATCTTCCTGCCTGTCCACTGTCTCTACTTGGATATCGCTACGCTACCATAAATTAAACCTCTCTAAAATTGAAACAGTTCTCTTTCTCCAACTAACACCAGTAACATCCCGGAAGTTTCCATCGTAGTTAACAATTCCACTATCACCCCCTGTCCCCCTAGATTCTGCCTTGTCCTTCACTCCTCATATCCAATCACTTATTAAATCATGTCACTTTCACCTGAGGAACATATCCAAAATACCATTTATCACCCAAGTTGCCCCAAAATTCTTATTCACTCTCTTATCATATCACGTCTAGACTACTGTAACTCTCTATTAATTGGCCTCCCCCTCCAGAGACTGTCACCTCTCCAGTCCATAATGAACACTGCTGCGAGGCTCATACACCTCAGCAACCGCTCCTCCTCTGCCTCGCCATTCTGTCAATCCCTACACTGGCTTCCGCTACCTTTCAGAATCAAATTCAAATTAATGACACTGACTTTCAAAGCACTTCATTACTCTGCCCCACCCTACATCTCTGAACTCATCTCTATATACTCACCCACTCGCTTACTACTCTCCTCTACTGACCTGCTACTCAACTCTTCTCTCATTACCTCCTCACATGCTCATTCAAGACTTTGCAAGGGCTGCACCCCTCCTCTGGAACGCTCTCCCACGGTCTGTCCGACTTTCTCCCAACCTTTCTGCTTTCAAGAAATCTCTTAAAATGCACTTGTTTAAAAAAGCCTTCCCTCCCTCTGCTTAACTACCAAATGCAATACCACATACAGTATCACATCTATTGCTTTGCTTTTCTAGTCAGACACTCACGTATTAATTTCCAATTCTCCTAAAGGAGTTGTTCAGTTTTCTAAATACTAGTTACATCTTAGTACACTGTATGATGTAGAGAGTGATATTCTGGGACAATTTGCAATTGGTTTTCATTTTTTATTATTTGTGGTTTTTGAGTTTTTTTGGCTTTTTATTCAGCAGCTCTCCAGTTTTCAAGTTCAGCAAGTTTCAGTAGTCTGGTTGCTAGGATCCAAATTACCATAGTAACCATGCATTAATTTGAATAAGAGACTGGAATATGAATAGGAGAGGCCTGAATAGAAAGATCAGTAATAAAAAATAGCAATAACAACAAATATGTAGCTTTGCAGAACATTTTAGATGGGGTAAGTGACCCCCATTTGAAAGCTGGAAGAAGGCAACTCATTTTTAAAATATTAAAAAAAATAAGACAAATTGAAAAGTTGCTTAGAATTGGTCATTCTTAATTTTAAACTTAAAGGTGAACCACTTAATTAGCTGACTGCATTGTTGCTTGTTAATTAAAGGGGGCCCTCCACCCAAAAACTGATTTTTATTTCATAGTGCATACATATGCTAAGCAATATTTATGTTTCCAATATATATAAATACATTTTTTAAATTATTTTAGTTTGCTACATTTGTTTATTCTCTGCAGCATCTGTGAGACATTAGCGACTATTGTATCAATTCTAACAGCTGCCTTTAATGAAACTCAGCAGGGACAAAGATAAGAAATGGATCAACTAAATGTATCAATTTAAATCAGTTACAGGGTCAGCGACCCACCCTGAGCTGCTTCAGAAAGACATAAGAAGGTAAAAATTACAGTTTATACTTCATTTTAGAAAAATGATCACAAATAGAAAATTGTTAAATATAGTAATTGAAAAAAGTGTTTATTTCTGGTGAAATAACTGAAACCAACTAAACCGAAAATAGTTTTGGAAGATGAACAGCCCCTTTAAAATTGCTAGTAAGAGTGGAATTGTGTCCCATGCTCTTTTCTACACTACTGGTTCTCACTATTGAAAGAAAATGGCAGACTCCAGCTCTAGACGCGAAGAAACAGTTTGGGAATTGGAATCCGGGCTACAGAAATAACTGCCTTCTACTGCATTGTTCAAAAGAATCAGCAGTGAGGACTGAGAAATATTGCTTTTAATTGCAATTACATTTACCAATACCTTTAAAATCACCAAAAATGGGTAATGAATGTATATTGGGAAATTTCTCTGTATTACATTTAGTTTTATTAGGCAAAATTCAATTTTTCAGTTTACACATGCCTTTGGTAATTAAAATTAGGGATGCACAGAATCCAGGATTCGGCCTTTTTCAGCAGGATTCGGACGAATCCTTCTGCCCAGCCGACCTGAATCCAAATCCTAATTTGCATATGCAAATTAGGGGGTGGGGAGGGAAACCACTTGACTTTTTGTCACAAAACAAGGAAGTAAAAAATGTTTTCTCCTTCCCACCCCTAATTTGCATATGCAAATCGGTTCGGTATTCAGTCGAATGTTTCACAAAGGATTCAGGGGTTTGGCCGAATTCAAAATAGTGGATCCGGTGCATCCCTAATTAAAATAGTTTTTGTTTGGAAGGACATTTTGTGAAACTAAATTTAAATGTGCACTAAAGCCTAAAAAAAGAATATGGTGAGAAATGTTTGGCCTTGTGTTTTAGGCTTTTGTCCCTGCCCAAAGCCACCAAAGCTCTATAGAAATGAAGATCATTCCTCTGAAGATGCCCACAGTAGCTCTCCATCTTTTGTCCAAACTACTGCACATGCTCAGTCTGCTCTTGGCTGATGTCAGTGACCTGAGCTTAGGAACTGACTCAATAGACTTCTTTCCTCTGCCTGTTGCTCTAGCCACTGCCTGTTCACTATTAAGTATGCATTCAAGCTAACCAATCACAGTCCTGTATGTCTGCTAACTAAAATAACTAAAGCCTTGCTCTGCCACTCTGAGATTAGAGCGGGACTTTATCTACTTTCCATTCGCCATTGAAAAATGTATGTGTTATATTGTGCTAAACATTGACATTGCCCAATAATATGTCTTTGGGTTTTGGTGAGAAAAATCTTTCCATGTGACATGAGTATAATGACATATTGTACAGATTAGTCCCATCCCACTGTACATCCCACCTGTAATATTCACTGGTTTTCTCTCACTCACTTGTCACAATCACATTGAGCTTGTATGAACTATAGGAATATTTATGGTCTCCATCTTCAAATTGGAATACATATTCTCCTTGATCCTCTGGTTGTGCATTGCTGATAGAGAATGAACAGTCTCCTTTATGTACTTTCCCAGTCAAGGTGAATCTGCCTTTTGTTCTCTGAGAAACCTTAGAGGCATCTGTAGAGGCAACAATGTCACTAATGTCTGTTCTCCTCCACATCCCTGTGACACTTGTAGATAAAGTTCTATATAAAGGAATGGTAAATGTACAGGGAATTTCCACACACAGACAAGATTCCACTGACACTGACCGCTGGGCATTTAGTCTGTAACCCTCCAGTTGACAGTCAGCACCTGTGGAAAAAATATGTAGATTTGTGACTGTATTTTTGTGAGTGCGCCTGTCTGTTTATTCAAAGCAGAGGAACAATGAAAAGAAATTTAAAAAATGAATTAAAGATCATACAAATAAATACACAAAACTAATATGTAACCCTTTCATGGTCCTGATCTCCAGTGACACACTGGGGCTCTAACAAAGAAGATCCCAATTTGTAGGGGTTGGAAATGTTAATTGTCTCCACCAGGGCTGAACCAGGTAAAGGAGAGGCATACAACTCCCTCAGGACTGCAGCAGCAGTACCTAAAATAAAATACAAGCCACACAATATATAAATATGCCCTTGAATGAAATATTTTAGCAAGAAAAGCACAAAAATACTACATATAATACTAGGGAGTGGCACTCTATGGCTCTGCTACTGATGCCGATGTTGTGTAATCAGACTTTTGTGATGCACCCCCAGTGTTTTACCAATTCTCAGTGATAATGAAACAAGAACAGATCCTTTGAGGCAGAGCCATGCAGGGATCAATATGGCAGCTTTAAAGGAGAACAAAAGCTTAAATCACTGGAGGTGTTCCAAAATGTTAGCCCCTCTACACCATAATCCCTTACCTGATACATCAGCCAGGACTCCTGTTAGCAAAAAAAGCACTGCCAAGTGGTACTGTAGAACCTCTTTTGGAACAATCTTCCTCTTCTTTTTTCTTCTTCACTCTGGGTGTGGGCAGGTGTATGTGCAGTAGAGTAAAAAGGTGGCATTTTGCTGCTATGTTTAGTTTCTTCTCTACTACACATGCGTCTTCTTGGACCCAAACAGAGACAGAAGAAGATGGCGAGGATGTGCTTCTTGAGTTATACCCCTGGTCAGTGCAGTTTTTAGTGAACAGAAATACCGGCTGCCCTTTCTCAACCTTGGCCCGACCTAGCCCGATGTTGAGAACAGAATTCACTTTCCAAATCAGTCATGGAGCCACCCCCGTCATGGTTGATGTCACTGGAATGGGCTACATGAAGTTCCACTGTTCCACACAAAAAGTTATGTGTGCTGCGGCTGGGCAAGTACAACCCAACCCCAACCCAATCATTAGTACCTCACATTTTGGCATTCACCAGGTGTTTAGCATTTCATTCTCCTTTAATCCACACTGCAGTAATGAACGTTTTTCTAAAATCCTCAGGAGATTCAATGCAGGTGTCAAGGCGGTCGATGGAAATCCACAATCGGGATCCATTGTACATTGTAACTTGGGTGGGTAACCTTCTACAGTACATATGGCTGAATTTCGTTGTTATATGCAGTGGAAGCAGTTCCCATTGCCAGCTATTTACTAATCCCCCCGTGAACAGATAAACAGCACAGTGGGCCCTTTGAAAACCTAAATGTGGACTTTAGGTTCAATAACCTCCCCCAGCAGACCCCGCCAAACTGGTGGCCCAGCAGTGCTGATTTTTCCTCATGGATAAAAATACCCTGAGAAGATGTGGCCTGTATTATATTGCATATTTTTATTAATAAATTACATTCCCCATTTAAAAAGAAAGGGGGTCCTGAGATGCCAGGAAATATTTTGCATTCCTGTCCTTACCACTTTCCATGAGCAGATAAGGACTGTAGAGCAATTGGACAGGCACTCAATGGAACAATCCTTCACACAGATGTGTAAACGAAAATATATTTTATTCGGTATCCATGGCACAGCCTTAAATCTTTCGTATCAACACTGATACTTAATAATAGACACCTTAAGAATCAGTGTTGTTACGAAATGTGTAAGGCTGTGCTATGGATACCGAATAAAATACATTTTCGTTTACACATCTGTGTGGAGGATTGTTCCATTGAGTGCCTGTCCAATTGCTCAACGGTCCTTATCCGCTCCCTTAGCTGAAGGTTCAGGGCATTGCACCTGGACCTCCTCATATACTGGGTGAGTCAACTATGACCTTTGTTTTCCTTGATATAGACTTTCCATGAGTCCTATGTGCCTCCCCAACCCCTCATGTATATACAGTGCAGACAAGCACAGGCAACATTGTATTCATGGTGACAGTGTAGGTCCTAGTACTCCAATCTGCTGGTGGGACAAGGTGCAAAATGCTTAAGTAAATTTACCCTCTAATGTTTAACCCTTTCCCTGACAGAGATATTTGGTCTTGTAGTACCAAGTCTATCAAGTAAACATGTGTGGCATAGATCAGTAACTGTATCTCTAGGATCTACAGCAGGCAAATAGTTTATGAAAATAGACCCACAGCAACATTTTATAGACAGCGAAACACAGAGGCTCATACTCACCCTTCCAAGGCAAGGACAAGAGAAGGAACACAACCACAAACCCATGTTGGCAAATCTGAGGCTGTATGTGCCCCATCCTGATGTTTATTGGTGTTCCCAAGGCAGTGAGCGGTCAATCAGATTAGATCTATTAGATCACACTGGGCTTAGCTGAATCCATCATTAAATCATTCTCTGTCTGTGTACAAATAAGTGATATCTGTGATTGGTTATATTTTATGTGCACTATTATTATTATTATTATATAAAGTTGGTAAAGTAGGTAGGTAAAGACTACTTCACTCCAAATTGCAGGACCAGATCATCACCATCATCATTTATTTATATACCGCCGATAAGATACGCAGTGCTTTACCTTGGTTATAACAAACAGGGAGAAAATGGTGGATAACAAACAAGGGTTACAGAGTACAATAAGATTAGAGGGCCCTACAAATTAGAGTTTACAAACTAAAGGTTAGGGTGCAATTGAGAAATTAGGATTTTAGAAACAAATGTATGATTTATGATACAACAATGATTGATTAATTAAGGTACATTGAATAAGCTTCTTTAAACAGGTGGGTCTTTAAGGAGCATTTAAAAGTTTGGAAACAAGGAGAAAGTCTGACAGCTCGAGGCAGAGAGTTCTAGAGAAAAGCAGAAGCCCAAGAGAAGTCTTGTAGATGAGAATGTGCAGAAGTGATGAGAGGAGAAGAGAGGCGAAGATCAGAAGCAGAGTGAAAGTTGCGTGAAAGAGTGTATTTGGAGATCAGAGATGAAATATGTGAAGGAGCTTCACTGTTAAGGGCCTTAAATGTAAGAGTGAGTAATTTGAATTTGATTCTAGAGGAGATTGGGAGCCAGTGAAGGGACATACATATGGGAGCAGCTGATGTTGAGCGGTGAGCTAGATGAATGAGTCTAGCAGCCGCATTTAGAACAGATTGGAGTTGTGAAAGGCAACTTGTTGAAATACCTGTGAGGAGTAGGTTGCAGTAATAAAGGCGGAAGATGATAAGAGACTGAATAAGTGTTTTGGTTGATTCTGAACTGAGATATGGCTGTATTCTGGCAATGTTGCACAGTTAACTATGACAAGATTTTGCAAGTGTTGTATGTGTTGATTCCCCACCTCTCCCCATGCACTTGGACCACTGAAGTCTCCTGCTGAACCTACATGCCTGTTTGTTGATGGCTCCATTTCTGCCCCCACTTGGCACCTACTCCAGACCTCCCGCTGTTCTCCACAGCCATCCCTTCTGTGCTTCCTGAACCTCATCATTGCCACCACCTCTCTTCTGCTCTCCATCTAGCAGTGCAAGAAGATGCCTCTGTAATTTATTCCTGGTCGTGGCCCATGACAGCCTCCCAGATGCCAAACAGCATTACTTACAGAGGGTCTGCCATCCAAGCTGTTCATTCCCTGCGCTTCTCGTAAGATCTTTCTAACCCCCAGACATCATTCCTTTTAAAGGTCCCTATTCCATACCTCTGAACTCACTCAATCCTACAATTCCCATGTTGCTTAAAACCCCTTAAAAAACAGTTCCCAAGACATGGCCCCTATTGCTCCTCCAGCTTTCCAGAGGCTTGCTCCTTTGTTGCCCCTGTATCAAATAATTATATGTTTTTCAAAACCACTCAATTTCAATTATCACAATGTCGTAATTCTATCAGCCCTAAAAAAATATATTTTAAAAAATAACAGAAATATGTTCTATAAATACAATAGCAGCTACAGTACTTACTTTATTTGCCTTTCCTACAAACCAGAACTCAGAAATACAGCAAATATTCAGCATTACAGTATTTGCGCAAAAAAGCAAGAAGAAAAATCCTCATAAATAGACATCAATTGCAGCTTATTCCTGGGTCATAAGTACTCAGCACTTTCTAAGACCCAGTCTGAACAACACGGTGGAATAAATTAGGGTTGTTTTGAATGTAAAATCCATTTGGCTAAATAAAAGTGTGACAATTGGACCTTACTCTGTTCCATGGAAATATTCTTCTATTTCTCTCATTGTTTCTCCTCTCTCTCCTGACACAATGCTCTCCTCTCCTCTTGACTTACATTCTATTTCGCTTTTCTCATTTATATCTCCTCTAGTCATCTCTCTTTATACTTCTGCTTTTCTTATCTTGCCCCAAATAATATTCTCTTGTGCTCCCTGTTATGTATTTGTTGCTTAAAGGGATACTGTCATCGGAAAAACATTTTTTTTTCAAAATGAATCAGTTAATAGTGCTGCTCCAGCAGAATTCTGCACTGAAATCCATTTCTCAAAAACATATTTTTTATATATTTTTTTATATTCAATTTTGAAATCTGACATGGGGCTAGACATTTTGTCAATTTCCCAGCTGCCCCAAGTCATGTGACTTGTGCTCTGATAAACTTCAATCACTCTTTACTGCTGTACTGCAAGTTGGAGTGATATCACCCCCTCCCTTTCCCCCCCCCCAGCAGCCAAACAAAAGAACAATGGGAAGGTAACCAGATAGCAGCTCCCTAACACAAGATAACAGCTGCCTGGTAGATCTAAGAACAACACTCAATAGTAAAAACCCATGTCCCACTGAGACACATTCAGTTACATTGAGAAGAAAAAACAGCAGCCTGCCAGAAAGCATTTCTCTCCTAAAGTGCAGGCACAAGTCACATGACATGGGCAGCTGGGAAATTGACAATATGTCTAGCCCCATGTCAGATTTCAAAATTGAATATAAAAAAAATCTGTTTGCTCTTTTGAGAAATGGATTTCAGTGCAGAATTCTGCTGGAACAGCACTATTAACTGATGCGTTTTGAAAAAAAAATGTTTTCCGATGACAGTATCCCTTTAATGTAATAAAGCAGAATTAGAACAGTAACCACTGAGCTCATATGTACCACACATTTGTTCTGCAAAATACTCAGGAACCAAGAGACTACTTGACAGAGAAGCCACAATTATAATCGTATTTTGTAAGAAAATGGAAATTCCATTTCCAATGAAAAGTTGCTTAGTGGTATCGTCAAAAATCCGCATCATACTTCATGTACATTTCAAGTTTTAATCTATGGATAACACTTTTAAGAATGCTATTCAGTTTAGGATCATGCAATTCATGCAATTTTATGATTTTTTTATCATATTCTCTGTCTGTGTTTTACTATTAAGGTGCATAACATTATTTGTTTATAAATGTAATACTTCAAAACATCACAGCTAATTAATTTTTGTTGGAGTTTGTCCCTATCCCCTGCTATTTGGTGGTAACCCCTCTCTAATGTTTCTTCATGGGCAAATTTTTAATTTTTTAACCTTCTGCATTTGGAACACTGCTTCAACGCAATAAAGTTTCATTGTCATCTGATACAGTAATTTTGACCAGACTGGGGGTATTTCAAAAGCACTTTATTTGACACTTTATTTTAATGCTGATCCACTAAAAAGTGTACTAATCTCAAATACTACTGTCTTTTTGGGACCTATATGACTGAGCTCTTTTGCAGAATTTTTTCGCCTCGTTTCGCATAAAAAATGATGCCCATAGACTTTTATGGTGGCGTGCGTCAAAAAAAAAACGCTCGTCAAAAAAAAAAACATTTTTGACGCCCATAGACTTTAGGTAAAACTTTAGGTAAAACTTAGTCCCTTTGTAAAATGTATAATTAAGCAATTGAATTCTTAATGAATCAGATGAAAATTAAGCGTAGGACTGGCCAGATATGGGATGACTTTGACGTAGTTGGCCAGCTTAAATATATTGCAATATATGGACAAACAATCCCTGTGTTGTTTAAAGGGGAAGCCATTTTTTAGTAGCAGTATGCACAAAATGTCTCTGTCTTAAATATATTGATAATGGGTTGAGTGCAGAGGACTCTTGTAATTGTCTATATGTATTTTGTGGTCACACCCTCATTGCACCCCCGCCTAATGGTTTTAAAAAATAGAGGTGAGCACAACTTTCCCTTGTTTGTTATAGTTATACAGGAACAGTGACCAGCTCCATGTTGTAGCTCCCACCCCTCCCAGCTATAGTCAGGTGATCCCACTGGTGTCTAATAAAAGGGCAGCCAAGTTTGTTGTTGCAGGTAAAACTTAGTCCCTTTGTAAAATGTATAATTAAGCAATTGAATTCTTAATGAATCAGATGAAAATTGAGCATAGGACTGGCCAGATATGGGATGACTTTGACGTAGTTGGCCAGCTTAAATATATTGCAATATATGGACAAACAATCCCTGTGTTGAACACAGACAGAGAAAATCAGGCTGCTAACTGGAATAAAGCAACTTAAAGCAAACAAATCAACTGAAAAGGATAAGTATTTATTAACTGCTATTTTATATTAAGGTTTATATTTAACTACTGTGGTTTTATTTTTTAAAGGTGTTTTTTTTTCTGTCTTGGGTGCTAAACAACAAAGTTTGGTGTGCTAGTGTGCTTACAGCAAGTTTGTCACAACCTGCTTTACTTTGCAGTTTTCCCTCCGTTTGAGGGGGTGGGGTTTGATTAGTTGCACCTGAACAGACTGTATAAATAGAACCCTGGGACTCCAGTGGAGCTTGCTCTAGTGTTAGCTTCTCTTAAGTGTTTGCTCGTTAAGTGGGGGATCTGTAAGTGGAGTTATAAACACCGGAGTTAAGTGGGGGATCTGTAAGTGGAGTTATAAACACCGGAGTTAAGTGGGGGATCTGTAAGTGGAGTTATAAACACCGGAGTTTAAAACTAAAGGAGGTTCAAACTAGGTCAAAAGTTTGTTCTAAACCCTAATTTCTATTTTTTTTATTTTTATTTTTTTATTTTTCCTGTTTTGATCTGTAACTGGGATAATGAGTGCTATCAAGATTGAAGGTCTGACTCAGTGCACAGTCTGCCATATGTATGCAGATTTGGAACAAGAGATCCATAATGCTTACCTCTGTGGTGGTTGTGAGCAAATTGCCACTTTGGAGGCTCACGTTAGTGCACTAGAGCAACAAATTGCAACACTGCGGTCGATTGACAATCTTGAAAGGAGTCTTTTGCTCACTGAGCAGGACCTAGCGGGGTCAGATAGTTTGGGGGGAACAGAACAGCAGCAGGATGTTGAGGCAGCTAGCTGGGTGACAGTTAGAAAATCTAAGGTGGGCAAAAGGAAAATGGAGGCTGATCCGGAGATTATACATCGCAACAAATTTGCCAGATTGTGTGAATATGATGGGAGTATGAACTCTGGATTGGCAATTCTAGATGGGGCTGATCTCTCTAACAGCCGGGAGACCAGTTTCTCTAGTAGTGGTGGGGAGGAGAGTAGAGTCAGGCCTAAGCAGATTGTGGTTGTAGGGGACTCAATTATTAGGAAAGTGGGTAGGGTAATTTGTCGTCCGGATCGCTACAACCGAACAGTTTGCTTTCTACCTGGTGTCAGGGTTCGGCATGTGGTTGATCGGATAGACAAATTATTGGGTGGGGCTGGGCATGACCCAGCTGTCTTAGTGCATATCGGTACTAATGACAAAATAAATGGTAGATGGAAGACCTTAAAGAATGATTTCAGGGATCTAGGCTCTAAGATCAAGGAAAGGTCTTCCAATGTCATCTTTTCTGAAATTTTGCCTGTGCCACGTGCAAGTTTAGGAAAACAGCGGGAGTTTAGGGAGCTAAATGCGTGGCTCAAGTCTTGGTGCAGGAAGGAAGGGTTTGGGTTCCTAGAGCACTGGGCTGATTTTTCATTGGGGTACAACCTATACAGTCGTGTTTGCACCTCAATGGAAGGGGGTCCGCGGTGCTAGGGGAAAGAATGGCTTAGAGGTTGGAGGAGTGTTTAAACTAGGCAAGGAGGGGGGTGAGATAAAGAATTATGGGTAAGCTTGGGTAGACGGGGCAGTGGGGTTAGTAAGGGGTCATGGGGGAGGAGTGAGGGGGGCATACAGTTTACCAGCTAAGGAGGTCCCTCTGTTACAAGGAAAACAGAATAATACTAACTTAAGTTATAATTCTCCACTAAGTAATGCAAATTTCAAAAGTAAAATTAGTAACCTACACTGTAAGCTGCAAATGCACGGAGTTTGTCAGTTAAAATGGGAGACCTAGAATTAATTGCATGCTCTAAAAATTATGATATAATTGGTATCACTGAGACCTGCTGGGATGAAACATGTGACTGGATTGTGAATTTAAATGGTTACACCCTTTTTAGGAGGGGCAGAGGGATTAAAAAGGGTGGAGGAGTGTGTTTGTATGTAAAGCCTGAATTAAAGCCATGCACTAAAGAAATAAAAATAGCTGGCACTGGTGAGGGTGTAGAATCACTCTGGGTAGAGATTTTGACTGGGCAAAAGGTAACAAAAAGAATTATCATTGGTGTTTGCTATAAATCACCTCGTATAAGTGTCGAGTATGAAGCCCAGCTACTCTTGCAGATACAAGCGGCTTCACAGCTGGGTCAAGTTGTTGCTATGGGTAACTTCAATTATCGAGACATTGACTGGGGTAATGGGGTTGCTAAGACAGAAAAAGCTAGTAGGTTTGTAAATATGCTGAATGACAACTTTTTATTCCAGCTCGTTCAAGAACCTACTAGGAATAACTCTCTTTTGGACCTTGTAATAACTAACAATACTGAACTCATCTCTAACATTTGTGTGGGTGAGGGGCATTTAGGGAATACTGATCATAACATGGTCTCCTTTGAGATTCTGTTGCAGAAGCAATTCAATAAGGGAGGAACTAAAACACTAAATTTCAGACGTGCAAACTTTGACAGTATAAGGGCATCTCTGCAACATATTAAGTGGGAAATGCTTTTCACAGGGTTAAACACAGAACAAAAATGGGAAGTCTTTAAAATGCTGCTTAATAAATATACTTGTCAGTATATTCCACTTGTAAGCAAGGAACGTCGTTGCAAAGCAAAACCTTTTTGGTTCAATAGAAGTGTTGGTGTTGAGGTGGGTAAGAAAAGACGTGCTTTTAAGGCTTTCAAGTTAGCTGGTACAGCCGAAACATTTATAAGGTACAAGGAGGCCAATAAATCATGCAAAGAAGCTATAAGGCAAGCTAAAATTGCTATAGAAAAGGATATTGCAGCAAGCAGTAAAAAAAATTATTTTTAAAATATGTTAATAGTAAAAAAATGAAGCAGGAAGGGGTGGGACCCTTACTATCAGAGGGGGGTCAGCTGGTTGATGAAAACAAAATAAAAGCGCAGATTCTGAACTCATATTTTTCATCTGTCTACAAAAATAAGGAACCAGTAAGTGAAGGTTTCCTTCTTAACAGTCCCAATTCTAGTAATACAAATAATGATGCATGGTTCACACATGAAGAAATTCAAAAGAGACTAGAACATGTTAAGATTAACAAAGGTCCAGGGCCAGATGGTATTCATCCATGGGTAATTAGCGAGCTTAGCTCTGTGATTGCCAAACCTCTTTACTTAATTTTTCAGGATTCATTGAGATCTGGCATAGTGCCGTATTGGCAAATTGCTAATGTGGTGCCTCTATTCAAAAAAAGGTATCAAAAAGCCTCAAAAGTATAGGCCAGTTAGTCTGACGTCAGTGGTAGGAAAGCTTTTCGAAGGGTTAATAAAGGATAAGATACTGGACTTCATAGCAAATCATAATACTATGAGTTTGTGCCAGCATGGTTTTATGCGTAATAGATCTTGCCAGACTAACTTAATTTCTTTTTATGAGAATGTAAGTAGAGACCTCGATTCTGGGATGGCAGTGGATGTGATTTACTTAGACTTTGCTAAAGCATTTGATACAGTGCCACACAAAAGGTTACTGGTTAAATTAAGGAATGTTGGCCTGGAACATAGTATTTGTACCTGGATAGAGAACTGGCTAAAAGATAGACTACAAAGAGTGGTGGTAAATGGAACGATTTCTAATTGGACCAGTGTTGTTAGTGGAGTACCGCAGGGCTCTGTACTAGGTCCCTTGCTTTTCAACTTGTTTATTAATGACCTGGAGGTGGGCATTGAAAGTACTGTTTCTATTTTTGCAGATGATACTAAATTGTGCAGAACTATAGGTTCCATGCAGGATGCTGCCACTTTGCACAGTGATTTGTCTAAACTGGAAAACTGGGCAGAAAACTGGAAAATGAGGTTCAATGTTGATAAATGCAGGTTATGCACTTTGGCAAAAATAATATAAATGCAAGTTATACACTAAATGGCAGTGTGTTGGGAGTTTCCTTAAATGAGAAGGATCTAGGGGTCTTTGTAGATAACAAGTTGTCTAATTCTGGGCAGTGTCATTCTGTGGCTACTAAAGCAAATAAAGTTCTGTCTTGCATAAAAAAGGGCATTAACTCAAGGGATGAAAACATAATTATGTCTCTTTATAGGTCCCTGGTGAGGCCTCATCTGGAGTATGGGGGGCAGTTTTGGGCTCCAGTCTTTAAGAGGGATATAAATGAGCTGGAGAGAGTGCAGAGACTAAGTGCAACTAAATTGGTTAGAGGGAGGGAAGAGTTAAATTATGAGGGTAGACTGACAAAGTTGGGGTTGTTTTCTCTGAAAAAAAGGCGCTTGCGCGGGGACATGATTACACTTTACAAGTACATTAGAGGACATTATAGATAAATAGCAGGGGACCTTTTTACCCATAAAGTGGATCACCGTACCAGAGGCCCCCCCTTTAGACTAGAAGAAAAGAAGTTTCATTTGAAGCAACGTAGGGGGTTCTTCACAGTCAGGACAGTGAGGTTGTGGAATGCACTGCCGGGTGATGTTGTGATGCTGATTCAGTTAATGACTATAAGAGGGACTTGGATGATTTCTTGGACAGACATAATATCAAAGGCTATTGTGATACTAAACTCTATAGTTAGTATAGATATGGGTATATAGAATTTAATTAAAGGTAGGGAGGGGTGTGTGTATGGATGCTGGGTTTTCATTTGGAGGGGTTGAACTTGATGGACTTTGTCTTTTTACAACCCAATTTAACTATGTAACTATGAATTTCAAAGTTTTTCAAATTCGAAATTCGACCCTTGATAAATATGATAAATAAGACAAGAATGTGCCTGTACATTGACCTGTCTAATACACATACAAAACATTGTTAAAATTGATTCTCAGATCCCCAAAAAAAAAGACCAAATGAGAATTAGAGTTTCATAACATTAAGTGCCCCACCTGTGAATCAATACCCTCAAATGATATTTTTTGATATTTATAATAATTTTAGAAGATACAGGATATAATCAGTAACAATTTAATGGTTTTAGGTCTTTGCAGATTAAAGGCACATGAAACAACTCTTTACACACACATACTGTATATACATAATGACATGCTCATATAAACTCATAGGGGCCCATTTACTTAGTTCGAGTGAAGGACTAGAGGAAAAATAGTTTGAATTTCGAATTGTCGAATATGGCTACTTCGACCATCGAATGGGCTACTTCGACCTTCGACTACGACCTTTCGACTTCGAATCGAATGATTTGAACTAAAAATCGTTCAACTATTTGACCATTCGATAGTCGAAGTACTGTCTCTTTAAAAAATTCTTTGACCCCCTAGTTCACCACCTAAAACCTACCGAGGCTAGTGTTAGCCTATGGGGAAGGTCCCCATAGGCTTCCTAACAATTTTCTGATCGAAGGAATATCCTTCGATCGATGGATTAAAATCCTTCGAATCGTTCGATTCGAAGGATTTAATCGTACCATCGAACGATTATTCCTTTGATCGTTCAATTGTAGGAATATCGGTAAATCCTTCGACTTTGATATGCAAAGTCGAAGGATTTTACTTCAACGGTCGAATATCGAGGGTTAATTAACCCTCGATATTCGACCCTAGGTAAATGTGCCCCATTATATTCAGTAGGCTACTTATTCAGCATGATAACTAGTTAGGGTCAAAACCATCAGGAGAAACAAAATCAGGAGAAGCAGTACAAATTCAGGAGACGAGAGAGTAGTCAAGGACACAGCCAAAAACCAAACAGGAACACTGTACACAATCAGAATTCAAAGAGCGATCAAGAACAGGCTAGGGTCAGGTCACACGGCACACAAGAGAGGGTCAGGGACAGGCAGGTTAAGAACAGGTTTAAACAGACTTGGAAATGTACCCAGGAACGATAGAAAATAGATACGTCGGGCAGCAGGTCAGCAAGCTCAAACCCTGTAAATATTTGAATTTTGCTGCAATGCGCGATGATGTCACGTGACGCGATGAATAAGGCTGGGGAGACCCGAGAGCCCGTGAAACTGGAAGCGGCAACATCAGGTGCGGCGCACGGAGGAAGAAGACAGCGGACGTCACCACAGTGAGTGCAGCAAGCGTCTCTGCCTCCCCACTGGACCACCAGGTATTCTTACACCCTCAGTTTATATTTTTTCAGGGGTTCAGAAAAAAAGAGTGTAAACCCCAGGAAAATGTAAAATTAGGGAAATGTGCAAAAGTGGGCATGTCACTCACACATAAAAATCTGTATAATGAAAGTCCTTAATGAATTAGTGATGAGCGAATCTGTCCTGTTTCACATCGACAAAAAAAATTGTGAAACTCCAAAAACATTTGCAAAACGGTGAAAGATTTCGACCCGCGGCAATTTAAACGTGAGTGACAATTGTTGTAACGCGACTCTTTTATCCAAATGCATTAAAGTCAATAGGGTCCAAATAATTTTGACATGAGTCAATATTTATGCGCGTGACAATATTTACAATATTTTTTCTATTTCTGAATGTAAACTTACTTGTATTTCTGGTCTTTGACAGACTGTGCAGTCCGACTAAACTAAACTTGAGTAATGTGAGTTAAAATGCAAAAATTGGTTTCATCTTAAAACTTTTGCATTACTTGTCCATTAATTTTTACCAGGGTGTGAAAAAAAAGCAACTTCAGACGTGTTGCATGTTAGATGTGCAGTATTGATGGGTCTTTTTAAAAAGAAGCAAAAGCACAAAATCAGGCATAAAATAGTAGATATCTGAATATATCACACGTACTAGCACCTATACACGGTCCTATAAAACTTCACCTAGTGCCAATCTGCCAGTTCATTCTACTTTAATGCATTTTGTACAAGGTTCTAAGGATGGGGCTCAGTGATACAAGGTAACCCTGGAATTAACACCTCTGGAAAAGTTGCTTCCATCACACGCTTTTGCGTTGCACCGACTAGTGATTGGCAAATAAATTCCTCAGACACAAATTCAGCAAATAAATTTGCGAAACTGTGGCGAAAAATCCGTCACAACAAAAAACTTGTTTTGCGTCAGAATAGTCTGGGGCATAAAATTGAAGCGTGTCAAAATTATTTGGATGCCCATTGACTGTAATGCATTTGGACAAAATAGTCGCGCATATAAAAATTGTCGCTCCCGTCAAAATTATTTTGACACCCATTGCCAAATTTTTCTGTAAATTCACGAAATTTTTAGGCGAAACGGCCCAGATTTGTCCATCACTAGCACCGACATACTCAACTGACTTGAAACTAAAGAAACACACAAAAGCTTACATGATATTTGTGATTTTAGAGGAAAAAAAAACACTACGGGGGTTATTCAAGTTTTTTTAAGTATAAAATCTGAATTGTTAGCATAAATAAAACTCGAAATCTTTTGATTTTTATTATACCCGAGGATGATAAAAGTCTGAATCTGAAAATCTGGCATCTGAGACCTGCCATGGTTGTATATGTCAATGGCAGAGGTCCCTATCCTATTTGGAAGTTTCTATGGTCAGCTCTAGAATTAGCCCTAAAAAATCCAACATCTGACTGTTCGGGCAAAAAAAAAAAAAAAAATGCGGACTATTTAGAGGAGAAAGTAAATATTTTTAAGTGAAAAAGGTGAGTAAAATCCATCCATTAATAGCCTGCAAATACATACAAGTAATACACTTTGTTAGCAGAAGCGACACATACACTTTATCTTGAACAAAAATAGTCACAATTGTAAAATTTGGATTTTGAGAAATATGTCCATAAAATGAGAATGCCGATAAATAGTCCTCCCAATGTATAAATAGATCCTGCTGCATCCAAACAGCAATAACCATGTTCCATTCTAGTAAAAGTAGAAATAAAAGTTGCTAAAATACAGACAATTGTGTATTACAGGTATGGGATCCGTTATCCAGAAATCCATTATTCAGAAATCTGATTTCTCCCATAGAATCCATTTTAATCCATTACATATTTTTAAAAGTATTTAATTTTTCTCTGTAATAATAAAACAGTAGCTTGTACTTGATCCCAACTAAGATATAATTAATCCTTATTGGAGGCAAAACCAGCCTATTGGGTTTATTTAATGTTTATACGATTTTCTAGTAGATTTAAGGCATGAAGATCCAAATTAGAGAAAGATCCGTTATCCAGAAACCCCCAGGTCCCAAGCATTCTGGATAACAGTTACCATAATATATCTCTAATGCAAGTGCTAGCATAAGGTTCTACTAGACAGAAGTTAATGAGCGTAGAATCCATATCTCAAGCTGTCTTCATCTAACAACTTGATAATGATTTCTAAAATCAAATTAACTGCCCACTATTGCCCATTTGGTGGGAATTTATTGAATTAAATAAAACTATTTAACATATATACAGGTATGGGATCCGTTATCCGGAAAACCACTATCCAGAAAGCTCATAATTAAGGAATGGCTGTCTCCCATAGAACAACTCAACAAAATCTGATGGCACACAGGACTAAAGGAATTCTTCCAAATTTTATTTTGAAGAAGCCAGATCCAATAACACTTTCTTTGGAGTAGCAGCCTTTTACTGTCCTTGCCTAGCAGTGACTTTCTCTAATATCTGCCATCTGACTTGTGACACCTGATGTCCTTGAATAAAAAAATGTTTTATTTATTAATTGAATAATTTATCTGTCTATATGTATGCACTTTTTTTCAGAATTCGTATGCTTGACAAAGGGGTTTTATTCCCCGAAATGTTGCATTTGCATTCCGCTTTGAAATAAAATTGGGTGGGAAATTATTGAATTAAATAAAACTATTTAACATATATACAGGTATGAATTCCTTTAGTCATGTGTGCCATCGGATTTTGTTGAGTTGTACCCTGTTGTGAGGTGGCCGAGCTCTACCCTTGTGCACCAGGGGTCTCTGTCATTCTACAGGGTGCGCGAGGTCCTGCACTGCTTTGAACCTTGTCTCCCATAGACTCCATTTTATCCAAATAATCTACATTTTAAAAATGATTTCCTTTTTCTGTGTAATAATAAAACAGTAGCTTGTACTTGATCCCAACTAAGATATAATTAATCCTTATTGAAAGCAAAACCAGCAGTTTGGGTTTATTTAATTTTTACACGATTTTCCAGTAGACAAAGTATGAAGATCCAAATTACCTAAATATCCCTTATCCGGACAACCCCAGGTCCCAAGAATTCTGGATAAGAGTCCCCATACCTGTAACATAAAACATGTTTTTTTTAGGTTAAAAAAAGGATTTTAAGACCCAGTCTGAGCAAATAGGTTGGAGCAAATTAGCTTAGTTTTGAAAATACATTTAAAAAACATTTGCATAAATAAGAACTGCGACTATTTTCAGGAAGAAAGTTTGTTCCCTTTCCCTATTGACAAAAAACCAACTGCATGAGAACTAATCAGCTCTGACTTTGTTACATGGGAGTATTTTTCTCTCATTGTTTCTACTCTCTCTCCTGGACATGATGCTCATCTTATTTTTTGGATTAGATTTGTATTGTCTCACTTTTATCTTCTCTAGCTTTTTCCCCTTATTCTCCTGCTTCTCGTATATCCCCCAAATAATATCCTCACACTTGAGCTCCCTATGTATTATCTGATCAATGTAAATGCAGAAGAAGGGCAGTAACCACTGTGTTCATCACACATTCATTCCACTAACTGCTCCGGAATCAAGTGAATGATTAAAAAGAAGAACTCACTCAGCAGATGTTGCTGTATTTATAATAAGGAAGTGCCAGATCTGTTCCTGCAAAAGAGTCAACAATTTAAAAGTTGCTTAGTGATGTCTTAACAAATATGCCTTTTTACCAATTATTTGGAAAAAACTAAGTTATGGTTAAAAAATATGGTCATTCAGTGTTAAAATTGCACTTTCCACTTGCATTTGTAAATGACCCCTTATGACTCAGTAAATAAAAGCATCATTTGTTCAAATTGGTATATAGCCCTGGCATATTACCATGTGTGTGTGATAAAATCTACTCACCCTGGTGGTCCAGTGGTGCGGTGGGGATGCCCGCCACGCCAGTCTGTTTCTGCCGTCATTGTGGTCTCTTAGGGTGCGCGCCCGCGGCTCGTTCTATTTATTGACGCGGACGCGCACAAAAATCTGACTTTATAAAAAGCTCAGTGGGGTTTCTAGACCTTGCCCGTGATAGGATCTGTTTCCTGTGGTTCCTGAGCTTAAAGCTATCTGTTATTCTGTCTGATTCCTGTTTTCTCCCCTGCCTGGCTAACAACTATTCTGAACTCCTGTTTCCTGACCATTGCCTGTTATATGACTACCTCTTCCGCTGAATCCCGTCTGATTGATTACCCGGTTTGACCCTTGCCTGCTCGACTATGCTTGTTCTCTGCCTGCCCCAACCCAGCCTGATCTGACTATGATTCTTCTTTACACCTTGTACTGTGACCTTCTGCCCAAAGACTTTAGTTTACGGTTGTGCCCCTTTGCCTGTTTAGAACCTCTTGTCTTACACCTCTCGTTTTAAGACCTGGCGGCATCTGAATAGCTGAGGGCTCCTCCCAAGGCCAAAGGCGGCTGCTAAAGGCAGAAGTATGAGCCGAGACTAAAGTGCTTGGCATTGGTTCTAGATTTAGGGTGCCAACCGTTACAGTGTGTTTTTAATATCTTTTGCTCTCTCTATATAAAATATCTAATTCCTTTTACCTGTTCAATAATGGATTGTTCCAAATTTTATATATATATATATATATATATATATATATATATATATATATATATATTATATTGTGGTGAGATCACTATCAGGATACCTGGCAGCTCAAGCCACAGTGGAGAGCCACATGTAAGCTGCTGCTCACTGAGAGATTTTTAATTGCTACAAGGTTACAAGGTAGAAACAGGAAATTTCTAAATTTGGTTCTGTACATTATCACAATGAATTTTAAATAAAACATCTCAGATGCAGTTGAACTGCAGACTTTCAGCTTTAATTCAGTGGGTTGAACAAAAAAGATTGCATAAAAATGTGAGGAACTGAAGACTTTTTTTTAACGCAATCACTTCATTTCAGGGGGTCAAAAGTAATTGGACGAATTAAAAAAAATTAGAATAAAATGTTCATTTCTAATACTTGGTTGAAAACCCTTTGCTGGCAATGACAGCCTGAAGTGTTGAACTCATGGACATCACCAGATTCTGGGTTTCCTCCTTTTTAATGCTCTGCCAGGCCTTTACTGCAGCGGCTTTCACTTGCTGTTTGTTTGTGGCCTTTCTGTCCCAAGTTTAGTCTTCAACAAGTGAAATGCAGCTCAATTGGGTTCAGATCAGGTGACTGACTTGGCCATTCAACAATATTCCACGTCTTTGCTTTAATAAACTCCTGGGTTGCTTTGGCTGTAAGTTTTGGGTCATTATGAAACGCCTCCCAATCAATGTGACTGCATTTAGCTGGATTTGAGCAGACAGTGTCTCTGAACAGCTCACAATTCATTCTTGTGCTTCTGTCCTGTGTCACATGATGAATAAACATTAGTGTCCCAGTGCCACTGGCAGCCATGCACACCCAAGCCATCACACTGCCTCCCAAATGTTTTATACATCATGTGATATGCTTTGGATCATGAGCTGTTCCACGTCTTCTCCATACTTTTTTCTTGCCATCATTCTGGTAGAGGTTGATCTTGGTTTCATCTGTCCAAAGAATGTTTTTCCAGAACTGGCATTTTTAGATGTTTTTTTAGCAAAGTCCAATCTAGCCGTTTTATTCTTGATTAGTGATGGGCGAATTTGCGCTGTTATGCTTCGCCGAAAAATTCGTGAATTTCCTGCGAAATTCGCGAAACTGTAAAAAAATCTCTAAATGGCGAAAAATTCTCAAAACTGTGCCGGAGACTCGTTTTTTACACCGACGCCAGCAAATTTTCTCGGCCGTTTCGCTAATTTATTCTCCGGCAACGAATCGTCTGGCGAATAAATTCGCCCATCTCTTTTCTTGATGCTTATGAGTGGCTTGCACCTTGCAGTGCTCCCTCTGTATTTACTTTCATGCAGTCTTCTCTTTATGGTAGACTTGGATATGGAGACTCTACCTCCTGGAGAGTGTTGTTCACTTGTTTGGCTGTTGTGAAGGGGTTTCTCTTCACCATGGAAATGATTCTGAGATCATCCACCACTGTTGTCTTCCATGGATGTCCAGATCTTTTTGCGTTGCTGAGTTCACCAGAGCTTTCTTTCTTTCTCAGGATGTACCAAATTGTAGATTTTGCCACTCCTAATATTGTAGCAATTTCTAGGATGTTTTTTTTCTGTTTTTGCACCTTAAGGATGGCTTGTTTCACCTGCATGGAGAGCTCCTTTGACCGCATGTTGTCTGTTCACAGCAAAATCGTCTACATACAAGCACCTCCCCCCCCCTCAAATCAACTCCAGGGCTTTTATCTTCTGCTATACCCTCATTCTAGGACCCATTGAAAGAAATTATTGGCTGCCCTGGTGGTCTGGACAGGCTCCTGTGTATCTTGGGCAGGGTATAAATCAAAGGTCTAATGGGGTGTTTAGGCAAAAAATAATCAAACATTTCCTTTGTGATCCAACCATTTTTTACTGCCAAATCCAATAAATTCCACAGTTCCTTCTGGAAAATGTCCGTAGAGTCATAAGGTAATTTACCATAACTGATTTCATTGTTCAATTGCGACAAGATTTCTTGCCTATAATAACTGTAATCCAGTACCACAACTGCTCCTCCCTTATCAGCCTATAGAATATTGATTGTATTATTAATTTTAAGGGAGCGTATGGCTTCTCTTTTCAATACAGGCAAATTCCTCCCCCACTTATGCTTAACTCCGTGCCAATCAGCCATGTCCATACTTAGCATTCGATTGAAGGTTGAAAGGGTTAAATGGCCAGTTGGTTTTAAGTTGCTTCCTAAACTAAGTTAGTTATCACAATCTACAAGCAAAGATGACAGAATAGGATGTGCTTCAGTATAGATTGTCACAATGTTAACAGTTAATATGACAATTGTAACTATTTTTGTTTAAGATAAAGGGGGTTATTTATTATGCTCCGAATATCTTAAATTCAAATAATTCGTAGTTTTCGGACTAAAAAAAAACTACGATTTTTTTTTTTGGAATTTATAAAGCCTGAAGGTCTTAAAAGTAAGACTCAGAAAATCCGGCATCTCAAAGCTCTTGAGGTCCTGTATAAGTCAATGGGGAAGGTCCCAGTGTCTGCATTTGCTTTCCATATTGATAGCCAATAATTTCAGGGATTTTGGACCAAAAAAAATCGCAGTATTTGCGAAAAAGTACTTTCGGGCAAAGCTCTGAAGTTATCAGATTTTTGCCCCGATCAAATTTCTTTTGACTTTTTTAATGATAAATAAGGTCCATGATAAATAAGGTCCAAAGTGAGGATTTGTTGTCGGATACTAATTCTTTTCTTTCCTTTTTTTCTAGGGCTGTTCGTGGGTGTGATGACGTCACAGAATGCGCCAATAACCGAACACAAGCTGAGGCTACTTTTACAGGTATGCAGTGGTGTTTTCTGGATAAGATCAGCATTCGTGCTGGTTGTACTTGTGAGCTGTCTCCCCTGCCTAAGCTGCAGTCTCTTGGGCAGGTTGTAAGGTAGTTGCTGAGACTGGAGGGAGTGTACTAGGTGTGTTCCTAGGGAGCATTAAGTTATTCACTGTCTGCTAATTATTGTTTTTCAGATGTCCACCCCTCCTCAGCAAGAGATTCCTGTTGCTAAGAAGCAGAGGAAATCAAAACACATTCAGTGTAGAGCTTGTGATACTCCACTTCCTGATGAATGTTTGGCGAGCTTCGCTCAAAAGGAGTTTACAGCTGCCACTACTCCTTCTACAGATTGGATTAAGGACGTTATTAAAGCTGGCCATAGACGCAAAGATCCGATCGTACGAATCAACGTACGATCGGACTTTCCCATCTCCCGACCCTCCACTAACCATTCAGATCAAAGTCTTTACCATTCCGATCAAATAAGAACAGATCACCCAATGTTCTGCCCCTGACAGCAATCGTACGATACTTATGTCTGACAACACTAGTGACAGTCTCCCACTGAAAATCGTACGATCGGCAATACACGCAGAGATATTATCGGCAGCCGACAGAAATTTTCTAACCTGTCCGATCGACCAAACGACCGATCTCCGACGGACGAAAAATGTCGGGACTCCCCACACATGGTCCGAAAATCGTACGAATCCACGATTCGTACGATCGGATCTTTGCGTCTATGGCCAGCTTTAGAAGAGATTTTAGTCCAGATGCGGGTTGATCCGAATACACAGTGCAGTGCTATTGCTGAAGCTTCTTCTCCCCTATCCAATCAGTGGCTTTTGGGGGATACAGAGGAGGATTCATCATCAGAGGAGGAAGATGAACTAGCTTTTTTCTCTGCTGAGAATACGGCAAAATTAATTATGCTCTGAGCAGTGAGACTGACACGGACTACATGGCGCACAGGACACACATTACAGCGAGGAAGTGTAAATTGTAACCCGGATCTGCCAACACTTGCGTAGGAAAAACAATCCAAAATCACAGGGGGTCGCTTTATCGGTACTAATGAACAAATTGTGCCCATCGCTCTCCTGTGCACAACACTCTTCTACGCGCAAGTGCTGGCAGATCCGCTTGTAATGTGTGTCCTGTGCGCCGTGTAGGGATGTCGCGGACTGTTCGCCGGCGAACTTGTTCGCGCGAACATCGGCTGTTCGCGTCCGCCGCAAGTTCGCAAACGTCGCGCGACGTTCGCCAATAGGCGTTCGCGTCAAAATCGTTCGACCATGCGACCATTCGATCGCTAAAATCGAACGATTTTCGTTCGATTCGAACGAAAATCGTTCGATCGAACGATTAAAATCCTTCGATCGTTCGAATCGAACGATTTTCGGATGTTCGAAGTTCGCAAACTGTTCGCGAACTGTTCGCAATTTTTGCCGATGTTCGCGAACGGCGTTCGCGAACACATTATCGGCGGTTCGCTACATCCCTAGCGCCGTGTAGTCCGTGTCAGTCTCACTGCTCAGAGCGACAAGGAAGGAAAGGAAACATCTCCGCTGGGACAGTCAGAAGGAAATCGTCCTGATCCTGCAAAGAAAGAGTATGGCATAGGACAGCACACGCCGATTTCCTGCCAACCATGACTGCTCCATAGACCAGTACCAGCTGTCAATCTTGCCGGCAGAGAAGAGCGCTCCAGACATAGGGCGGCCAGGAGAGGTAGCCAGGGAGAAGAAATCAACTGCTGCAGTATGGATGGTGGCCGTGTTGCCTTTTCTCAAGAGGACAGGAAGTGGAGTTTCAGTGAGTTATTTTTTAATAAAGGCTTTGCAATTTAAAAGTTTAACTTGTGTTTGTGTTTATTTTTCGATGTATACTAACCAATTTTTTTTTAAAAAAAATGTTGGTGTTACTGGTCCTTTAAGAAAGTAAAGTCTACTATGGATATTGCTGATTCTTCTTCAGCTAAAAGATCAAAATCTTTCCCTGTTCATCCTGTCATGAAGAAACTTATGGAAAGAGAGTGGAAAAATCCTGAGAGCGCTCCATCTATTACAAACAGACACAAGTTATTGTTTCCTATCCAAGAAGAGGAGCTGGAGAAGTGGGAATCTCCACCAAAAGTGGATATTGCGGTAGCAAGGCTTTCAAAGGCAAGGCTTTCCAGTCTAAAAGACCCTATGGATCTGAAAGTGGAAAGTTTGCTTAAATGCTCTTATACAGCGGCAGCAGCTTCTTGTAAGCCAGCTTTAGCAGCATCAGGGGTAGCTCGCGCCTCAATATTTTGGCTAAGACAGTTCCATGAAGATATATGTAATAAAGTTCCTAGAGAGGAATTACTTGAATCACTATCTAAAATTTCTACAGCAGTGGATTTTCTGTGTGATGCTTCTATTGAAGGGATAAAATTAGCAGCCAAGGCTATGGCATTATCAACTGCAGCCAGACGGGCTCTATGGCTGAGAACATGGCCAGCAGATGTCACTTCAAAGAAAAGTCTCTGTGCTATGGCTTTTGAGCCAGGCCATCTTTTTGGGTCAGAGCTAGACAAGCTTTTAGAGTCACTGTCAGGAGCCAATGGTAAACGTTTGCCTCAAGAGAACTTGAATAGAAGAAAGAAAAACTATTTTTTTCAGAATAGATTCTCCTCACCGAGAAGAGATTTTTTTACAGAGGGATAAAAAGAAAACAGAAGTTAGTTCTTTTCGTCCCTTCAGAGACAGAGTCAACAGATACAGAGGAGAGAATAAGTCTGCAGGGCAGAAAAAGAAAACATCCCTCTGATGCCAGAAGTTGTCTTCCTGTCGGAGGAAGATTGAAGGCCTTTTATCAAGAATGGGAAGAAAGAATTTCAGATGTTTGGATCCTGAAGTTGACACAAGAAGGATACAAAGTAGAATTTCTTTGTTTTCCTCCACACAGAATTCTCATAACGCCAATTACATCGCCAGTAAAACAAGAAGCTTTAAAGAAGGCAATAGCAGAATTCCTCGCCGCCATGGTTCTTGAGCCAGTGCCTCCATCACAAATTTTTCAAGGCACCTACTCAAGGGTTTTTTTGGTACAAAAAAAACACACAATAATAGATTTGAGGTTTGTCAACCAGTTCATCCGGAAGTTGGCATTCCATATGGAAAATATCAAATTGACTTTAAAGGTCTTAGATCATGGAGACTATATGGCTTCTTTAGACCTCAAAGACGCCTACATTCATGTATCACTTTTCAAGGACCACAGAAGATTTCTTCGAATAGCTCTGTACATGGGAGGGGAGCTTCGTCATTTTCAATTCCAAGTCCTGCCTTTAGGTATAACAACAGCTCTCCCGGGTATTCACCAAAATTGTAGAAGCAATAGCAGCTGTATTGAGGGAAGAAGGGATTACAATAATCCCCTATCTGGATGATTGGCTTGTCACAGCAATATCAACATCACTGCTTCTGAAACATTTGGACAGAGTGATTGCCTTTCTTCAACAGCTAGGTTGGATAAAAAACTGGGAGAAATCATCATTACTTCTATCCAGGGTGATACAATTCAAGGGGATGGAAATCAATTCATCCAAGATGAAAGTTTATTTACCACCAGAGAAAGTTCTCAGGCTCAAGCAATCAGTGCAACATATCATTGCCAGACCTCACTCCTCTCTCAGAGAATTAATGAGGGTGCTAGGTCTGATGACAGCAACTATAGATGCTGTACCATTGGCGAAATTTCACATGAGGCCTCTTCAAGCGGAGGTTCTCCTCAGATGGGATCGCCAGCTTTTCTCCTTGGAGAAAAATATTTTTCTCAGCAGAGAGACAAGACACTGGCTTCAGTGGTGGCTTCAAGATCACAATCTTGCACAGGGATTGTCCTTTCAGCAGATAAATTGGTTGGTTCTGACAACAGATGCTTCCCAATCAGAATGGGGGGCCCATCTGAACCAATTCACAGCGCAAGGTGTCTGGAGTCCAATGGAAAGGACTATGTCCTGAAACTTCAGGGAAATGAGGGCAGTCTTCAAGGCAATCTTGGAGTTAGAACGGTATCTGAGAGGAAGACATCTGAAAATCATGTCAGACAATTCCACCACAGTGGCATATATAAACAGCGGGAACCAGAGCTCCCTTACTGAGCAAGGAGATATGGAAGATCATGGAGTGGGCAGAGAGCAATGTGCCCAGTATTATGGCAGTGCACATAAAGGGAGAGAACAACATGTTGGCAGATCATCTAAGCAGGAATGCATTCAGACTGGGGGAGTGGTCTCTGAATCAAGAAATATTCTTGAAAATTATGAGACGTTGGGGACTTCCAGCTGTAGATTTTATGGCGACCAGGAAAAATCAAAAGCTGAGAACGTTCTGTTCCCTCAACAGGCAAGATCACCCAGATTTCTTAGATGCGATGTCAATCAGGTGGAATATTCACCAAGTCTATATATTCCCACCATTTTCCATGATCCACAGAGTCATTCAGAAGATCAAGAAGGAACAGATGAAGACCATCTTGATAACCCCTTTCTGGCCAAGGAGAGTCTGGTTCTCGCTGTTGATGAGGATAGCCAGGAAGGAATATTTTGTCCTTCCTCAAGTTCCGGAACTTCTGACTCAAAGACCAATTGTCTGCCACGACCTTCCCAGACTTTGGTTAACGACCTGGAATCTGATAGGTCCATTCAAGAGTCACAGGATATTTCCCCTGAGGTGATCGATATCCTTGTACAGTCTAGAAGAGATTCTACGAATTAGATTTATGGCAGAATCTGGAAAGTCTTTAGAGCCTGGTGTAGCGGGAAAAAGATTGCAAGTGACCAGCCTTCAATTCCTAACTTGCTAAAAAATTTTCAGAAAGGTTTCGACAAAGGGATTAGCAGTTAATAAAAAGTACAGACTTCGGCTCTCTCTGCCTTTTTGAGTAAATCCCTTACTTCTATTCCACTTATTAAGAGGTTTTTGAAGGCCATATCTAAGATTCGACCTAAGATTTTTCAACCCCTTCCCTTGAAGCTTGTCCTTAGGAAACTATGTGATTCTCCTTACGAGCCATTAGAGAATTGCTCAATAAAATGTTTATCCTTCAAAGCTCTCTTCCTAGTGGCCATCACTTCAGCCAAACGAATTGGGGAATTACAATCTTTATCGTCCAAAGAACCACAGTTGGTTCTTCTTCAAAATCGTGTAGTTTTGAAACCTCTTCCTTTCTTCAGACCTAAAGTGGCCTCTTTATCCAATATTGACCAAGAGATTATACTAACGTATGTTAACCAAGATGTACATGTTGTGCACTGTATGAATAAAATGAATCACTGAACTATTATCTTGGTTCTCCGGAGTTCTATGTTATAATTGAGTAAGTCTGCAGGTCTGGCTGGGCCCTGACTCTGAAGTGGAACCAGACACAATAACGAAAAGGATTACATCATCCATAATAATATATCTTTGGAGTAACCCAAATACTTTTGTGCAACACTACAGGGTGGACATCTTAGCTGCTCAGGAAGCTTCCTTTGGCGGTAAGATTCTCCAGAGGGCGATGTCACCTTGAAACCCGCCCTTATTGCTCACTAGCTCTCATGGTTGCTGCAGTACAAGGACGTAAGGGAATGAGTAAGTTTAAATTTACCATAATTTACATTACCCTTAGTCCTTACGGCAGCAAGAATTTCCCTCCCAAATAATAAAAGATATTAAGCATTATAGGTGATACTCATTGTTCACTGGTGATCTCTAGGGGGAGTGCCTATTTATGGTGGGGTTAATTAACCTTTTCTCTTCATTGCCCTACATAGCAGGTTGCAAAGAATAAATCTCATGGTTGCAGCCGTAAGGACTAAGGGAAAAGTAAATTACGTAAATTATGTTGTTCAGTTTGGTTTGAAACATAACATACTATTTTTCACCTTACAGAATCTTAATCTGTGTCTGAATATGCCTTCAATACACTTACACCCATGTGAGTAAGTTGTATCCTTCATTGTCTGCTTGTAATATGAAGTATCTGTATTGTATATACAAAGTTTCTATTTAAGGACAATTTGATGGACATTTTTGAGCACTGAGTGGGAACACTGGTGGTGTGAAGTGATATTACACTTAATATCCTACAGAAAAAGCACTGGAACCTAACAAGCTTTGTATTGACACTTCTATATGGACATATAACGTCATCAGGGCGCCAAAAACCACTAACGGGGGTGGGTATTTAAAGGCCACTTGGCTAACACATTATATCCTTGAGAAAGGTCCCCAGGAGGGACCGAAACGTCGGATTAATATGTAACGCTGCACGCAAATAAAGCCTTTCTTCACTTCAACTACAGTGTGTGCTGATCCTCCATCTGCTATATATATACAGATGAAGCCAGAATGGATTGTACATCAAGATAAACGCGCTGGTCGGGTTAAGTGCAGGGAAACACGCTGTGCCGATGTTTTGAAATGATTATAGTGAATATTAAAATAGGCGCAATTCAAGTAATGGACGCTTGAATAACTTTTCCATTCTAAGCGCAAGGTATTGCTATAGCTACCGGCTTGCTTTAGTGATTCACAATGAAGAAAGATGGTGGCATGCTCTCAATCTAGCCTGGAGAAAGGGGGCTCTTCATGTGTTCAGAAACAGGTCAAAATTATTTAAATAGAAGTGTGATTTTGTGTACATGGCTAGGAAAGAAGATCTGCAGAGTTTAAGTGCTGAGGAACCTCTAAAAAATTCATTAAAAAAGAATTTAAAAAATATATAAATAAATAATCAAAATTAATTCCCAATGCCTCCTCCATCCACCCCTATTTTTTTTTTTCAATGTGTGAATTACATCACAGATAAAGGAAACTTCTGAACAGGCAATTATCAGTGGTACTGTGGTGGTGCATTTAGTAAGGCATTTTCTTTTGCTGCCCAAGGTTTAATACCCATCTATACCCGAAGTCTCACAATTTTCTGTAATTGATATTTAAAATTATAATGTACATTTTACAACATATTAAGCCCAATCATGGTGTATTACAGAAAATAAGGAATGAAAAGACACCGTGCCACCATCAATTTGGTTCAAAAATTTCATAACATTTATCCCCACCAAAAAAGTCCATTCCTGGATTATCAATAATTCGATGGTGCCACTATATCTTTTCATTTCTAAACTGCTTAATATGTCATAAAATGAAAATTTTACATGTTAAAACTAATAAGAGAAATGAAAAAAAAATCAAGGCAGAAAAAGGAATTGAACTCATGATCTCTTATTTTAAAAAAAGCAAACACCTAAACCATTTGGCCACCAATAACTTAACTGGTGGCCAAATGCGAATTTTCGCGCCTGTTTCGCAAATTTATTCGCAGGCAGCGAATTGTGCAAATTTGCCGCGAATTCGCGCCTGCCAAACCACAATACCTGTAAAAACTTAATCCACACATAAATGAATCAACAAAGAGAAACTTAATGTGCTGCTAATACTTGGCCAACTACCGTGTGTACCGTATATACCCGAGTATAAGCCGAGGTACCTAATTTTACCTCCAAAAACTGGGAAAGCTTATTGACTCGAGTATAAGCCAAGGGTGAGAAATGCAGCAGCTTCTGGTAAGTTTCAATCTCGTTTTTAAATGACTATTCTTAGGCGAATATTCTTAGGCGCCGGCTACTATTCTAAGGCGCCGGCGAATATTCTTAGGCGCCGGCGACCGTTTTTGCGCTTGACCCGAGTATAAGCCGAGGTAGAGTTTTGCAGCATATTTTGGGGGCTGAAAAACTCGGCTTATACTCGAGTATATACGGTATGTGGAAATGCTGGTGCTGAAATTTTAAAAATTACTGTTGCCACTGTTGGTGTTTTATTCCTCACTAGGGACAGGCTTTACAGAAAATTTGCAAAACAGTGGGTGAAGCTCATTGAAGTCAATGGCCATTCTTGCGGGTGACTTTTTCCAAACCACATGACTTTTTTTACTGTATATTACAGTCTGTGAACATTTTTTCATGACAAAAAATTTCCCCCATCATTTTTCCTCAACTACTGTATCATAAAATGTTTAATACACTCCACTGTGTCTGTAAATAAACAGCGGAGCGTAGGTTGACCCAGAATTTTGATCAATTATTTTGCAAAGACGCACTGACATAGTGTAAAACTGTCATAATTTTAATCACTAGAAAATCACTAGAAAATGATTAAAATGATGACGATTTTACACTATGTCAGTGCGTCTTTATAGAGCGGTGGAGTTTGGAGCTGCACGGAGAGGCTACTGCTAAACATTTCCTTAATGCTCATTCCTTCTTAAACGTTTGTGAGTACCCCACCACATTATTTACTACACTGCACGGATCAAAGTAGTGTAATAAGTGGCACACAGATGAAATAAGCGCAATCAAAAAAAGGGCACCTAACTAATGATATCTGAATTTCACTAGGGGGCTCATTTACTAAGCTCGAGTGAAGGATTCGAATGAAAAAATCTTCGTATTTCGAAGTATTTTTTGGGTACTTCGACCTTCGACTACGTCTTCGATTGGAACGATTCGAAGTAAAAATCGTTCGACTATTCGACCATTCGATAGTCGAAGTACTGTCTCTTTAAAAAAAAACTTCGACTACCTACTTCGGCAGTTTAAACCTACCGAGGTACAATGTTAGCCTATGGGGACCTTCCCCGTCACTTTTCTAAGCTTTTTTTGATCGAATAAAAATCCTTCGATCGTTCGATTGCTTAATATCGTTCGAAAAACGTTCGATTTTAGGATTTGCGCTAAAATCCTTCGAATTCGATATTCGAAGGATTTTACTTTGAGGGTCGAATTCGAGGGTTTATTATTCCTCGATATTCGACCCTTAGTAAATGTGCCCCTAAGTGTTGTACCAATACTATTGATAAATACTACACTAAATTGGAATTATCTCTTTTGTTTCCTCATTTGTCTAACCTCGTGCTGGTGAGCGATGTTTTTTTTCCAATATTTATTGGATTTTACTACGAGTCTGAGGGAGAAAAAACAACATTTAACCGGCAGAGGAAACGGACTACCGGAATATTAAATATCCTTTTTTACTGTTTAGCAAAAAGTCTTCCCTCAGGTGTAGGTGGGTTTTTTTATCACATTTAGTAATAGATGTTTTATGCTTCCCGATCCTCACTGTTACCGTACATGAAAATTGTTTTAGTAACAGTTTATCACAGGGGCATTTCAATACATACAGATGAGCCATCCCAATTCACATTTTGTTCCATCATATCCAGACACCATATGGGACCTATTATCCAAAATGCTAAGGACCTGGAGTTTTCCAGATAGGGGATCTTTCTATAAGCTAGATCTCTATGCCTTAAAGGAGAAGGAAAGATAGCAAAGCAGTTTATTGCCAATAGATTAGCCACAATAGTGCAAGCAATAACACTATATTTATTCTGCAGAATGTTTACTATACCTGAGTAAACTGCTCTAGAATCTCTCTCTGTTTGTTTAGGATAGCAGCTGCCATATTAGTTGTTGCCTGAGTCTCTTCCTGCTCGCGCATAGCTCTGAGCTCAGATTACAGCATGGAGGGGAGGAGGGAGAGGAACAAACTGAGCATGCTCAAGCCCAAGCCCTGGAGGTATAAGCTGAAAACAGGAAGTCTGATACAGAAGCCCATGAGTACACAACAGAAGGAAAGAAATGTGGTGTTTCTTTTCACAGAAGTCTCAGAGCAACATTACTTTGAGGGTTTACTGGTGTATTTATATAGACCTTTCTGATAAAGCTTACTTAGTTTTAACCTTTCCTTCTCCTTTAAGTATAATTTAATTATTAAATAAACCCAATAGTACGGTTATGCCTCCTCTTGGATTTATTATTACAGAGGAAAAAAGTAATCATTTAAAAAAAAATGTAGTTATTTGATATAAAACATTATTTATAGGTCTGTTGGTTGTTTCTGTTCTACACAAAGGATCTAACAGATTTTAGATCTGTTTCAAGAGCTATGGTAACTTTTGTTTGGGCCCTATACATTGTACATTGCAAAATGGGGGCCCCCTACCTTAAAAAGGGGTCAGCCATGGCTGGTGGGCACCCATTACGGTATAATTTATAAGCACAGCCCTTGCTGTAGAAAGCAGACATACTCACACAGTTGTAATGAACCAAGGCACACTTTATTGGTAGCTTCCTGCAGGGAAGTACAAACCGGGGCACTGGCAGCCAACTCAAAGGTACAGTTACACAAGAACAATATTTCTGCAGATTCCCCCTCTCTAACAGCTTTTCTCACACACTCACAGCTTTTCTCTCTTGAAGCCTCCAGGACCCCGGTCATGAAGGAAATGTACAGGCAGAGTGCTGTTAATAGTACAGGGGCCTCCTCTTACTGTAATCCTCCTCCCCCAATTCTTTTCAGTGACCTCTCATACAGTGCCCAAGCTTCTCCCATACACCCAATTCCCTACCTGGCGCACATACGTCCCAGGGGCTCAATCCCAGTCTAATCACTCCTCGTTGAGACTAGTGATGGGTGAATTTATTCGCCAGGCACAAATTTGCAGCGAATTTGCGCGATTCGCCACGGGTGAATTCATTCGTGAAACGGGCACGAAAATTTGCTGGCGAGAAAACGGACACTGGCGTCCAAAAAACACATTTTTGCCGTTTCGAGAATTTTGCTAATTTTTGGCGAAACGGCGCAAATTCGCCCATCACTAGTTGAGATAACAAACTGACCTTTCTCACTAGGCTAACTATCTTTCACTACTTGATTGAACTCATACCACCTTCTACCACTAGCTAGCCCTGAAGGAGTCAGTCTACCAAAATTGGTCCGGCCACATTGGTCTTGGTTCTGCCTCTGGATGTTACTAGACTGAAGACGAAGTGCACAGTTCCTGCACTAATTTATATAGGTTCCTGACTACTGAGGAATTCTCCTATAGTCCAACCTTAGTGGATGGCGCCAGCTGCTGGCTGAACTGTAACATTACCCAACTATTTACATAAAACTTATTTTTCACCTTTTTACAACATTCCTTTGAACAGATTGTCAATATTATTTCAGCAATTGAAATGTATTTAAGGAAAACTATATCCCCCCCCCCCTGAACAATGTAGGTCTCTATAAAACTATATTGCATAAAACAGCTCATATGTAAAACCCTGCTTCATGTAAATAAACCATTTTCATAATAATATACTTTTTTAGCAGTATGTGCCATTGGGTAATCATAAATAGAAAATTTACATTTTAAAAAAAAAATAAGGGCCGCCCCCTGGGATCGTAGGATTCATGGTGCACACAAACATACCAACAAACCATACATGTTAGGTCACATGAGCCAATTAACAGACAGAGTTCTGTCTTTTGCTTCAACACTTCTTCCTGTTACAGTTACAGCTGCAGTATTTCTGGTCAGGTGATCTCTGAGGCAGCACCCGGACCATCCCGAAATGATGGTTCAAGGCAAGAGATACAAAAGGACAATATTAACTTATATATACCAGTATGGTAAGATTCTTTTATATGCCACTTAGTATGATATAAACTATTTTTTGCTTAAATATTAATTTTGGGGATAAAGTTTTCCTTTAAAGGGATATTCATTAATATTCTGAGCTGCAGTTGCAGTATCAATATGGTCACATTAGTGGCACTTCAAACAAATATACCTTTGCACATGCAAGCTTGTTAATTATGGAATTCTGTCCAATTATCCGTTCCATGAACAGTCACTAATTAACACTGGATCTAAGTGATCTGATCAGAATCCCATTCTAGTTATGACGCTATTGTACATAAAACCCCAGCAGTGTTGAAACACTGAAACACATCTGTTAGCACATTTGTTTTTCTATTGACGCTTAAATATTTTGCCTGGGTAATTTTTCAATTGAAATGCAAGGACTCACATAAAATGGCAATCTGCCCACTTGCTATAAATATGAGAGGGGTAAATATGCCTAATAAAGAACGCACTTTTACAGTCTATGAACAAAGATTATCAAGAGTAAAGATCATCAAACAGAAAGTTCCCAATATCATTACGGCTTGAAGAAAGATCCAAATAGTCCGTTTGCAGGTTCTTGTCTTATGCCAGAGATCGGTACAAACTTATAAAGATTGAATTACTTTTTCTTGTGAATAATTTGTAATAGTAAATTGTTCCTGAGGCTAGACTGTTCTCTGTCATGTAAATACGATTTATGGCAAGTACAGATCATGGTATCATTAACTACAAAATTCCACTCCTGAGCTTTTTCTCTAATACCACTCATTCCTTGTGTTAGTTTCGTCTGACTTCTGAATATAAAGTCTCTTGTGGTTCTCGAGACGTATTTGGTTTTGATCTTGAGAAATCAAGGGTCACATATTGCAGGTCTTCTTCACGGTTTTTACATTCATTGGGAGAGCTGAGACTTGTATTGGGTTTCTGCTGGAATGTAAAAAATATATTATGAGTTATATAATGAAGGATGTAGGGAAAGCTGGTATGTTGTACTAGCTCGGTGAACACTAGGGGGCACATTTCATTAGCTTGAGTGAAGGAATAGAATAAAAAAACTTTGAATTTCGAATGTTTTTTTTTGGCTACTTCGACCATCGAATTGGCTACTTCAACCTTCGACTAAGACTTCGAATCGAACGATTCGAATTAAAAATCTTTTTACTATTCGACCATTCGATAGCACTGTCTCTTTAAAAAAACTTCGACCACCTACTTCGCCACCTAAAACCTACCGAGCATCAATGTTAGCCTATGGGGAAGGTCCCCATAGGCTTTCTAACAAATTTCTGATCGAAGGAAAATCGTTAGATCGATGGATTAAAATCCTTTGAATCGTTTGATCAAACGATTTTTCCTACGATCGTTCGAGCGAACGAATATCGGTAAATCCTTTGACTTCGATATTCGATATTAATTAACCCTCGATATTCGACCCTTAGTAAATGTGCCCCCAAAACTTGCTCAGTTAGCACTTTAAAGCTTCCATTTGGCAAACACTATACAGTCAAGCTAAAATGAAATCATGTGACATTTCTCAATTCAATCAGATTATGGACCATATTAGAGCTTCCTAGATATTCTAGAAGGTTAATGTGATAAAAAGTGCAAGCGATGTGTAAAATCACATTTTAGCGAATGTTTAGCTCTGCTTGCAATGTAAAATCGTCCGCTCATTATTGCTAAGCACTTGGTTAGCATGAATACCTGATCTGAAGTTTTGTTAAATAATTTGTTGCAAAAAAACACTTTGCAATTGTGAATTTTTATTGCATACACTGTGCGTGTTCACAAAAACAGTTTTGTTGCAAATTTTGCAACAGGGGTCGTTGACTTATGAAATCAGTCAAAAAGGACTCAACCAATGAAAATGTCGGTCCCTAACATTCGCAATGGCCTTTGCCAACTTTTTTTGCTCTAATGAAACATATTACATTTCCCCAAAACTATTCCTAGTTTCTGTTTTACTGGACCACCTCTTATTTTCAATGTCAAACCCAAATGTGCATTTTCAGATCTATCAAAATCCCTAGATTCATATTTCTGAAAATTAAAACCATACACAGTGATCTGGCCCGGAAACCACAAGAAGCTCCCTAAATTCTATCCATTTCTAGGCAAACTCCCCTCCGTGCCCCAGTTGGGAGGTGATTTACTAGATTTAGGGATGGCTATAATGGGGTTTGCCAGGCTGAGAGTGCTGAGCAGATTTCATTGGAATTTCCAAAATAAATTTGACAAAAAAATGTATAAATAGTCTGTGAAAGGATTTGAAAATACATTTTGTTAAAATTCTGGTTTGCCAGGCTGAGATTGCTGAGCAGATTTCATTGGAATTTCCAAAATAAATTTGTCAAAATTTTTTATAAATAGCCTGTGAAAGGATTTGAAAATACATTTTGTTAAAATACATAGTTTAGATGAAATATTACTTGTAGATGTAGCTGGGATAGGGTAGCAGGAAAATAGTCAATTTAACTATTTCCATTATATGAAAAATGTATCACGCAAACCCCTTCAGTTATGGGCAATTCCCTATAAATTGCAAAGCATACAATAAAGCATTTAAACTAATTACCCTAGACGCTTGTTTGTAATACTCATGTCTCATGACAAAATATATAGGCCAATATCAATAGACTCAAGTGCCATTAGCACACAATATCTACACTAGTTTTCACCATTTCAGAGCTTCAACTCAGTGGTCCAACTGGCCTGCAAGAATTTTGTTTTAATCCATGTTTGGTGTATTGCTAAACATAAACGATTAAAAGGCAGAAAGAACAATAAAATAATCTTACTTCTATATTTCTTCTTTCTATATTGGAATAAACCACTTCAGAATTATTTGGTGGTGAGCTTTCATTTTCTTTGGCCTGCTCTGGTGGCCTTCTCCTGGCAAAATGAATCCAAAGATGTATGTTAGTTGATTAGTTATGATTATTCAGAATTAAAAAGTTAAATTATGCTTTAAATCCTCAAAATAAAAAAATTCTAATTTATTATATTATTTCATTTAAATATACACTAGACTTTTTTTGAGTTATCACTCTATACAGATAATAGACAGACTGAAGGGTATTGTTCCTGACCTTAATTTCTTGAAATATCAATATTTTAAAAAAAATAATACTAATGGCACTTGCAACTGAAAGTAATTCTATTATCTACAGTATTTTTTTCAGAACATACAAGGGTTAGCAAACCCGAAGAACATTGTATTTATGTCATCAGGAAGCAGGACTTACCTTTGCTTGCATTTCTTGACCATTAATGCTGTAATAACTATGACAGTGAGGAGTAAGACCAAAATGCCACAAAATGATCCTACAAGATGGAATGCATCATTTGTGGGAGCTAAAAAAAATACATTAACAAATTAGGAGGAAACCTTAAAAAAAAAAAATTTAGAAGGATAAGCTAATTCAGAAACTGCATGCCTTATGTCTTTCTCCAAAGAATAAAGATTCTCCCAAGAAGGAGAATTCAAATGACTTTAAAAAGTAACTTTGTTTCCTTGTATACCAGGAGGCAAACAGCTAATTACATTGTAGTTTAGGACAAATGTTTAACCCTTCGGGCATGTAACGCTTTCAAAACAGATTCAGGGAGGCAAAAACAAAAAAACCTCGAAAATTTCTCTAATTTCTTCCTGACTCTAAAATTAAACTTTCCCAACACAAGATATTGACAACCCAATTGATTGCTTGTTTCGATCCTCTACGATACAGCCCTCCATCTAACTTATATATAGAATTATAAAACCTTCATTATCGGACAAAGACTTTGAAAGAGGTATAGGAAAATGGCTACACTAAATTCCAGATCTTACGCTAGATAAGATATTCACCAGCATTGATGGGGTGGTCTGATTCTGATGCATGTCCTAAGTGCCAAGCTCAAATAGCAGACATTTATCATTGTTCATGGTCTTGTTTATTAATCAAACAATTGTGAGAGATGGTCATTTCCTACTGTAAGCTCACACTAAACATCCAGGTCCACCTTACACCTTAGTTTATAAACAAAAGTTTAGGTGGTATTGAAAAAATCTTAGCAGAACACATCAATGCCCCCTTTCCACATTCTACTTTTTTAGGCATAAGAAGTCTGACATGAATTGTACTATATAAAACCAGGCTGGTAATATGTATACAGAGTATCAGAAATAATTACATATAACTGGTTTTGGAGTGCCCACTATAATAAAAATATTTCCATTTTTAATAACCCACAAGTCTTAAACCACATATTTTTATTGTCAAAAATATACTGTTTCGAAATTTCAAAATGTTTTGAAATTTGTCTTTGCATGTGAGCCAATCAATTCCTCATCAATGACCTGTTCCCTCTGATTTGTAGATTTTACTCTTGTAGGTGAGCTACAAGAAAGGAAGTTATTTTAGCTTTAATAGGTTCCTCATTCAGGACCAGCATCAAGGGGAAGAGAAAGCAGGGTTGTCCTGGCCTGGTCTGATTCTGTGCTGTAGGGGGCCCAGTTGCATAGCGCAAAGTTGCATAAATTGTGTAGGTAACATTTAGGGGCCCATTTACTTAGATTGAGTGAAGGAATAGAGGAAAAATAGTTCAAATTTCGAATGGTCAAATATGGCTATTTCGACCATCGAATGGGCTACTTCGACCTTCGGCTACGACCTTCGACTTCGAATCGAACGTTTCGAACTAAAAATCATTTGACTATTCAAACATTCGATAGTCGAAGTAATGTCTCTTTAAAAAAAACTTCAACCCCCTAGTTCACCACCTAAAACCTACTGAGGCCAATGTTATCCTAAGGGGAAGGTCCCCGTAGGCTTCCTAACAATTTCCTGATCGAAGGAATATCCTTCGATCGATGGATTAAAATCCTTCGAATCATTCGATTCGAAGGATTTAATCGTAGGAATACTGCAAAATCCTTCGACTTCGAAATTTGAAGTCGAAGGATTTTACTTCGACGGTCGAATATTGAGGGTTAATTAACCCTTGATAGTCGACCCTAGGTAAATGTGCCCCTTAATATTGAAATTAACTACATATTATAGAGTAACACCATATTTTTATATTGGGATGTATTTACTGAATTATATGAGCTATTATCTACATGAACATTTACTAGTGGAATGATTAGTTATTGGACCCCACAACAACCTCATTGGGCCCCCTAAACCTACACAATTTATGTTAATTATGCAAAACCTTCCAAAACTTCTGTTTAAATAATCAGAATGAAGAGCAGTGTGATGGGTCATGTAGGATTGTAGGGTTTAAATTTAGGACAAATTCCACTGCCCCAATATACTGTTTGCCTCATTAGCACATTAATTATTGAAACTATTTATATGAACAACTTATTATAGAGTAACATCAGCTGTTTATATTGAGATCTACTGTATATACTGAATGATATGAGCTATCATGTACATGCATTGTCTAGCAGTTATTGGGCCCCACCGCAAACAAATTGGCACCTATACTTTGGGAAAAAGACATTTTCCCTAATCGTATATTGCAGTAACTTATCGGTCACTGCCACTGGGCCCTAAAGCAGTTACATTTTCTGTTTCCTCTGTAGAAATACCCTGCTTTTCAGTAAAATTATTCATGGGCTTGTATCACAGTTGTGTAGAGCACACAACGAGCATAACCAAAAATATTGATTCTACACACTTTTGTTCATGGGGGGTCCAGATAAATAACTTCAACTAGGCATAATGTTTCTGATGGCAAATTGTCCCCATTTATCCATTGATACACAGCTTCTGGTTCTTTTTACTTTGCTCACGCCAAGGGCAGTTGAACCCTGATGAGAATTCAACGACTGCATTGTATTAAAAAGATGACATTTTGACGTTTGTGCTCTGTAGTTTAAGACACTTAGGGGCCGATTCACTAACTTCGAGTGAAGGATTCGAAGTAAAAAAACTTCGAATTTCAAAGTATTTTTTGTGCTACTTCGACCATCGAATGGGCTACTTCGACTACGACTTTGAATCGAAGGATTCGAACTAAAAATCGTTCGACTATTCGACCATTCGATAGTCGAAGTACTGTCTCTTTAAAAAAAACTTCCACCCCCTAGTTCGGCAGCTAAAAGCTACCGAAGTCAATGTTAGCCTATTGGAAGGTCCCCATAGGCTTTCCTAAGTTTTTTTGATTGAAGGATATTCCTTCGAATAGTTAGATTTAAATCCTTCGAATCGATCGTTTCGAAGGATTTAATTGTTCGATCGAAGGAATAATCCTTCGATCGTACGATCGCAGTATTTGCGCAAAATCCTTCGACTTCGATATTCGAAGTCGAAGGATTTTAATTCCCAGTCGAATATCCAGGGTTAATGAAACCTCGATATTCGACCCATAGTGAATCGGCCCCTAAAGATGTGTAAGATGTTTACCAAGATACTTTCACTCCTCATCATGTAATAGGCTAATTTATAACGCATAAAATCATCAAGTGAGCCATGTTTATTAGTTTACCAAGCTTTTCCAGAATTCCAACTAGTGATGGGCGAAATTATTCGCCAGGCGCGAATTTTGCGTGATTCACGAAACGTGTGCGAAAATTCACTGGCGAAAATTAGCCGGCGTCAAAAAAAAATTGCCGGGCGCCATTTCACAAATTCGCCCATCACTAATTCCAACATATTTTTGGACACCAAATAAATCTCTTCTATATGGAGCCTTGACTACACCACATTTCAGAGATGTATATGTAACTTACATTTTATAACCACAAAGATGGATTTACTTTCATTTCCAACTATGTTCATCGCCCTGCAGGTATAATTTCCCCCATTTTCAAATGCTGCTTTGGTCACATTTAGGTGCAATGTGGGTGAGGTTTGGATGACTGTGCTGTTCTGTGTATGTTTTATCCAAGACAATTTTGCAATTGGGTTACTGTCAGCTTTACATTGCAGGTACAAGGAATTTCCTTCAAAGACTTCTACTGAAGAATGTTCATCATACACAGAGCAACCTGAAATGAGAATTCACCATTTTATTAAATTATTGTCTCAATTGTTGTTTTTAACCGTAAACAATTCTTACATGGGCTGTTGTAAAAATGTCATTTTGTTAAGGAATTTTGTCTTATTGGTTACACAAGCCTTTTTCTTCTTTGTTGCCTTGCCACTAGTATAGTGTTTCACCAGACAAAAAGGTAGTAACCACACCCAAATTCCTCTCCACCCTGTAATATTTTTGAGTCTGTGACTAAGGGAAAGCTTCGTAATGATTTCCCACCCAAGATACCATGAGATTTTTCATTGACCAAATGTCAAGTTCATGCACATGAGTGTAAAATGTATTTCATCATTAACACTGGTTTCTTAATCTGACTCCTCTCTCCACTCATATTCCTGGAACCCAGGCCATGATATTTTATACTGAACCACTCACCCAACATCAACTTCCAGTTTGTGAATTAAGACTTTGAAAGAAATCTTAGTCTATTAGCAGGTTGAAGATTCCCACATTTTATTTAAAGCCTGCCTTGAACCATAAATCTACAGTAACCCCAGAAAGGTGGGAGGTCAAAGTGCTCAAAAACTGAAATATAATCATTATATAAGACATAATTACCATTTATGTTGCAGGATTTAATAGTTAGTCGCTTTGGGGCATCTAGAATGAGAAAGAGAGAATTTTAAAAAAATGTTTGCAATTTTAACATTGTTGCATTTGTATTCTTTTTTTTTTTTTTTTTAAATATACAGAAAACAATGCCAGATTTGGGATTCCTTTAAAAACGATAGGCACTAACCCATGCAGATATGTTCTCTAGGAATTAATAAAAATTGGGAAAAAAACCCCATAAAACATTTGTATTTGAAACACATACAGCAAGTTCTCCCTGTAGTACAATGATTAAAGTAACTATATCTAAAACCTCAATTCAAATCCCCCTTGGTAACTTTCTTGACCTTTTGTAAAATGTCCTGTGGCGTTACTTGCTAAGTAAATGCCAAAACAATTCCACTTGAAATTAAATTAAAAGTAAAGTTTAATTTGGTGCAGTTCAGCAGGACACCATATTCATCCACAAACATAAAGTTTTGGGTTGGTGTGTAACTAGATTCCCTTCCTCTGGTATTGTAATGAGAATCACTCCTTATTATAAGATCGGTATAGGTGGAAAATATAAAAAATGTTTTATTGGGTGAAACCATTATCTTTTGAAAAAATATTTAGGAGGTTATTTACTAAACTCAGAATTTATCTTGTCTGAGTTTTTGGGGCAAACTCAAATTTTTCATTTTTAAAAAAAACCTTGAATTTTTTGAGATTTATTAAAGCCCAATGCTGCAAAAATCCTGAATCTGAAAACCCCCTATCTCAGACCTGCTGAGGTTGTGTATACGTCTATGACAGAGAGCCCTATTCTATTTGGAAATTTCTGTGGTCCACGCTGGAATTAGCCCGAAAATCCAGCCATTTCGGGGTTTTCAGGCAAAAAATCAGGCTTTTTGTGAAAAAGTTTGAAAGAAATCAAGCGATTAGGGAAAACCCCCCGAAAAAATAGTATGTTTCCAGTTTTCGCTCTATTTTATCGAGTTTGTACCCAAACCGATTTAAAATAATATTTTTTAATAATAAATAAGGTAAAATCTGGTATGGGAGTTTGGTCTGGGTTTTTTTATTCAAAAAATTTGATCAATTCGGATTTTACTAAAAAAAAAACCTCTCCAATATGCTCTTTTTTATTATTCTTTGCATGAAAAATTAAGGGTATGATTAAGTAACTCACAAATAATAACTACTGTATTTGATAATGTTGAACGTCCATGTTTATTTTTTGCCTGGCAAATATAATCTCCCTTATTATCAGTTGTTACATGAGAAATTTCTAATCTCCCACTTGAGGAATTTAGGGGGTCGGTGCTGTTCTGTTTTGCCCAGGACAGGTTGGCAGGAGGGTTACTTTCAGCACAGCAGAGCAGGGACAGGGAGGTTCCTTCTATGACTTCAAACTGGCAACCTATAGACACAATCACACATAAAAATTACATCAGAAAGTATCATAGTAAAAGTACATTTCAGAGTCCCTTTTTTACCTCCACCTCTTTGGCCTACTGTACTTATTTGACAAAGACTTTGGGGAAAAAAATATATAACAATAAGTAATTAATTTACTAATTCACATAAATGTCGACAATTCTCCAGCCACAGAGTAAGTATGACTAATTAAAGAGATAAGTAGAAGTAAGAGCCAAATAAATATGCTCAACTCTCCACATGGGGAGGCCCATTTACAGTATTAGAGGTCAAATTTTAGATAGGTATTAGAGCTTTTTGAAACCATGACTAAACTCTATTTCTCTAAAATCACGATTTCCATGAAGGTTATTAAAAGATCTCGAATATAAAAAGTATGAACGGGAAAAAAGTGCAAATGACCTGAAAAAAAAAACCACAGATATCTCTAAAACATCTAAAAGTTTTTCGCACAAAGTGAAAAAAAACCAAAAACCTCCAAAAGTTTGAATTGCTAAATAGAGGTCCAATAAGATCAGTGCAGATCTCAACTGCTTTTACTTGGAGAAGTTTTGTATTCAAGTTTTTTGTTGTTTTTACACTTCAGAAATCACACTGTTTCAATCTCGAGCTTTAAAGAAATTTAAAAAAACAAACGTTTTTTAAGAGAAAAAATATGATTCATGAAAACAGAGGAAAGCCAAATGTTAATAAATAGACCCCGTAAATTCTTGGCACAGAATACGAAAAAGAAATATTGGCTCATACTCACTGGTGAAATCCCTTGTGTGGGGCCAAATACAAAATGTAAGACTGCTTTACATCTTATAATGAGCAAGTGTTAACATTTGTTGGCAATTTTCTCTCCATTAGGAATAAGCAAATCTTTTTTTGCCTAGTACAGAGTCCCAGTGAAAGTCATGGTTTTTCCAGCAGCAATTTTTGTTTCCATTTGCCTGTGCTAAATGCGGTGTACAACAAAACACCTTAACCACAATGTAATTTCACCTTCCCATTGGCTCCAATGAATTTTTGTGAAATTTTGAGGTTAGCGTCTACTTGCTTCCCCCCTGCCCATCCCTTGACTCAATGCACAATCCCACAGTCAGAAACGGAGAGCAGAGGCCTGAGGATATTTAAACAATGCACCCACCCAGTGGGCAAAATGCAAAAACATGTCTGATTACTAGGGTTGCCACCCGGCCGGTATTTTACCGGCCTAGCCGGTAAAATACCTGCCAAGGCCGGGCCGGTATTACAAATCTACCGGCAATGTAACTGCCGGTAAATTTGTAATACGATTAAAAGGAGCCCTCGGCCTGCCCCCAATCCCCTGGAACTTACCTTTAATTTGACTTCTTCTGGCGTCCGTGGCGAGGCCCCGCCCCTTTTGACATCACAGCCCGCCCCTTTTGACATCACGGCCCGCCCCTTTGTGTCCCCACCCCCCAGCAGCCGGTAAAAGATTTTTAAAAAGGTGGCAACCCTGCTGGTTACAGGCTGTTTTGCACACTGTCTGCGGCACTGTGAATTAGTCCTCTTCTCTTTCTGAGTTTGATACTGGTAAGTACCCACTTATGATGACGGGGCAAATTTACTTATGGTGTAATATTGAGGGTTAATTAACCCTCGATATTCGACTGTCGAAGTCAAATTCTTCGACTTCGAATATCGAAGTCGAAGTATTTACCGCAAAAATCGTTCGATTGAACGATTAAATCCTTCGAATCGGTCGATTTCGAAGGATTTTAATCCATCGATCAAACGATTTTTCTTCGGCCCAAAAAAGATAGCAAAGCCTATGGGGACCTTCCCTATAGGCTAACATTGACTTCGGTAGGTTTTAGATGGCGAACTAGGGGGTCGAAGTTTTTTTTTAAAGAGACAGTACTTCGACTATCGAATGGTCGAATAGTCAAACGATTTTTAGTTCGAATCGTTCGATTCGAAGTCGATGGTCGAAGTAGCCAAAAAAACATTCGAAATTCGAAGTTTTTTTTATTCTATTCCTTCACTCAAACTAAGTAAATGGGCCCCTAAATGTCCCATTTCTCAAAATGAGAACATAAAAGCATTCAAAAGTTTACATCAAAGAAGTATCATGTGTGTGACTTAGCTTAGCTTTCCACAGATAATTAATATATGAATAACAATGTGAGTACCTAAAGGGTATAAGTATGTAGCCATTCAAATGACATTCTATGTCCTAGCCCTTTCCTGGTTCCATTGTTAGGCTCATAAAGAATGGGCGAGGGACTAGGTGTATTTCAGCTAATGTTTCGCAGCTCCCAGGGAGTCCAATGTTTATAATAAATAGTTTTAATAATCAGAATAGTCTCAGATACGGACACATGGAAAATGTTGGAAGGGAGATTACACTTGCATGTAATATTGGAATTGCTAAAATCAAAATTAAATGCTCAAATGCTTTCTTAAGATCTGTTATTAAAAAGTAGCTGCTGTTTCCACCCTCCACTAAAAATCAATAAAAATACATGTTTTTTAACAATTTTTTTTTTTTAATTCAAGAGCTGGATGAAATAGGTTATACATGAACAAAATAATTTAATATTACCCGCTGATGTACAATTCATACTCGCTGATGTGTAGTTCGAAATAGTTGGACTTATTGGGGCATCTGAAATAAGAATAAAAAAAGAATAAATTGACATTTTATATTATTTTATGCCCTCTGGACAAAGTATAAACATATTCCCACTTCTATTCAATATGACAGGCCTAATCCTCAGGGTTCATTCATACCTGCAAGCACAGTGAGCAACAAGCTCTTTTCCCTGCAGTGATTTGCTCATTAAACCTCAGTCATTAGGGCAGGGGTCCCAAACCTTTTCTACCCGTGAGCCATATTCGTAAAAAAAAAATCGGAGAGAACACAAACATGAAAAAAGTTTGGCAGTGCACCTGGTTTTTCTATTAACTAAAACTTGCCTCCAAACCAAGAATTCAAAAATAAGCACCTGCGAGGTTGAGGCCACTGGGAACAATATCCATGGAGTTGGCGAGCAATGGAAGAATTGTTACCCAATGCAACGCCTGTTGTATAGGGAATGTCGGTGTATGAAGGACTTCTTCTTGTTGAAATATATTGAGGGGCCGATTCACTAACTTCGAGTGAAGGATTCGAAGTAAAAAAACTTTGAATTTCGAAGTGTTTTTTGGGCTACTTCGATCATGGAATGGGCTACTTCAACCTTCGACTACGACTTTGAATCGAACTATTCGAACTAAAAATCGTTCGACTATTCGACCATTTGATAGTCAAAGTACTGTCTCTTTAAGAAAAAACTTCGACCCCCTAGTTCGCCATCTAAAAGCTACCGAAGTCAATGTTAGCCTATGGGGAAGGTACCCATAGGCTTTCCTAAATTTTTTTGGTCGAAGGATAATCCTTCGATCGTTGGATTAAATTCCTTCGAATCGTTCGATACGAAGAATTTTATCGTTCGATCAAAGGATTATTCCTTCGATCGTTCCATCACACTATTTGCGCTAAAATCCTTCGACTTCGATATTCGAAGTCGAAGGATTTTAATTCCCAGTCGAATATCGAGGGTACCCGATCGAACGATCGAAGGAATTTAATCCAACGATTATCCTTCGACCAAAAAAACTTAGGAAAGCTTATGGGGACCTACCCCATAGGCTAACATTGAGCTCGGTAGCTTTTAGGTGGCGAACTAGGGGGTCGAAGTTTTTTCTTAAAGAGACAGTACTTCGACTATCAAATGGTCGAATAGTCAAATGATTTTTAGTTCGAATCGTACGATTCGAAGTCGAAGTCGTAGTCGAACGTCGAAGTAGCCCATTCGATGGTCGAAGTAGCCAAAAAAACACTTTGAAATTCGAAGTTTTTTTTCTTCTATTCCTTCACTCGAACTTAACGAATGGGTCCCTGAATGTTGGAAGTAGATGTATAAACAAACTCATAATCCAAATTTAATTCAGGAAGAAAAAAGTTCTCATGGTTTATCACATGAAAACGAATGGAAAAAAAAAAAACTTTTCTCCAAATTCAGTTCCAGTTTTTTTCCTATAGCCTTCAATAGAGTTTTCAAGTGATAAATCCGTTTTTCTGAATTGAATCTCAAATTGAATCTCGTCCAAGAGTTTTCACGCTATAAACCTTTTGCTCACTGAATTGAATTTGGTCCTTTTTCTGATCCAACTTACATTACAGTTATGGGGATCAGATTTTGTAGGACCTTATAAATTCTTGTGCTATTGTTTGGCAAGATTTTATCTGATCAAAATCTCCCGTATAGTTTAAATTTTAGCCCTTACGAAACTTGCATACACTTCCATATAGATGTGCTTGGCGCATCTCAGTCCTTTCTGCCTTCTGTTCCAAATTGAGCACTGGTGCACCTGTTGATACAGGATTCCCTTCATGCCCAATGTCAATAGGCACAGCACAATTGCACCTAAATCATGGGAGGTCACTCAAAAACCATAGTTAAGTTAATTTTGGTTTATCGCAAATGCATTAGATGCAATGCGCCCTTACACCCACAATGGAGCCAGAATTCTAGGTAAAAAGCACTGCATTATGGGAAAAAACTGGATATTCTGCTGAAAATTGCACTTTGTTCACTGAACTTGCAGATGTAAATGAGCCCTATTGGCTTCCTTTAATGAACTGTCACTTAATTAGAGCAAAGTACAAGTGAAAATTATAAGCAGGAAACCTGATGCTATAACTTTATCCAGTTTAAAGGGCTTAAATATATCAGGATTAATCTTTTCCCTAACGTAAATGATAAGGATATTAGAAGTCACTGAGGGGTTGTTCTGTGACCATATAAAGGCACAAGGCTGCAGGCTGAGTTATACAGGGAACTGTGAGTATCACTCATGTATTATAAGGGAAAATGTACCCCCTACTGTAAATGATAAGGATATTAGAAGTCGCTGAGGGGTTCTGTGACCATGTAAAGGCACAAGGCTGCAGGCTGAGTTTCACTCATTATCTGAGAATCACTCTATAATAAGCAATAATGTTTCCCTTTCAGTAAATTCAAAAAATATTACTGTTTGTTTTTAATAAAATCTATTTTTTTCCTCACAATTTTAATAAAAAAAAAGTCAGATCAAACTCCCATCCATGATTTGACCATATTTATCATTAAAAAACTCGAAAAATTTGGCTTGAGAGAAAACGCGTCGACTATAATTTCTTCCAATTGCAAATGGGACCTCTGCCATTTATTTATACATGAACTTGACAGATTTCAGATTACGTATTTTCGGATTCGGACTTTTAGCAGCCCCAGGGTATAATAAATCTCGGGAAAAAAATTCCTCTAAAAATTCAAGTTTTATAGTGAAAAAAAACTTTCATTTTTCTAGATTTTACCATTCAAATATAAATTAATTAGCCCCTAAGTCATGGAAGAGGTTAAGGTAGACAACGTCACACTATTTGCTTTTATACAGGCCATGGAATTCAAGGGTGTCTTACTAACGTATTTATTTATTTAATATATACTGTAAAAGGAGCCAAATAATCGAACCCGATAGGTCTAGGTCTTCCTACAATTATAGAAATATAAAAAAATGGTTTAATCAAGGACAGATACGCACTAAAACACACTTTAGAATTCTCATTGTTAAATACTGAGTCTGGAACACAGATCACTTGTGCATTATTATTACTTACATTCTACATTGATAGTAACAGTAGCAGTGATGGATCTGTGAGTATTCTGGGCAAAGCACTTGTAGGTTACACCATGGGGCAAATTCACTAAGATTCGTAGTTGCGTCAGGCGCAACTTCGCCGCACTTCGCCGCACTTCGCCACACTTCACCAGGCGTAGTTTCGCCAGCGCTCCGCAAATTCATTAAAATCCAAAGTTGCGCTCAGGGGTAGCATAAGGTTGCGAAGTTGCGCTAGCGTTGATTCGCTAGGCGAAGCGAAGTTACGCTAGCAGCACTACAAGTGCCTGGGAAACCTTCTAAACATCAGATAAAATTTTTATTTTGCCCTACACATGTGCCCACTGTATAGTTAAGTTGCCATGAGTTAGGAAATGTAGGGGGGGAGGAGCGGAGCCCCAAAAAAAATTTCGATCTTTTTCAGCCTATCGCCCATAATATAGAAAAAACTTTTTTTGAAGCAATCCCTATCTACTCTATTGCGCTTCGCCTGGTCTGAGGTGGCGAAGGAAGTCTGGCGTAAAAGGTAGCGTTCAGTACACTGCGCGCGTTAGTGAATTTGCGTAGTTACGTCCGTTGCGAAAATTCGCCAGGCGTAAGGGTGCGAAGTATCACTAGCGAATTTACGCCAGCATTCGTTAGTGAATTTGCGAAGTAACGAAAATGCCCAATGCTAGCGAATTGACGCTAGCGTTAGGTGCTTCAGTGCTTAGTGAATTTGCCCCCATCTATGCTATTGTGATAGATGCAATGCCCCAATATACAATAATGATGCTGGAGCTGTGAGATAAGTGCAGGCGCAATGAGAAAAGTGCAGTTTTGAGCCCAATCACAATGTTTTTTTTCTGTAGAATATTGCAGAGACATCGCGGTTACCAGGGCAAGTTCTGGCTGAAGAAATTGCAGCCAATGCATTAAAATAAGCACATTTGCACTCACACTTTAACACAAATTGGATGGCTGGAGTCAGGGCCGAATTAATATTTTTGACAAAAATAAAATGTCTCCCCAGATGCCACCTGAGTTTTGTGAGTAAATCAGGCAACTGAGCTGGCTCGAGGGGTATCAAGTACACATAGGGGCAAATTCACTAAGATGCGTAGTTTCGCCAGGGCTCCGCAAATTCACTAAAATCCGAAGTTGCGCATAGGGGTAGCGTAAGGTTGCGGAGTTGCGCTAGCGTTGATTCGCTATATAAAGCGAAGTTATGCTAGCGAAGGCTAATTTGCATACGGCGCGAAATTCAAATTTCAATGGAGGAACACGTATCTGCACTACAAATGCCTAGAAAACCTTCAAATCAGCAAATAAAAATTTTATTTTGCCCTACACATGTGCCCACTGTCTAGGTAAGTTGCCATGAGTCAGGAAATGTAGGGGGGAGGAAGGGGAGCCCCAAAAAATTTTCGATCTTTTTCAGCCTATCACCCATAATGTAGAAAACACGCCAGCGTTTTTTTGGGACTTAGAAAAAAAATGGACTTTTTTTTAAACAATCCCTATCTACTCTATTGCGCTTCGCCAGGTCTGAGGTGGCGAAGGAAGTCTAGCGTAAAAGGTAGCGTTCAGTACACTGCGCAAGTTAGTGAATTTACGTAGTTTCGTCGCTAGCAAAGATTCGCCTGGCGTAAGGTTGCGAAGTAACACTAGCGAAACTACGCCAGCGTTCGTTAGTGAATTTGCGCAGTAGCGAAAATGCCAAACGCTAGCGAATTAACGCTAGCGTTCGGCGCTTCGCGGCTTAGTGAATTTGCCCCATAACGTCCTCAAATGGTCCGGTGACTTGGGTGAAATCCAGTGCTAGTTGGCATCATGTCTGACATTTAGCATACGAGTGACACGCACACTATGTTTTAGGTTCAGCTCTACTGCTTTGATTGACACTATGGAAATTCCGGAGTTGCCACATATGGTGGAGGAGACACCATGCATCAATAGGCACAACTGCACTTGATTTGGAACAGACCATAGAATGGCCTCACTCGGGCAAAGTACAATTATATGAAAGTGCAAATACAGCCTTTGACAAATATAACTTTAAAGGAAAACTATACCCCCAAAATGAACACTTAAGCAACAGATAGTTCATATCATATGAATTGGCATATTAAAGAATCTTATCAAACTGGAATATATATTTAAGTAAATCTTGCGCTTTTACATCTCTTGCCTTGAACCACCCTTTTGTGATGGTCTCTGTGCTGCCTCAGAGATCACCTGACCAGAAATACTGCAGCTCTAACTGTAACAGGAAGAAGTGAGGAAGCAAAAGACACAACTCTGTCTGTTAATTGGCTCATGTGACCTAACATGTATGGTTTGTTGGTATGTTTGTGAGTACAGTGAATCCTACGATCTCAGGGGGCGGCCCTTATTTTTAAAATGGCAATTTTTTATTTATGATTACCCAATGGCACATACTACTAGAAAAGTATATTATTATGAAAATGATTTATTTCCATGAAGCAGGATTTTACATATGAGCTGTTTTATGCAATATCTTTTTATAGAGACCTACATTGTTTGGGGGGTATAGTTTTCCTTTAACTAATGGTATTTTTTTTGTGACTCAATGGTAGTAATGGGTGAATCTGACCCGTTGCGAAAATTCGGTAAACTTCAGAAATACACCAAAATACATTGAAGTCAACGGCGACAATTATTTTTTTGACTCACAATAAATTCAACCCATTGGAGTCTATGGGCGTCATTTTCGTGTGAAACCTCATCACTACAGATTGATTTATGTTTATAGTTATCTATGTAAGAAACCATACAATTTGCAGCTATAAAGGGCCATTTATACAGTGCAGTGTGGACTGGGGATTGTATTGCTTCCATCATACTGAGTTGCAAGTTTGATTCTTTGTAATTTCAAGTCTGCTGCATTCTAGAATTAACATCACATTCAGGGTGTTGGTAGTTCCAGAGTTCTCCAGTGTCAATAGTTACACTTGCATCACATCTAGGGGGGTTTATTTATTAAAGTCCCAATGCCAATAACTCAAAAAGGTTTTACTAGAAAATCTGAATTTTTAGTGGAAAAAAAAAAAATCTGGCATCTCAGACCTGTCGAGGTTGTATATAAGTCAATGGGAGAAGTCCCGATTATTTACTGATCTGCGCTGGATTTCATGTAATAATCTGAATATTTTTCGGTTTTTCGGGCAAATATCCCAAAAAATCTGAGTAAAATAAGAAAAAATTTGTACAAGCTGATTTTTCCAAATTTTTTTCAACTTTTTTGCCGCACAGGAAATTTTCAGGAAAATGTATTGATAAATAAGGGGGGAAATCTGTGCGGATTTGGTCGGACTTTTTTACAGAACATTATCAGAATTTTGTTCAGATTTTGATAAATTAGGCCCCTAGTGTATGTGTCAGAAATGACATTAATGTCCTATTTGCAGCTCTCAGCATGCCTTAGCCTTTATAATATGTTAAAGTATTCTGGGATTTGTAGTTCAACAACAACTAATATGCGGTTGAGCAGTGTTATCAGGATGTTTAAGTACAAATAGTATTTATTTAGTACAGGTATAGGATGCCTTATCCGGAAACCCGATATCCAGAAAGCTCTGAATTACGGAATGGTCGTCTCCCATAGACTCCATTTTATCCAAATATATTTTCTCTGTGATAATAAAATAGTAGCTTGTACTTGATCCCAACTAAGGTATAATCAATCCTTATTGGAAGCAAAATCAGCCTATTGGGTTTATTTAATGTTTAAAGGAATTTCTAGTAGACTTCAGGCATGAAGACCCAAATTACGGAAAGATCCGTTATCCGGAAAACCCCAGGTCCTGAGCATTCTGGATAACAGGTCCCATGCCTGTAATATGATTTTTGGTAATGCAATGCAACAATAGAAATGGTAACAATACTGTTACACGGGGTGTGAGGAAGAGGAAGAGAGGAAACTTACACTCAACATCCAGGGTGATGCTGCTGTTAGTGGAGACCCCACTGTAAGTCACTGTACATGTTAGTGAGCTCTCGTGATCTCTCTGGGATGGAGTAAAAGTGATGTTTGATATGGAGGTGACTTTCCCAGCCTCATCCTTCCTCTCATAGTTAGTTGTGTTCTCTATGTTTCTCCTTCCTTCCCATGTGATGATTCCCTTGCACCCTTGAGGTGCTGGATGAGACGTACAAGTCAGTGTTATTTGCTTCCCAGCGATCAGATTCCTCACAGGGGATATAGTCGGTTCTGATAGATCTATGACAGAATTGGGAGATACAGATGGAGCAGATATTTAGGAGATGTTTTGCTCATACAGTGCTTTCCTCTCACCATTCATATTATTAAGTAAAACAGTGTACACCTCTCTAAATTGGTTGCTATGGGCTACTGCCCCTGGTCAAACTTAGGGGCAAATTCACTAAGGCGCGAAGCGCCGAACGCTAGCGTTTGGCATTTTCGCTACTGCGCAAATTCACTAACGAACGCTGGCGTCGTTTCGCTAGTGTTACTTCGCAACCTTACGCCAGGCGAATCTTCGCTAGTGACGAAACTACGCAAATTCACTAACTTGCGCAGTGTAGTGAACGCTACCTTTTACGCTAGACTTCCTTCGCCACCTCAGACCTGGCGAAGCGCAATAGAGTAGATAGGGATTGTTTTAAAAAAAAGTCAATTTTTTTTCTAAGTCCCAAAAAAACGCTGGCGTGTTTTCTACATGATGGCTGATAGGCTGAAAAAGATCGAAATTTTTTTGGGGCTCCCCTTCCTCCCCCCTACATTTCCTGACTCATGGCAACTTACCTAGACAGTGGGCACATGTGTAGGGCAAAATAAAATTTTTATTTGCTGATTTGAAGGTTTTCTAGGCATTTGTAGTGCTGATTCGTGTTCCTCCATTGAAATTTGAATTTCGCGCCGTATGCAAATTAGCCTTCGCTAGCGTAACTTCGCTTTATATAGCGAATCAACGCTAGCGCAACTTCGCAATCTTACGCTACCCCTGTGCGCAACTTCGGATTTTAGTGAATTTGCGGAGCCCTGGCGAAACTACGCCTGGCGAAGTGCGGCGAAGTGCGGCGAAGTTGCGCAACTTCGCATTTTAGTGAATTTGCCCCTTTGTGCCTTTTATTACATAACCCCAATAACGAGAAGCAGTGATATGAGCAGTAAAGCTGTGGACAGATGCAATCTTGGCTCAACTTTAAAGGGGGGGGGTTCACTGTTAACAGTGTCGGACTGGCCCGGCGGGACACCGGGAAAAAACCCGGTGGGCCCCGACCCTCGTGGGCCCCCGCCGGGCCAGGCCCCCTCCCCCATGCTTGTTTTTTGAAGAAAAAAAAAAAAGGATCTTCGTGGATGCGCAGTGTGCGCATGCGTGCAGACGCAGCGCCGTGCGCGCATGCGTGCAGACGGAGCGCCGTTCGCGCATGCGTGCAGACGGAGCGCCGTTCGCGCATGCGTGCAGACGGAGCGCGGTGCGCACACAGAGGGGGCCATCGTGTGCGCATGCACACTGAAGGGCGCCGCACGACGCGTTGCAGCAGGGGGAAGGGGGCCTGTAGGGGGGCCCTGGACTGGAGTCCCGGTGGGCCCCGGGCCCCCCAGTCCGACCCTGACTGTTAAAACAACGTGGTGGGCCTTATTTATCAAAATCGGAAATTTTCCGAGTATTTTATTAAAAAAGTAGACCGACCGACCAAACTAGAATCCACAATTTGACCTTATTTATTATTTAAAAAAAGCATGATTTAATTCGATCAGGGAAAACCCAAAAAATCTTCTGAAAATCCAAATTGTATGATTTTTTCGCATTTTTTTTTCCAGATTGCCCGGGTTTTTGGTGTTTTTTCCCGAAAAGTCCAAATTTTTTGGATTTTGGCCCGAAAAGCCCGAAATAGTCAAATTTTCAGGCTAATTCCAATGCAGAACACAGCAACTTCCAAATAGGATAGGGACCTCTCCCATTGACTTATATTTTCAGACAGGGACTTTTTGCAGCATTGGGCTTTAATAAATCCTGAAAAATTAGTATTTTTCCACTAAAAATTTGGATTTTATAGTAAAAAAAACCCTCAAATGTTTTGATTTTTTTGCATTCATACATTAATAAATAACCCCTTAAGTATATTTTAGATAGTTTTAGAAAGTAACTTTATTACTTTTAAAATATTTATATTTATTATATATGAAAACAGGTAGACTAGGAAGGTAAATAATGCCAAACCACACTGAAGACCATTACATTTACTGTAATATTGTAACTTTTTACAGTAATTTTCAACTGGTCTTCAGTGTGGTTTGGCATTATTTACCTTTCTAGTCTACCTGTTTTCAGCCTGTAAGTACAAATGGTCGCTGGTTGACAGGGTCACTGACCCAAGCAACCAAAAAAAATCATGTCAGTTTTGCAGCTTTAGTTTTATTGCTTCCATTATGTTTTCTATTCCATTCCATTCTTTTATATTTATGTATTCATTTTCACGTTTGCAAGCTGCTGCAAGTTGGCTAATAAATTTTGCCCCAGTAACCACATAGCAGTTGAAATTCTGAGTCTGAGAGCAGCTGATTAGAATAGAAGATATTTTAAAAACTACTGGAAAAAAGTGCTGATACTGACTTCTCCTGTATTCCCATTTATAGAACTGTTAAACGTCAGATTAGGGGGGCCTAGGGTACCCCGGGGCTGCTGCCTCAGAGTTCACCACATCCCCCGGGCCCCTACCCCAGACACAAAGAGGCAAATTCACTATGCGCCAAAGCGTCAATTCGCTAGCGTCGGGCATTTTCGTTACTTCGCAAATTGACTAACGGATGCTGGCGTAACTTCGCTAGTGTAACTTCCCACCCTTACGCCTGGCGAATTTGCGCAATGGACGTAACTACGCAAATTCACTAACGCGTGCAGTGTTCTGAACGCTACCTTTTACGCCAGACTTCCTTCGCCACCTCAGACCAGGCGAAGTGCAATAGAGTAGATAGGGATTGCTTCGAAAAAAGTTCACATTTTTTCTAAGTCCCAAAAAACGCTGGCGTTTTTTCTATATTATGGGTGATAGGCTGAAAAAGATCAAAAAAATTTTTGGGGCTCCCCTCCTTCCCCCCTACATTTCCTGACTCATGGCAACTAAACTATACAGTGGGCACATGTGTAGGGCAAAATAAAAATTTTATTTGATGTTTTGAAGGTTTCCTAGGCATTTGTAGTGCTGATACGTATTCCTCCATTGAAATTTGAATTTGGCGCCGTATGCAAATTAACCATCGCTAGCGTAACTTCGCTTAGCGAATCAACGCTAGCACAACTTCGCAACCTTATGCTACCCCTCACCGCAACTTTGGATTTTAGTGAATTTGCAGAGCGCTGGCGAAGTTACGCCTGGCACAACTACGAATCATAGTGAATGTCCCACAAAGCCCCTGCAACCCCTCTCCAGCTCACCTGCGAGGTGCAATCCAGTTATAAATATATAATATTTCATCCTTATGTTAAATTGGATGTTTACCTTTAGTCTGTTATAACTGGACCAAATTGTCCAGTTATAACACTTTGCCTAACAATGGGGGTCACTTTTTTCATCCACCTGTGCTGAGCTCTGTATCAACTAATGGGATTCCAGTCCAGTGAGTCCAGTCAGGCCCAGATGCAAATGTTTTTTTTTAAAATGATCTATTGCCCTATTGGGGGAATGTAACAAAAGTCACAATGTGAAAAACAATTTGCACCAATAAGCTTAAAAATTAGCATTTTGCAATGTAATATTCTTCCTTAAACTATTATTGCACTAATAGGGTTATGTAATAAAAGGCACTAAGTTTGCCCAGGAGCAGTAACCCATAGCAACCAATCAGCAGGAAGCATTTACTGGTCATCTGTTTAAAAGCAAACATCTTATTGGTTGCTATGGGTTATTGCTCCTGTGCAAACTTAGTGACCTTTATTACATATAGGGGTTAGAATTTTAATAGAGCATTTTTAATAAGTGCTCAAGGTGTCTTAATTAGCGATAAAAACCTTTTTTCGCCAGCCATATTTTTGCAGCAAAGTTCCTTAATTCTGCATCTGTGTTTTTTTTTTTTTTTCGGGAAACCGACAAAGACAAAAATGCCCATTGACCTTAATGCTTTTGGAGCGAGAAAGAATTGTCACGTGTAAAAATTGTTGCCTATTTACTTCAACGTGTTTCGCAATTTTTTCGCCGTTTGCAAACTTTTTTTTGCAGTTTCACAAACTTTTTGGTAAAATGAAAACGGGACAAATTCATCATCAATAGTCGTAATCTTTTGGAGCAAACATCAACTTTTTCAAATAGAGGTTTTATTACATTCACTTCACCAACTTGTCCAAACTATAAAATTCACAAATTTTCTTCCACTGCCAGAAGTGGTCGCTAAACAGTTTCTGGGTTTGCAAAAGTGATATTAAATGCACACAAAGCAAACTTTGTTTGTGCAAAGGCGTAACTTTTTCCCTTACCAACTTTTATTACATTCCCCCCAATAGTGCTCAAATGAAGGTTTTGGTGTGAAAAATCTTTCCATTTGAAGGATTCACAGTACATCCCACTGTACATCCCACCTGCAATATTCACTGGTTTTCTCTTACTCACTTGTCACTGTCACATTGAGCTTGTTCCAACTATAGGAATATTTAATGTCTCTGTCTTCAATTCTAAATACATAGGTCCCTTGATCCTCTGGTTGTGCTTTGCTGATAGAGAATGAACAGTTTCTTTCATGTACTTTCCCAGTCAAGGTGAATCTGCCTTTTGTTCTCTCAGAAACCTTAGAGGCATCTGTAGAGGCTGCAACAATGTCACTAATGTCTGTTCTACTCCAAATCCCTGTGACACTTGTAGATAAATTTCCATTGGCAGAAATGTTAAATGTACAGGGAATTTCCACACAGAGACCAGATGCCACTGACACTGACTCCTGGGTCTTCAGTTCATAACCTGGTGTTTGGCCGTTAACAGCTCCTGTAGAAAAAAACATGCTGATTTGTAACTGTGTGTGTTTGTGCCAATGAAAAGGAACAACGAAAAGTAAATTAAACACAAAAATATATTTCTGGTCTTCATTTTATGGGTGTTTGAATGATTTTCTTCCTACTGGCGCTTAAGGGGAGATATGATAACTATGTATAAATATATAAGGTGATCATATAATAATCTCTCTAATGATTTATTTACCAGTAGGTCTTTCCAGCTGACACAAGGTCACCCATTCCGATTAGAAGAAAAGAAGTTCCGCCTAAGGGGTATATTTATCATAGAGTGAAGTTAATAGTGAAGTTCCGCCACCAGAGTGAAATTCCGCCACTCTCCATTCATTTCTATGGGATTTGTATAGGCGTATTTATCAAAGGGTGAACTTTCACTTTCACCCATTGATAAATACGCCTTTCAAAATCCCATAGAAATGAATGGAGAGTGGCGGAATTTCACTCTAGTGGCGGAACTTCAGTCTTTGATAAATTTACCCCTAAATTTCGGAAGGGGTTTGTTACAGTGAGAGCTGTGAAGATGTGGTACAGGCTGATACACTAGATAGGTATAAGGAAGGGTCGGATGCTCTATTCACCAGTAGCTCCTCCCAGCAGACAGGAGGGAGCCAATGAGATTAGAGGAGGGAAAGGGGTGTTACAGGGAGAGCTGGGAAGTGAATCAGGGGTACAGGCTGATACATTAGATAGCTTTAAGAAGGGGTTGGATGGTGTTTAGCAAGTGAGGGAATACAGGGTTATGGGAGATAGCTCATAGTACAAGTTGATCCAGGGACTGGTCCCATTGCATCTTGGAGTCAGGAAGGATTTTTTCCCCCTCTGAGGCAAATTGGAGAGGCTTCCTCTGGATCAACTGGCAGATAGGTAGTTGATTAAAAGAAAAAAAACTCGATGGACATGTGTCTTTTTTCAACCTTACTTACTATGTTACTATGTTACTATATTTCTGCAGCCTGCAGGGTAAAAGTATTAGTCAGTGGGGGTCATTTCTAAAGTTCCCGCAGAGCATATCTATTTGCAATTGGTTGTATTGGCCATGAAATATTGCACTGCTCTGCCCGTCTTTCCAGTTTCTATGAATTCGTCTTGCGCACAAATATATTCGCAAATAGCTCCCAAATGAGATGGGTGTTTGCGGCCACTGTGCGAGGTTGTTGTATGTGAAATAGAGGCCGGTAACAGTACATTCAATTAAATAAGTAAATTAGCAATACTGTTTTGCGAATACTTTCTCCGCCGCCAAAGTTGTGGCGTAACTCAAACGCAGAAATATTAGCAATTTGCGATTCATATTTAAAAAGCCTGCAGAATGAATAAAACATCACCATTTTGTTTGCACATTAAATGCACTACTCTTTATAAATATAACCTGTGCCAACCATTCTGCCCTCGGCAAATTTTTTATAAATAAGCCCCAAAATTAGTTTTCTGAGTTTACAAACTGATGCCTGGTTGCTAGGGAACGAAGCCTCAGCAGCCAGAGAATTGGTAACTGATGATAAGCAGAGCACAAAGGTTGATTACAAATTAATTTAAAGGAGAAGGAAAGATTAAAACTAAGTAAGCCTTATCAGAAAGGTCCATCTAAATATACCAGTAAACCCCCAAAGTAATGCTGCTCTGAGTCCTCTGTCAAAAGAAACACCACATTTCTTTCCTTCTATTGTGTACTCATGGGCTTCTGTATCACACTTCCTGCCTTCAGCTTAAACCTCATTGCCCTGGGCAAGAGCATGCTCAGTTTGCTCCTCTCCCCCCACCCCTCCCTTCTCTACTGTAATCTGAGCCCAGAGCAGGGAGATACTCAGGCAGGAAGTGATGTCACACCACATTAATACTGCAGCTCCTATCCTAAACAAACAGAGAGTTTCTAGAGCTTTTTACTCAGGTATGGTAAAAGATTCTACAGAATAAATATAGCATTCTAGCTTGCACTATTGCAGCAAATCTATTGGCAATAAAATGCCTCCGTAGCTTTCCTTCTCCTTTAAAAAGTAGAACAATTAATTTTTTTCTTAGAATAGGATCCACAGAGATACCAAAAGTTATACAGAGACACTACCTGCACCAAGCCTAGCCACCCAATCCTACAGTTACTTCATTGGGTTTAGCATTCGTGTACAATACTTAATGCTGAATGCTGTATAAAATGAAACCCGTAAAAATGAATTGATGGAAACTTACTCAGGGTGCTTGCAAATGACATTAATTTTTATATTATTCGAGGTTTCTGAGATATTTTCTATGAATACAGGAAGTTCATAGAACGTGTACTGACAGTTAGGATCACTGACACTCTGGACTTTTCAGAGCTGTTGAGCCAAGCCCGCTACAAACGGTTCCAAACTGCTAATATCTTGGAAACACTTACATTGACCAGTAAAATAAATTGCAAAAGTGCTCAGAGGACACCTCTGGGGTTTAGATCTGTTTAAAGTTGGATTTTCCTATGAAAGCAGTTTCCATGGGCAGATGTTTACTGCAAATGCAGCTGGGGCCAATATAACAATCTTGGAGTCCTAGCAATTGAATAATAGTCCCCCATGAGCAGATAAACAGCCGTTTCGCCGAAAAATTTGCGAAATTCGCCCTTGCAGCTTGCCATAGGGCCTACTTGGCTCCCTTGACTGTCCCTCATGAATACAGAGCTGCCAAAAACAGGCAACATTGTATTCATGGGCAGGTGACCTGTGGCCATAGACACTGCTGGTGAGGCAGGCTGCAACAGTCATCATTATATGAGCCCTCAAATGTTTAACCCCTTGCTGTGCTGTGTGGCATAGATCAGAGAGTAACTCTAGCAGTGGTTGCCAGCTGCCCAGCTCCATATAGAATCTTCAGAAGGCAAATGGTTAATAAAACTGAACCTACAGGGAGAATTTAATAACACATAGCGTCTCATACTCACCATGCCCAGGCAAAGAAAAGAGAAGAAACACAACCACAAATCCATGTTGGCAAATCTGAGGCTGTAGGTGCCGCATCCTGATGTTTATTGGTGTTCCCAATGCAGCGAGGAGCCAATCAGATTATATCTATTAGATAATACTGGGCTGAGCGGAATCATTAAATCCTTCTCTGTCTGTGTATGAATAGATCACATTTATCATTGTGTACAAGTTTAATATATGTGCAATATTAATATTATTTAAGGCTGGTTAACAGTAGCAAGTGAACTTGCACCCGATGAAGGATCATTAGTTATCTAAAACATGTTGTGCCGGAACCTAAATTATCTTAATGCACTGATAACATTGTTACTGTGGTCTTTTGTCGTTTGGTTTATATATATATATATATATATATATATATATATATATATATATATATATATATATATATATATATATATATATATATATATATATAGATATACATTTGTTCCAGAGAGATCCGCACTCACAGGTCTTGTAAGATTCAAAAAAATTATTATTAAATAATTGTTAAAAGTTATTGCATAGCGAGCACTGGGCTGACGCTTCGGCCTACTCCAAAGCCTTTCTCAAAGTGTCCATTGATCTACAAACATGCCTTAAATATACAAGCTGACGGGAAAACAGACAGCCGTGGCTATGGCAATGATCATTAAACACAGGTGACTGACTAAAAAATCACAGTCTCAAACCTCTATTGCACTTCAGCTATAAATTACAATGTATTACAAACAATGTTTAAACTGAAACAATGTTAAAAAAGTTAAAAACCCAACATCATGTAGCAATCACTCCTTAAAGGGGACCCATCACCCAAAAAAATTATTCAAAATCCTATTTTATCACATTAGTCAAGCAAAATGAACTTTAATTACACTATATCAATTATTTAATCCTTGCTTCCTTCAGTCTGGGAATTCATAATTATAACAAGCAGGCAGCAGCCATTTTCTAGACACTGTTATTAAGACAAGTCTTTAGTCATCTTAGAATCTTGTTTGTGCACCAGAATGGGGGACCTGATGTCCATCCCCATGTCCTGGTTACACAATTAAATGATAAAGAGAACTGGGGGAATGTGGGGAGAGCAGTGACATGTAGGAAGTGCTGAATGGAAAGTTAAAGTAATTGCCTAAGGCATAGAGGAGGGGCAGACAATATTTGATTGACAGCTGAGATGTTTAAATGAGCTTACAACAGCTATGAATGCTTTAATAAAAAATAGAAATTGGATTTCATGTTTAATTTGAAAAGGACTTTTATTATACAAATTTTTGTGTCTGGGTGACAGGTCCACTTTAAAATAGTACCAAACAATGGTTGCCCTATTCATAATGTGTTAAAGGTTGAAAAAAACTCTTCAGATCTACCGGAAGTACTATAACCTGATGTAATAAGTTTTCTTTTAGGCTATTGTCGGTGACTTAATCACTTACTCCGTTACCCCTGTTAGCCTTAATAAATACCCCTTATTACATTCTTAGTTTGCTTATCTATCACCTCTTATTCACTGTATCAACTTATAATATAGAAATAAAAATAAATATGATGATATACCGTCCCCTATTAGTATTGTTATGTGGGAGAACTCACTGTGGAACTATAACATTACACGGCATCAAGTGACTAGACAACTGATAAGCTGTCGTTCTATACAACGTCCTGAATGGAGGGATCATCCCATCAACAGAAGAAAAATCCCCTTGGAACCAAAATCGATAAGTCAATCCTCATTGGTAATATAAAGAATGTAAAACCTTAAATGGTGCTCTCTGTGCATCTCCCTATATGGAGACCATAGTAATAAAACATTTTTTAAAGAATTTTTTACATCAGGCTGTGGATTGTGCATACATATACTCCAACACCCGTGTACGACACACCAACAATTACCCCCATAACAGACTTCCATGTGTATTACCCATACCATGGAAGTATGTTATGGTGGTAAGTTTTGGTGTGTCGTACATGAGTACGAAAAATGGACGCCGGCGACCGTTTTTTTTGGATGCCGGCGTCAAAAACGAGAAGCATAGCTTTTTCAGCCAAGCAAAACGCGCCAAATTCACCCATCACTACTTGCCAAGCCTTTTATCCAGCATGAGGTGCAGAACACAGAATGGCCTGGGCAAGTAGTACAAGAGAACTAAGAGCAAACTCTTACACTGGTCTTTGGCAATAACCCCTTTAGTCTACAGTATGTTATGGTCAGGTTATTAGGCAAGAAAATATAATCCAAATACTCGAACAAACCTTGCAGCAGATCTAGCTGTACTTCCCCTAAATGGTGGACCGTAACCATATTGCATAGTTTTGTATGTGACATCCTATAGTTAGTTAGAAAACACTCCTGTAACTGGTACAAGCCTTGGATCTACAAGTCAAGGCAGAGACACAAGACAGCCCTTTCCTTGTAGCTTTCCATAGGCCCTACATGGCTTCTCTGGCCTGTCCCTTATGAATACAGAGCTGCCAAACACAGGCAACATTGTATTCATGGGTGGAGTTCAAGTTCTTCTCTCTGACCTGTGGCCACAGACATTGCTGGTGAGACAGACTGCAACAGTCATCAGTATATGAGCTCTCAAATGTTTAACCCTTTTCTGCTGGAGCTCTTTGATCTTGCTGTGCTGTGTGGCATAGATCAGAAGGTAACTCTGAATCACAAATTCTATTGCAGTGGTTATTCGTTATTACAATAGCCTAGTTCCCTTATACCAGTAAACACAGATATGTTTTGGAAATACAATACCAGCTACTGTACTTCCTTAATTTGCCTTTCCTTTACAAATCAGAGCAAAATAATACTGGGAATATTTAGCTTAATAGTAGCTGCACACAAAAAAAGCAAGGGAGAGTGCCTTATAAATATCAAGAAGCTACAAGGTGAAGCAAATTAGCATTATATTGTATATTGCAAAAAAAAACAAAAAACATTAGCCTAAACCAATCAGTGATAATTGGCACATTACCGTTACCCTGTTCCATGGAAGTATTCTTCTCTTTCTCTCATTGTTTCTCCTCTCTCTCCCGACATGATGCTCTTCTCTCGTCTTGACTTATATTGTATTTAGAAAAATGTAGCACCATCCAGGGATTCGATTAAAAAAGCCTTTATTTGTAACTTTTTGGCTTCATAATCCGGACAAATACATTGTATTTGTTATTTCATGTATGTCTTCTCTCCTTATTCTGCTGCTTCTCTTATCTTCCCCAAATTATATTCTCAGGCTTGAGCTGACGTCTATGTTTAGGCTGAATAAAGTAAAAAAAGCAGAAGTAGGGCAGTAAAATGTGTGTTCATCCGAAAACTACTCGGAAATCAACTGAACAACGGACAAAAAACAGCCATAGATGCTACTGTATTTGCTACAAGGAAGTGTAAAATCAGTTTCAGCAAAAAAAAAGTTGGTTGGTGGTTGAAAAAAAATGAAGTTTCCGTGAAGGACTTTTACTTTTACCACAATTTAGAGATAATTCACACACTATCACCAATTCTGAAGCCAACGTCATATTCTTTATTTAGGTTTTACTAACATTTACATTATTAATAGGTGTTATAATCCTGAATATGCTGTTTTTTTGTGACCCCCGTGACTGAACCCCCATTTTACAATAAAATCTGATTTTGTTTCTGTTCTCTTTTGGTGCAGCTTAAAGAATGGGTTTATTATTTTCACATGGAAGAAAATGCATTCTTATATTGGCAGTGTTGGTTTATGGTGTGAGTACTGCTCAGCCATTTGTTGTAACGGCCTAGAGAAGATTTTATTTTCTTGCATGTGTGGCCAGCTCATGTTGGTAGGAAACAAACTACTACTTGTTCTGGGACTTGCGTTACCCAGGCAGGCTTTAGTATAGTAGCAACACCCTGAAACTACCAGGCTTGGCTGTGGAAGAAAGAGTTAACCACTGTATCTCCACCACAAAATAGATGCTTAAAATAACTTAAAGCAAATGAGCATCTTTATTGGACAGATGGTATACACTGGAAGGGTGGGTGCTGACTTAGATGGTATAATATAAAATAAGTAAACGCTTGAAGCACTTTCTTAATCAGTTGTTACTTACACAATTACAGCTATAGCATTCACAACACCCAGAGGTAGAGGTGAAAAGTCCCTATCACTAGGCAAAGCTCAAAGTGTTGTTTTACTATAGGATTTGCTATTCCTGAGCCTGATTCATTTTGCGCTCATTTATAAACTTTGTGCAGGGCAGATTTGTTCGCAAAGTGAATATAATTGCCCTGTGCATGGTTATATTTTTAAAGCTGAATAAGGGGGTGCAAACAGAATTGCGAAATTTTTTTCACAATGAGATTACGCCACAACAACTTTGTTGGCGGATAAAATATTTGCAAAACAGTTTTGCAAACTGCGAATTTAAATTACTGTCAAAGCTATTTTCGCTCACAACAACCTCGCACATTGGGTGCGCTGGCGCAAACACCCATCTCATTTGCATGATATTTAAGAAAATTTATTCACAATGTAAATTTGCAAAAACCAGAAAGATGCGCAGAGCAGTGCAATATGTTTGCGTTCAGGAAAAAACATGCGCAATACAACCATTTGCGAAAAATATGCGATGCACAAACTTTATAAATGACCCCCATTGAGTCCCTAAACTGGCAGCATTGACACAGCAACACTTTGCTGGAGCCTCTGGCTGCTCTACTAACTACCCTTATTTTGCCTTTCATTCCTAGGGGCATGTTTACTAACATTGGAGATAAATATCTGGAGAGATTTCTGGAGATGTTGCCCATGGCAACCAATCAGCAATCAGATTTAAACAGCCACCTATCAGTTAGAAAACAAAAGCAAAGATCTGATTGGTTGCTATGGGCAACATCTCCATAAATCTCTCCAGATATTTATCTCCAATGTTAGTAAACATGCCCCCTAGAGTGAGCTATTACAAAATTACGGCAATTTATTTATGTCATGATGAAACAGCCTTACCCGATTCGTGTTCCAAACACGTAGGGGCAGATTTATCAAGGGTCGAATTTCGAGGGTTAAAAAACCCTCGAAGTAAAATCCGTCGAATCCAAATTCGAAGGATTTTAGTGCAAAAGGTTTGATCGAGCGATCGAATAAAAAACGTTCGATCGTTCGATTCGATCGATTTTAAGCAATCGATCAAAGGATTTTTATTCGACCAAAAAAAACTTAGAAAAGTGCTGTGGAAGGTCCCCATAGGCTAACATTGGACTTCGGTAGCTTTAATTTGGCGAAGTATGAAGTTTTTTTTAAAGAGACAGTACTTCGATTATCAACTTCAGATATACTTAAAAGAGACGTTTACAGCTAGGTTTATCTTTTTGTCCTACACAAACGTTTTGTTTGTTCAATACACTTGATGTAGATTTATGAGAAAGTCGTTATTGAAAAAACACTTTATTCTTTCCCCTTCTCAATCTGAGAGCTCCACTTTTGTATCTGATAGGTCCAGTTACCCCTGTCTTTCTAAAAATCTCAATAGTTTCAAGACACTTGTGGTCTCAGATATCTTACAGAGTTACAGAGAGAGATTGGTCCCAATGCAGGTAGAGTAGGAGCTAATCTTACCTTAGATGTTAAAGGAATTAAACATAAATGTGCTTTTCCCCATTCACTTAAGGGATGACACTATCAAACTGTTTCAGAAACAGGTAGAGAGGGAACTTACAAAGCTTAAACTATCCTCTGAAACTTATAAAGCTAAACTTAATCTTAATCAGTAGCTTTGGAAGAGGTACAGAATGACCAGGGCATAGTCATTCAGCCAGCGGACTGTCATTACTAGTTGTAATTATTAGTTGTAATGACTATATCAGTGAGGCCATGTGCCAATGACATGATATAACTATGTATACAACCCGTAGTAACAATCCTACAAAAGATCCTCCAAAAGATTCTGTTCCAACTTATGGACAGTGCTAAAGATAAGTCCCTCAGTACACAAGAAACAGCCAACTACTTAAAGGTACAGCTTCCAGTTTCTACCATTTACCAAAAAACCACAAGCCAGAACGTCCCCCACTGGGGAGGCCAATTATTGCGGGAATGGGATCACTAGATGAACCCCCTCCTTTGCAAATTTATATATGCTGCAGTGGGATGAGACTTTCATCTTGAATGATTCAATCCCCTTCCGGGGAGAGATACTGTCCTATGTTTGTTATATTATGATCTATTTCTCATTGGTTGGGTAATAGACGATTCAATCAATTTTATGCCAACATTAACGATAATAACCTTAACCTTAGGTTTACATTTATGAAGCATTCCATCTTCTTTTCCTTTTTAGATCTGTCTCTATCAGCTGATGGTAACACAATTGTGACTTATAACCACATTAAGGAACAAATGTACTGGATATACCTTATTGAAAGTATCATCCTCCTCCCTTATACCCAATTTTTAAGAGTGAGATATTTATGCTCAGATCATGATTACTATGTACGGAAGTCATGTGATCTAAAAGACAGACTCCTGACACGTGGCTTTAGATTAAAGCTTTCAGAAGAGCACTATATACTCCATGAGATACATTATTTATTGAAAATAGATCTTGTGAAAAAGATAACGTATCTAGTATCAAACAAAGTTATATACTTTCCCTGTTTATAATACCTGTGCATTCACAGTTCTCAATATAAGGATATACTGTATATACTCGAGTATAAGCCGACCCGAGTATAAGCCGAGGTACCTAATTTTACCTATGAAAACTGGTAAAACGTATTGACTCTAGTATAAGCCTAGACACAACTACAGCCCTGTCTCCCAGCAGCGCACATTCCGCCAAAGCGACCCCCCCAGCGATCAACCGGACTTCTTTGCAAAGTTGATGATGACAGAGAATTGCCAAACGGATTACTGTGTGCATTGTCCCACTGTCCCACTACCATGTGCAGAGGGTTCTGTGTGATATTGCCATCACTGTTAATCTTTCATATAATCAACAGAGGGCGCTGTGTGATATTGCAGTCACTGTTATTCTTTCATATAACCAACAGAGGGTGCACTGTTATTCTTTCATATAACCAACAGAGGGTGCTGTGTGATATTGCAGTCACTGTTATTCTTTCATATAACCAACAGAGGGTGCACTGTTATTCTTTCATATAACCAACAGAGGGTGCTGTGTGATATTGCAGTCACTGTTATTCTTTCATATAACCAACAGATGGCGCTGTGTGATATTGCAGTCACTGTTATTCTTTCATATAACCAACAGAGGGCGCACTGTTATTCTTTTATATAACCAACAGATGGCGCTGTGTGATATTGCAGTCACTGTTAATCTTTCATATAACCAACAGAGGGCGCACTGTTATTCTTTCATATAACCAACAGAGGGTGCTGTGTGATATTGCAGTCTCTCCCCAAGCGAACTGTTGGTATAGGAATGATTAAAAGTGACTGCAATCTCAGCTACTGAACATCAACAGTGGTCGATACTTTTTCTTCCCACACCACCAATAATGATTTGGAAATTAAACAATTTATTAATTGTAACACCTGGTTGTTTACTTCTCCTGTGGAAAATGTGGTAAACAATATGTAGGTCAGACCAGCAGGACCCTAAAAAAACTTGCATATGGACATATCGATACTATTAAGAACAAATCAGAGACAAATGGCTAAACTGTTTATAGGGTGTGGTTTAGGAAACTTACACTGCTTCATCATACGAGGTATACAAAGAGTCATTCCTGACCAGAGGTGGTGACACAATAAAAAAACTGTTACACTGAAGAAACAAAATGGATTATTGTTTTGGCCTATAGATTCCCCATGGAGTTAAACAATCAATAAGAGGAATCCTGCTTTTTCTAGCTTAAATTTTTAATATGATGTGTCATGCTATTTTCTGTCAATTTGCAAGGGGGTATAGGTGCTTTGTCCTTACTTGTTTGTATGTTCAATAAAGCTTCCTTTGTTTTGATTAGGTCTCAAGCTAGGTGTACAAATATGGCATCCATAACCTTGTTAGTGGGTGTAGCCATAGCTTTGATCGATTATTTTATTTTTAACTTTGATTGCCTTTTGTATATTTCAATGTGATTCGTTGCTTTGTGCTTTCTTGATGGTGCACTCCTCTTTTAAATACTGTGTGCAGAGTTCTGTTCAGTTCAGTTAGCCTATAACTTGGGGGCCGATTCACTAACTTCGAGTGAAGGATTCGAAGGATTCGAAGTAAAAAAACTTTTGAAGTGTTTTTTGGGCTACTTCGACCATCGAATGGGCTACTTCGACCTTTGACTACGACTTCGAATCGAAGTACTGTCTCTTTAAAAAAACTTCGACCCCCTAGTTCGCCATCTAAAACCTACCGAACTCAATGTTAGCCTATGGGGAAGGTCCCCATAGGCTTTCCTAAGTTTTTTTGATCGAAGGATATTCCTTCAAACGTTGGATTAAAATCCTTCGAATCGAACGATTCGAAGGATTTAATCGTTCGATCGAAGGAATAATCCTTCGATCGTTCGATCGTACTGTCTGCGCTAAATCCTTCGACTTCGATATTCGAAGTCGAAGGATTTTAATTCCCAGTCGAATATCGAGAGTTAATTAACCCTCGATATTCGACCCTTAGTGAATCGGCCCCTAAGTGTTTGAAACGTAAGGCTGTTTATTCATAACATAAAGAAAGTCTCTACTTGCTTTTATTCACCTGCCAGAAGATTGCCTTATTTGAGTGCCTGCTCAACAGATTTGATCTGCACCCTTTGCTGAAGGATCAGGGCAGTGCACCTGGGCCTCTTCATTAATGTGGTGAGTTGTTACACTTTTTTGGACCCTCCATCCAGTTCCTGCATATTACAAAACCTTGCACTTACTTCAAAAACTGTCTACCTTTGTTCCAGTCCTTCCAGCAAGCCAGTAGACCAAATGAGGCAGAGCACATGTGGGTTTATCTTTTTATAAACTAGGGGAATGCTAACACCCCATGGCCAAACATTGGACTGCCAGGGGACCTGCTAACCCGCCCAACCTCTAAATACCATATATACCCGAGTATAAGCCGAGTTTTTCAGCATCCAAAATGTGCTGAAAAAGTCTACCTCGGCTTATACTCGGGTCAGCGGCACCCGACCCGAGTAGCTGAGATTGCAGTAACTTTTGATCATTCCTATACCAACAGTGCACTTGGGGAGAGACTGCAATATCCCACAATCCCCTCTGTTGGTTATATGAAAGAATAACAGTGCGCCCTCTGTTGGTTATATGAAAGAATAACAGTGACTGCAATATCACACAGCGCCATCTGTTGGTTGTATGAAAGAATAACAGTGCGCCCTCTGTTAGTTATATGAAAGATTAACAGTGACTGCAATATGACACAGCGCCATCTGTTGGTTATATGAAAGAATAACAGTGACTGCAATATCACACAGCGCCATCTGTTGGTTATATGGAAGAATAACAGTGACTGCAATATCACACAGCACCCTCTGTTGGTTATATGAAAGAATAACAGTGCGCCCTCTGTTGGTTATATGAAAGAATAACAGTGACTGCAATATCACACAGCACCCTCTGTTGGTTATATGAAAGAATAACAGTGCGCCCTCTGTTGGTTATATGAAAGAATAACAGTGACTGCAATATCACACAGGACCCTCTGTTGGTTATATGAAAGAATAACAGTGACTGCAATATCACACAGCGCCATCTGTTGGTTATATGGAAGAATAACAGTGACTGCAATATCACACAGTGCCCTCTGTTGGTTATATGAAAGAATAACAGTGACTGCAATATCACACAGCACCCTCTGTTGGTTATATGAAAGAATAACAGTGACTGCAATATCACACAGCGCCCTCTGTTGGTTATATGAAAGATTAACAGTGATGGCAATATCAAACAGCACCCTCTGCACGTGGTAGTGGGACAATGCACACAGTAATCCGTTTGGCAATTCTCTGTCACCATCAACTTTGCAAAGAAGTCCGGTTGATTGCTGGGGGGGTCGCTTTGGCAGAATGTGCGCTGCTGGGAGACAGGGCTGTAGTTGTGTCTAGGCTTATACTAGAGTCAATAAGTTTTCCCAGTAGGTAAAATTAGGTACCTCGGCTTATACTCGGGTCGGCTTATACTCGAGTATATACGGTAGGTTCAAGTATAGCTGGTCAAGAACCCTCCAGAGGGAAGTAAGGAATTAACTGTTTGTAAAACCTTTACCCTACTCCATTTTTGTTTTTATAAGTCCTAGCAACGGTTGTGATTTCCCATCCCTGAGATGTTTGTTCAGGTGATCCTGCACTCATTGTTGCCCCAAGGCAGCTTAAAGGGGAAGGAAACCTAGTCGGCGCAAACCCCCCACTCACCCTCCTGTTTGTTGCCCACCCTCCCTCCTCCCCCCTGGCCTACCCGTCCCACTGGGCAAATGCCCCTAACTTGTTACTTACCCTTCTGCGCAGGTCCAGTCCAGGGAGTTCACCGACGACATCTTCTTCCACGCGATCTTCTTCCTGCTTTGAACAGCGCATGCCCAGTAGCATCATTTTGCCGGTACGATCTACGGCGCATGCGCGTGACTTTTGGCGCATGCGCAGTAGATCCGTACCGGCAAAATGATCCTACTGCGCATGCGCCAAAACGCTGTTCACAGCAGGAAGAAGATGTCGTCGGTGAACACCCTGGACTGGGCAACAAACGGGAGGGGGGTGGGGTGTTTGCGCCGACTAGGTTTCTTTCCCCTTTAAGTGAAACTTTTTGTCACCCCTGGTAGCCAGTGGACCATTTCTCAACTTGCCTTCTGACAGGAATGCCTTTCAGCCTATGACTGTCAATTGGCACGAAATGCATAACGCTTTTAAGGACATGTAATTAAATAAAAATATACTTTTTTTACTTCTAATTGCCCCTCACTTTTGTAGTGCATTTTTGTTGAAATGGCTATAGGTTTGGTGCTTGGCATCCAAATCCAACGTTACTACCGGTAAGTTTACACAATTTTTACATCTATGGGTGTGTGTTTTCACATTATAGGAATACCCCTGGTCCCTGATCTTGACCTTGCTTGAAGTTGTTGGCACCTTGTTAGTGTAGTTAATGCGTTGCACTGTTCAAAAGCTAGATAGGATATTTCATTTGTATATGTTCATTGTTACTTTTTAGTGCTGATTTATAGAGAATTGATTTGTACTTCATTGGTGTCCTTAGCTGAATTTTCAAACCATACCTTGTATAATGACATGTCATGCCCAATTAACTTCTCAGTAAAAAAAACTCAGAAGTTAATGGTATTTACCAATGTGTAAGTTTCACTTCCCCAAAACTCAAAAATAGCTAAATACATACACTAACTACAAGTCTTGGTTTGATATAAATATGTCAAGGGGAACTAATTTTTTTCAATTTTTTTTTTCTGTTTTGAGCTTGTATATATATATATATATATATATATATATATATATATATTCATATATTTTCCCCTCAATCACAGTACTCACGTTTAGAAGTTTCTTGTTGGCCTGGGTGCGTGTATCCAATGTTGTCTGTATTCTTCCAAAGTAGAGACCGCACTCTCAGGGATTACGAAAATATAAAGTATTTTATTGTAGAAAACTTACAATAAAATACTTTATATTTTCGTAAGCCCTGAGAGTGCGGTCTCTACTTTGGAAGTATATATATATATATGTAGTGAACCGGTAACTGGAGCACAGTGTGAAGGGTTCATGTCTTACTCCCATATGTACAGCCGTTCTGAGTGGGTTAATTCCCCTAGAAAGTCTCACCTGGGAAATAATCAGCAGGCTAGATCTGCTAGAGAGGTTTGGTGCTCAGAGTTGTACTGTTTGTGTTTGACTGGGAATCCCAATAGGGGACCGGTAGTAGAGAGGGAAACTACTCTGTGTATTAGTTGGAGCCCAAGTGTGGCAAGGATTTTGTTTTGTTTTATTTTGTTTTATGCTGCTTTGCTCACAGAGTCTTTATACCGTATATACTCGAGTATAAGCTGAGTTTTTCAGCCCCCAAAATATGCTGAAAAACTCGGCTTATACTCGGGTCAAGCGCAAAAACGGTCGCCGGCATCTAAGAATAGTCGCCAGCGCCTAAGAATAGTTGCCGGCGCCTAAGAATAGTCGCCGGTGCCAAAGAATATTTGCCGGCATCCAAGAATAGTCTCCAAGAATATTCGTCAGCGTCCAAGAATGGTCGCCGGCATCGAAAAACTATCTGCCGGCACCTCCAATGGGAGCAGAAACCCTCAATTTTTTGATTGAAACTTACCAGAAGCTGCTGCATTTCTCACCCTAGGCTTATACTCGAGTCAATAAGCTTTCACAGTTTTTGGAGGTAAAATTAGGTACCTCGGCTTATACTCGGGATGGCTTATACTCGAGTATATACAGTATGTGAACAATAAATGGACTTTGCCCTGTTCAAAGCCTGTCTGTTCGTATGATCCTGCTCACTATACATATATATATATATATAGGAAAGTAGATGCCGGTGCACACAGGGAATTTTTTCAAATCAATAATCCTTTATTGTATCGACGTTTCTCAAGATAAAAACAGAAGTTGCTTACAAACATTTAAACACTCACCCCCAGTGAACCACTCCCACACTCCGCCCCTCTCTTTCCTCATAGAGCATTATGGGTAATGGAGGCAAACTTTAAAATTGTGTAGAAAAACCTAAAACATAGTAGAAAAAGGAGAGAAAAAGACAATATATGTAAAAAACAGAATTGCACTCATTGTACTATATAAAATATTCATAAATATTAAAAATGAAGAAATTTATCTAGGTTCTAGAAATGGCACAAATGAACAGGAGATGTAGGGTGGGGCAGAGTTATGAAGTGCTTTGAATGTCAGGGTCATTAATCTGAATTTTTATTCTGAATGGTAGCGGAAGCCAGTATAGTGATTGGCACAGTTGTGTGGCAGAGGAGCAGTTGCTGAGGTTTATGAGCCTCGCAGCAGTGTTCATTATGGACTGGAGAGGTGACAGTCTCTGGAGGGGAAGGCCAATTAAAAGAGAGTTACAGTAGTCTAGATGTGATATGAGTGAATAAGAATTTTGGCAGCATCTTGGGTGATAAATGATTGTATTTTGTATATCTTCCTTAGGTGGAAGTGACATGATTTAATAAGTGACTGAATATGAGGAGTGAAGGACAGGGCAGAATCTAGGATAAACCCAAGGCACCGGGCCTGGGGAGACGGGGTGATAGTTATGATGGATACTTCTGGGATGTTGATGGTGTTAGTTGGAGGGAAGAAAACCATTTCCATTTTAGAGAGGTTTAGCGCTGCGACATCCAAGTAGAGATAGTGGACAGGCAGGAAGATAATCGAGTTAGGAGTTCTCGGCTGAGATCAGGAGAGGAGAGATGTATCTGAGTGTCATCAGCATAGAGGTGGTAGTGGAAACCATATGAGTTGATTAGTTTGCCGAGGGAGGAAGTATAGAGGGAGAATAATAAGGGGCCCAAGACAGAGCCTTGAGGAATCCCAACAGAAAGAGAAAGAGGAGAAGATGCTACTCCATTATAGGAGACACTGAAGGAACAATTAGTAAGGTAAGAAGAGAACCAGGACAGGGCCATGTCATGAAGGCCAAATGAATGGAGGGACTGGAGTAGAAGAGGGTGGTCCACCATGTCAAATGTAGCTGAGAGATCAAGCAGTATTAATAATGAGAAGTGATTGTTGGCTTTAGCTATTTAAAAGGTCATTAGTTAGTCGAGTCAGGGCAGTTTCAGTGGAGTGCTGTGGCTTAAAACCAGATTGTAGGGGGTCCAGCAGGTTATTGTCAGAGAGGAACGAAGTTTGTTGGTTGTAGACTAGGCGCTCAAATAGTTTGGAGATGAAAGGTAGCAGAGAGATAGGCCAGAGGTTATCAATAGGGATGGGCTAATTTGACCCGTTTCGTTTCACCAAAAATTCTAAATGTCGTCAAAAAAATTTTTTCTGGCGAAACAAGGCAAAAAAATCGCCCATCCCTAGTTATCAAGATCAGAGGGATCAAGAGAGGGTTTTTTCAGAAAAACAAAAGCATGTTTTAGTTGAGAAGGCAAGATTTCCATTAAGAGTGAGAGCTTAAATAGATGAGTTAAGTCTTTGATTAGACAGGGATTAGCATTGTGGAGAAGTTTTGAGGGAATTGGATCAAGCGGGCAGGTGGAAAGGTGAGAAGAGGTCAACAGTTTTGAGACTTCCTCATCAGTGACATGGGTGAAGGAGCACAGGAGAGACTGGGAAATATGGAGGGAGGGTGGTGGAAGTGTAGGGGGGGTGAGTAGTGTAATGTCACTTTCAATTTTGTTTTAAAGTGCTCGGCAATATCTTGATCAGAGACAGATGTGCATGGAGGGGTGGAGAAGGGGAAAGAAGAGTGTTAAAGGTAGAGAAAAGTGGTGCCAGTTTTTTAGAAAGAGAATTAATGAGTGGCTTGGGAAAGGCTGGTGTTATAGGAGTGTAGGGCAGATTTGTAGATCCAAAAGTCTAATGCTAAGCGGATTTTGCACCTGCGATGCTCAAGTGCACATGAGTGTCTTTGGAGCACTTTTGTATGAGCAGTTTGCCATGGTTGAATTGTTTTGGGTTTAGCAAATTTAGTTTTTTGCAGGAGCAAGTTCATTAAGGGCAGTGGTGAGTGTGCTGTAGTAGACAGAGGTAGCCACATTAGGACGAGAGATGGCCAAGATATTAGTTAAGAGAGTCAAAGGAAGAAGAGAGATGCGGCACGTCCTAGAGCACGCAAGTCACTTTAGGTACATGTTTGGGGAAAAGCAGGGAGTGAGGAGGGAGTTAGTGAGGGTTTAAATGTGAGCCTATTGTGAGAGGGGAAACGGTGAGTTCGTAAAATTGGTGGTTGAACAGAGTCTGGTAAATATGAGATCCAGAGTGTTGCCATTGGAGTGAGAGGGGGAGTCTGAGCACATTGATAAGCCTAGGGAGGAAGTTAGTGAAAGAAGTTTAGAGACGGTTGTTAATGGGTATATTAAAGTCACCTAATATGATGGATGATCCTCAAATGAGAAGAAAGACAAAGAAGGAACAGGTGGAAGAACTTTAAAAGTACAGCGGGGAAGCAAACCTATCCCACCCCCAGGCCTTGGAGTATGAGTAAGGTGTAGCCCCCATAGGACAGGGCAGCAGGTGAAGCAGTGTCAGTAGCAGAAAGCCAGGTTTCAGTAAGTGTGAGAAGGTTGAAGGATTTGGCAATGAAATGGTCGTGTATAGCGGTAAGTTGTTGCAAACAGATCTGGCATTACAGAGAGCACAGAAAAGATTAACTGGGTTTTTGGGTATAGGAGTAAGAGTTCTGTACTGTTGGAATTTGCACTGAAGAGAATGAGCCTGTGGCCTTCCTATAAATGGGATGGGGTAGGGGCCAGGATTTGGGGAAGTGTCTCCAGCTGCCAGCAAAAGAAAGGAGATATAGACTAAGTGAGAGCGGGATTTGTAAGTTCTTAGTTTCCATGAAACAGAAGGGTTTCTTGGAATAGCTAGACAGAGTACCTTATAAACTTCATATGTGGAGAGGGAAGGAGTGGAAAGTAGAGAGGCTGAGATTTGAATAGATTTGTGACTTGATGGTGGAGGTGGTGAAAAATGTTTTAGGAAGCATGAGAGTGAGAGGAGGAGAAATACAAGATAAAGCATTTTTGGAGTAAAAAGTAACAAACTACCAGGTACAAAAAAGTCTTCTCCCAGCTGGTTCACTGTTGATTGCAGGAGAATCCAGTTCCTTTTGCCTTGTCCAACTGCCTTGTATAACTGCCATTTCTAAGCACTTTTGAAATATTAGCACTTACCAAATGTTAGCAATAATGCCATGCCCCTGACACTAGTGCCATCCCCTATACTGGGTCTGAATTTATATGCAGCTGATTGGGAAAACATAGAGCCTAATTGACTTACTAATCAATTTACCAGCTATCAAAGGGCAGAGTTTAATGTGTTTCATGAATTTTTTTGCAGTTTTGTGAATACTTTGGCAAAACAGAGCAGATTCACTCATCACTATTGATTATCAACCAATGTATACACAATAAAAATTATCCTATAATTAGTGAGGGTTGAATTTGTGGCATTTTGCTTGGCTGAAAAATTTGTGAATTTCCAGCGAAATTTGCAGAACGGCGAAAAATTCGCAAAACGGCGCAAATGCACTGGCAAAAATGTGTCTGCGTCCAAAAAAATGGACGCTGGTGAATTTTCAATAGCGAATTTTCGTGGCGGTTTCGTGAATCGTGGGAGTTATCGCCTGGCGAATAAATTCGCCCATCACTACCTATAATGTGTACAATATTAACCCACTTCAAATGGCCATCTTGGACATAGAAACTGGAGTGATAACTGGAGTATTTTCTTAGGAATGTCTGTGGATTCAGATTGCCTCACTTCCATACATGTATAAAAACAGTTTTAATTATTTAGTCAATATTTTTCTGTCATTTTAATTCAGTCACATTGATCCAGACATACAGTAAATGTAGTTTTCAGGAGCCCCCCCCACTGCCTATTGTTAGTTTTTATGCTATGCAGCAAAGGAAATGTAAGGGTACCTGGTGGTTTAGCAGTGCAGGACCCCCGCCACTTCCTGCCCCTTTGCACGCTGATGCCCCAATGACGATTTGGCGAGAGAATTGCGTCTGGCGTCATCTCCCTTGCAGCTTATTTCAAAGATTAAAAGGGGCCTCAACCAATTTTCCTTGCCCAACTTAAGTTCTATTTTTACAGTGCTATTTCTAAGTGATCTGATCTGTTCCTGACCCTGCCTGTCCCCAACCTTGTCCAGTCCACTGCCTATCCCAACCTTTGCCTGTGTACGGACATCTCTTTTGAATCCTGCTTTGTACTGTGATATTGGTGTGCTTGACTCAGCCTTTGACCTACTCCCTCGTCTCTTGAATCGGTACTGCTTCCCCTGATTGGCATCAACCTGGTCTACCCCTTGACCACATTCTTTGTTCTCCGTTCCAGTTATAATGTTTGGTTCCCTTGCCTGCCCAGAACTCTCTCCCTGATCCTCTCACGTTAAGACCTGGCGGCACCCGAGTAGTGGAGGGCTCCTGCTTAGGTGAAAGGTGGTTGTTATAGGTGGAAGATTGAGCCGCAACAGGGACCTTGGTGTTAGTTCTGGGTTTGGGACTCCCTTCATAACAGTAACGTTCTTGGGCAATATGCAGCCAAGATTAAGGGGGTTATTTATCAAAGTTTGAATTTATTTTAATATTTTATGCTACAAACTCTGATCAAATCTGCAGGGTTTTTTATGCTTATTTAGTATTACATTTTCACAAAAGTTTGCTTTGCGGGAAAAAAATCAGATTTTCACGAATTTTTAGGACTTTTTCATTTGATTTTCAAGATTTTCACGATTTTTTCGTAATTTTCACCTCAAAACTCCGAAAACTTCAGGGTATTTCCCGAAACCCAGTGAAACCCAAATCATTGGGACTTCTACCATTGACTTATATGCAACCTTGACATGTCTGAGATGCAGGATTTTCAGATTCTGACTTTTCCATCCTTGGAGTTTAATAAATTCCAAAAAATGTGTGATTTTTTTAAAAGTCAGATTTTATTTAAAAAAAAAATCAGAAATTTTCCCTGATTTTTGCTTTTGGAGTTTAGTAAGCAACCCCCTTAATTATATATATATATATATATATATATATATATATATATATATATATATATATATATATATATATATATATATATATATATATATATATCACGATTTTTTCGTAATTTTCACCTCAAAACTCCAAAAACTTCAGGGTATTTCCCGAAACCCAGTGAAACCCAAATCATTGGGACTTCTACCATTGACTTATATGCAACCTTGACATGTCTGAGATGCAGGATTTTCAGATTCTGACTTTTCCATCCTTGGAGTTTAATAAATTCCAAAAATGTGTGATTTTTTTAAAAGTCAGATTTTATTTAAAAAAAAAATCAGAAATTTTCCCTGATTTTTGCTTTTGGAGTTTAGTAAGCAACCCCCTTAATTATATATATATATATATATATATATATATATATATATATATATATATATATATATATATATATATATATATATATATATATATATATATATATATATATATATATATTGCCTGGCCAAGCAGATTGTAGTCTTATCGGGTTACAGACAGTTCTCTGGGATGTGGGCTTAATTAATGTTTCATTTCCTTCACACAGTTGAACCATATGTCTCATATTGCCATCTAGAGAGTGGTCATTTATGTCGTTTTATTATTTATGGTATTTTATTAAAATTATATTTGAAAAAAAAATGGCACACACACAGATATACAGAGATGTATACTTTACTATCATTACCTTAATTTTATGATTTGTTTATTGGTAATATTTAGGGATGCACCGAATCCAGGATTCGGTTCGGGATTCAGCAAGGATTCGGCCTTTTTCAGCAGGATTCGGATTTGGCCGAATCCTTCTGCCCGGCCGAACCGAATCCGAATTCTAATTTGCATATGCAAATTAGGGGTGGGGAGGGAAATTGTGTGACTTTTTGTCAGAAAACAAGGAAGTAAAAAATGTTTTCCCCTTCTCGGATTCAGTTCGGTATTCGGCCGAATCTTTCTCAAAGGATTCGGGGGTTCGGCCGAATCCAAAAAAGTGGATTCGGTGCATCCCTAGAAATATTATTGAGAATTGGTTAGCTACAGTATAAGGTAACTTCTAAAAGTTCATGATTAACTAACAGAGTGCTTGAGGTATATAAACTATATATATATTTTTTAGTAGGCATGCACCAAAGCCAGAATTTGGGGATTAGGCCCAATTTTTTTAGGGCATCGCTCAGCATATGTATTAGCACATCACAAACAGAACAGATCTGGCCTGCAGTTTTAAAGACTCAAAAAAGACAACAAGGGGCCAGATTCTCAAGTGATAAACCCTGAGTTTTTTCTGAATTCAATTGCATCTCGAATTGAATCTCACCCATGAGTTTTCACGTGATTAAGCTTTTTCTCACTGAATTTAACTTGGCCCAATATCTCCAGAAAGAGTCACAGTTTTTTTTATTGGGTACTGTAGGTGTTTTTGAGAGTTTTTGTCTTTTATATTTGTTAAAGCAGGGAGTTAAAGCTGGGGAAGCTGAAGGGGGTTGGTCACTTCACTTTCATTTTTTTCATAGTTATGGCCTAATACCAATTAAAATTTTTCGCCAAGAACTAGTCCAGCAGTTGAGTACATACAGTAGATAACACACTGGTATATCCATTTGGTCAAGATCTAATAGACATATTGAAGATTACAGCAGTAGATAGAGCAGATCTAAGACAAGTGATAGTAGAACAGAAAAGTACCCACCATCACTCCTACTGTATGAAACCATTCCCCCAACTTGCTCCCCATATTTCAGTTGCATCTAAGTTTTAATTACTAAGATGAAAATGTACTGCCCTGTCTGAGTGCTTCTCCCTTTGCTCAAACAAACCCCACAAAATAAATTAGCTTTAATGGACTTTTACAAACCACAGAATTTCTGACCATTTTCCACTATCTTAGTGTAGCACACCCTTGAGTGAGACTAATATATATATATGGGTTACTCCAGCACGCTCAGTGACACCCCATTGAACGGACCACAATAATGATAAACAGTGATATCCCTTTTCTTTATTAAGCGTAACAAATAATCAGCAGGGATCCGACTATGATTTAAAATATTAAAGCAAGATATATATGTATAACAATACACCAACCAACAATGACACCATTTAAATTGCTAATACAAAGTATGCAGAAAATATATGTGCTAAATGTTGTAACTTAATTTCCCTGTCACAGTCCCAGATGATTTGTGCACGTTGGGGCCCTTATTGAGTTTAGCTTATTGGCCAATAGCACTGATCCTTTCCTCTGTCGGTTAGCAGTATAACTCTATAAACTTGAAACACTTTCCTCTCAGGTGAGAAATGACTTGGCAGAGTGTATAGTTCAGCAACAGATGGATTAGCTCCTATTGTTTGATAATACAGTTCCCCAATAGTGTGTGGTGTTGCAGGTTACTCACAGTCTGTGCTCCAAACTCTGTATCACCTTTAGTAACAGACCTCAGATGGGATGCAGGCAGCTCTGTTCTCTAGCAGCTGAAATCACCTGGGCCTCTTTGCAGCATGTCAGCCTAGGACTCTCCCACCAACCGCAGGCAGTTTCCCCCTGCTCCCTTTCTGGCTAGCACTGATAGCTCTTTTACAGGTGCTAGTCTAGGGCTGGGATAGCAGAGTCAGCTTCTCCCAGTAGCAGCTTCCCCTGGGGCAGGATCCCTGCAGATGTCTCTCCCCTCTGGCAGCTCTCACGCAGAGCAGGTACAGCAGGTAGGCAGCAGTCAGCAGTTTTTCTGCCTCTAGGCACACACTTCTCTCCCTTTTTTATAGTCCAGCAGTGTGGTCCTCAAAACATTTTGCGCCCTTTCTTATCATTGGTGGATTATAGCCCCAGCCAGGTCCTCAGCTCTGAGGCATGCTGGGATATGTAGTCCTGTAGACTGTCTATGCAGCACTTGTTCATGTTTCTTGCTTTAGTTAGGGGTGTTACACTCTCCCCCCACCACAAATCTTGAGTCCTCTCAAGAGCAACCTCTGAGCATAATTAGCAATGCATAATATATGACAGGTACATACATGTATAAGTAACATAACTCAAATTTGTATATCTACCCAGTAAGGACATTGAAAATACACCACAGATCTACACTGAGTTGGGATGTCACCTGAAGAGTGTGCAGTAGAGGGAACATGGGCGTAGGCATTTCTATGGGCCACAATCACAGTCTTTTCTGTACTATTGCCCAGAGAATCATAAGTAAGCCTTTGCGGTGGTCTGATTACTCTGGGTTCTCTAGTGTTAAACACTCTTGACTCTATATGTTCTTCATCACAGTCAACTCTGGAGCCAACATCAGTATCAGTCTCTAGTGTAGGCGGTAGGTTGTCTGACAGTTCATGTACAGATTCGTTTCCATTTGTGATAGATGTGTCAGGAGCAACCTCTGACACCTGGGAAGGTACATCATCTATATTTTCAATTAACTCAGGATTTTCTGGAATAAACTCTGGAGCATTTACATTTAATTCTGTAGTGGGTTCCTCACTATTTAAAGCAGGTCCCTCTGAGTCTGTTTCATAGAAGAAATAGTTTAAACCCCATTCCTCTTCTTCAGATTCATCTTCACTTGAGTAGATGCGACAGTCAGCCCTAGGTACAGTAGGAGTTTGATTCTGAATTCTCTTTGACCTTCTGGGTCTGGTGTCTTTGGGAGGTTTATCATCTACAGATCTTGGCTCTCTTACTGTTGGGCCAATAGGAAGTAGATGGTTCCTATGCCATGTTTTAATAGGATGATTCTTTCCTTCAGGCCTGATCTGATATACCGGAATGTTTGGAAGTTGAGAACAAATTATATAAGGTTGCGATCCCCATCTGTCAGCTAGTTTGTGTTTTCCTGGTAGCCCCAGATTTCGTAGGAGAACTCTGTCTCCAGGCTGTAAATCATGGAATTTCACTTTCTGGTCATACCGGGCTTTATTTTGCTGATTTCTATTCCCTGATGCTACTTGAGCCTTCTCAAAGGCCTGTTGCAAGTTTCTTTTTAGTCTCTCCACATAACTTTGGTGCGATTTAACAGGGGTATCATCCGCAGTAACTCCAAAGGCCATATCTATAGGAAGTCTAGCTTCACGTCCAAACATTAAGAAGTAAGGTGAGTAGCCTGTGGCATCATGCTTAGTGCTATTGTATGCATGTACTAGGGTGGCCACATGATGGCTCCAATGTGTTTTCTGTTCTGAAGTTAGGGTACCAGCATATCTAACAAAGTTCTGTTAAACCTTTCAGGCTGTGGGTCCCCCTGTGGGTGGTACGGAGTTGTTCTGGATTTATGCACTCCCAGTAGCAGTAACAGTTCATGGACAAGTTTACTTTCAAAGTCTCTGCCTTGATCCGAATGTATTCTATGTGGTAGCCCATAATGAACAAAGAATTTTTCAACGAGCACTTTAGCTACTGTGATAGCCCGTTGATCTTTAGTTGGAAATGCTTGAGCATACCTAGTGAAATGATCTGTGATTACTAGGATGTTGCTGATGCCACCTTTATCTGGTTCAAGTGATAAAAAGTCAATACACACAAGGTCCATGGGCCCTTGACTTTCAATGTGACCCATAGGGGCATTTCCGGGTTGGTAAAGTCTTTCTCTGTATACACCGCAAACAGGACCTGCAGTAATCTTCCACATCTTGCTTCATGCAAGGCCAGTAGAAACGGTCTCTTACTAGTCCTAAAGTCTTTTCATAGCCCAAATGACCATGTTCATCATGTAATGACACAAGGACACTTTCTCTATGTTTTGTGGAAGCAGTAACTGCCATTTCTCTTGGTTTTGTTTATTGGGAGCCCTTCTATAGACCATTCCATCTCTCAATGTTAGTTTTTCCCATTCCTTTATCAAAAGTTTAGCAAGGGATGAGAGTCAGCTTTAAGTACTTCTACTTGTCTCTTCTTAAGAGCTTCCATGGCTACTTTACAAAGAAGGTCATCTCTTTGATCCCTCATTATATCTTCTTTAGAGAGAGGTGGTAGTGAGGTAGCCTGAATAGAGGTAATATTGCAGTAGAGTAACGGAACTCCCTCCAGCTTGAGGCCTATGTTCTCAGCCATGCTACCTGTTCGACATTCATAGGACACTGCTGAACACACAGTCTTTACACCTGGAGCTGCAATTTCAACCCATTCATCATCAGGGTGCAGGGTCTCATGGGGTCGTCTGGACAACCCGTTCAGCATCTCCGTTTACTGCGACCTGGACGGTAGCGTAGGCTAAATGTATAATTAGCTAAGGCAGCTAGCCATCTGTGCCCTGTTGCATCCAGTTTAGCCGTTGTTAAGATATACGTTAGAGGGTTGTTGTCTGTTTGGACCTCAAAATTCAGTGCCATACAAGTAGTCATGGAGTTTATCAACCACTGCCCATTTTAATGCAAGGAACTCTAGCTTATGCGCAGGATAATTCTTTTCTGCGGGGGATAAGCTCTGCTGATAATGCAACTGGCCTCAACAATTTTTCATGCTCTTGGTATAACACACCTCCTAAGCCGTCTCTACTGGCATCGATGTGAAGGGTATATGGCTTACTGGGATCAGCATAAGCCAGAACTGGGGCATGAGTGAGGCAATATTTTAACTGATTAAATGCTCGGTCACATTCTTCTGTCCACTTGTCCTCTATGGATTCCTTTGGTCCACCCCGGAGTGGTTGATTTTCTTATCGACCTGGGTTTGTCTTCTACCTCTTGATCTGTGTCGATCTGCAGGAGCTGATTGAGAGGTTTAGCCACTCTGGAGAACCCTTCTACAAATCGTCTGTAATATCCGCAGAATCCAAGAAAAGAACGTAACTCAGTGGTGGTTTTCTGGGGTTCTAGGCCAGGTGGACACAGCCTCTATTTTACTGGGATCAGTAGAAATTCCAGCTGCAGACACCAACATTCCTATGTAGGTCACGGAAGGTTGACAAAATTGACATTTATCAAGTGATAGCTTCAGGCCTTCCTTTCTGGAGCCGATCAAGAACTTTCATCAACCTTTCTTCATGTTCTTCCAAAGTTCTTCCAAATACAATTAAAATCATCCAGTACACTAACACTTCTAGTAGGTGCATGTCTCCCACAGTACGTTCCATAAGCCTTTGGAAGGTGGCGGGTGCCCCACAGATACCTTGCGGCATCCGTTCAAATTCATAGAATCCAAGCAGGGCATATAAAAGCAGTTTTCTCTTTATCATCTGGATGCATTGGTATTTGGTAATATCCACTTCTAAGGTCCAATACACTAACCCACTTGCTTCCTACAAGACAATTCAGGACCTCCTCTATCCGAGGGGTAGTGTATTGGTCCGGTATGGTGGCCGCGATTCAGAGTTCGGTAGTAATCCACACACATTCGAATGGACCCATTCTTTTTACGCACCACCCCCGATCGGAGAAAGCATTATGGGCTTCTTGATGCCTTGATTTATCCCTGCTGTCTTCAGCTCTTCTAGAAAGTTTCCTTAAATCTTCTAGGTCACCTGGAGCTATGCGCCGAGACCTCTCTCTGAAGGTCTATCTTCCTTGAACGAATCCTGTGTTGAGTGCTATTAGAGCAGCCCATATCCAGGTCACTTCTGGAGAACACTTGACTTTTTTTAAGCAGCTGAATCTGCAATCGGTTTCTCCAATCTTTCTGGGATAGGTGATCACCAAATTTGAAATCTTCTGGCTTTAACTCCCAGGGGATCTGAAGTTAGGTCAGTGTCAGTGATAGGGGAAACTGAATGGACTCTACCCAGCAGGGCATGGGGACGTAGTATAAGCTGGTACACTGGTCGTATTCTTGAGCCCTACTCTTATGTTTCCCTTTTTTCGCCTTAAGCATTCCGCCCGGCAAAGCTTTGAAATAAGTTCAACTCCAAGAGGCAATTCAGCACCTTTTCCCCTTCAATCATGAGGTCAGGGACTGAGTCCTCCCAGCGCATCTTACCCGAGCATTCAAACATTTTATTTGCCCAGGGGGTATTACTTTGCTCTCTTCTCTGCATAAACCATACATTTCCCACACATTCTTTTGGTTCCCGCTTCTGTTTGTGCCTGGAGACCAGTACGGACTGCAGGCATGGGGGAATGTTAACTTTTTTAAAATCCAGTCTGTTTTTTGAGTCCATCAGGCCAGCAAGCATTCGCCTTATCAGATCAGTGTTGGTGGCCTACCACTATGGAAGTCTTAGATCCTCCTGGTCTAGGGCACACATAAAGCCAATGCTTCAACAGCCTCTTTAAGATCCGGTCACTGGAAGGCGGAAATTCCAACTTGATATTAATATACCATCATAAGGGAACTTTGTATCACCTAGGCCCATAGTTCAAGGTTTCTCTATTTTTCCAAAGGGATGTAGCTCAGGTATTTCTTGGTAAAAATCTGAAATAGTATAGTCACCTTGAGCCCCACTGTCTAATTAGAGCATCTCCGTAGATTTCCTTCAATCTGGACTGGAACAACTGGAGATGGACCTGCCAACCCTTTTAGGCAAATTCGGGTCCCCACCATGGCAAGCTTCTCTAACCCCTTTCTGGGTACGGGGATGAAATTGTCCCTTTTGGAACTTTTCCCCATTAAAACCTTTTTGGGTCTATTGGTATTAGTGCACCTTCAGTTGGCACCTGTCTTGCTTGGGTTTTGGAGGCCTCTCTCGCCACTGTCTACCCATTGTTTAAATCTATTGGAGCTTCTCTTAGGCGGGCTTCCAGTTTGCTCCTTCACTGGCGGCCCTCTGAAGTTTCCCTGAGCCTTCCCTCTCTCTTTAGCCAGAAGTTTTGCTACTACCTTCTGGGCATTTCCAGCATTTCGGGCACTGCCCTCTTGTAATGGCCATCTTCACCCACACCGATGACAGAAACCCAGTACTCCCTTTTGTCCTATTTAGTTGAGGGGGCCCAGGTGCTGGGGTATTCTCATATGTAAGATGGAAATCTTGAGCCTGGCTTAGAGGTAGGCTTCTCACAGCATTACAATATCTGACCTGCACTTAGTGTCCTTTTCTAATGCAGCCAGTTTGAATTTTTGGCTATCCTTTCAACCATCTCGCTCAGAAGCATCCAACCGGTTGTGGAATCTCACTTTGCTCTGGGGCTATAACTCCAGTACTCGCTTGAACAATTCGGATGGCTTCCCCTCCTGGTTTCACCTTATTTGAAGTCATGCTTTTACTGGTAGCAGTAACTTGGCTTCCATAAGGGCCTCTTTCCTCCCGTACTTGTTGATTAGTTGGGGGTAAGTGGGGACTGCACGGTCTTCCTTTGGTATCCTTTAGTTTCCACATGATGGGATCATTCGGTTGAGCTCCTTTCAAGGGTTTGCTTTTTTCCCCTAAAGCTGTCAGCCATATAGGGATCCATTCCTTTCTTTAAATTTTTATGTGGTGGGGGTATCTTCCTCTAGCCTGGGATATAATCGGAAATACTTTTCATTCCTTTCTCTTGGTAGGTGTTCAAATGAAAACCCGAGCTCAGCCACATTCTTCCCGTTCGGCCAACACCATCATCAAAGCTTCAAGTAAAACCAGTTGCAACAACAACCCCTTTTGTCTGCCTCAAGGGCCCGAATTACCATCCGGCCCGCTGGACCCCATCAAACTCTCTGTGGTTCTTTTGTTTCTTTGTGACTCTGGAACATTTCCCCCTTCTTCCAGGGCTTGGGTGGCTTGATCCATCCAGGGTTCAAAGTCATCTTCCCCTTCTGGCGGTGGGTTTTTTTCCTGAAAAAAAAAAGTGTGTTTTTGTAACCAAACCCCGCCGTGAGGCTGTATTAGGCCGAACACACCTTTCTCCCACTAAGGGTTTCCTACTGGAGTAAAAGGGTTTTCCCGCCCCAATGGCGCCAGAGGGCCCACCTGGGATTTTGCTCGAGCGGCATGGGTTGTTAACTTCTTTGTTTCCGCCTGCGGGATGTTCAAACCTCCCGTCTGATGTGATAACTTGGAAAACCCCGGTGAAGCAGGTAAAAACCAAGTTTAACCCGAATTTCTCCACTGCCCAAATGTTCTCAATTTAATGCGGACAAACAGTCGGGATTTATAATCCCCATTTGCGGGAAAACCGCCATTGTCCTCTTACATCCTTTTTATTGTTTTTCCTTCAAACTATTGGCAGCGGGCCCCAAAAGGTGAATTTCATCCATTAACCCGGTTTAAAACTGCCTTGAATTTAATTTGCCCTTCCCCGCTATTATCAAAGCTAGGCAATATGTGGGTTTGCCCCGACCCGTCCTGGACACCCTAAACAAGGCTTGCCGCTCCATTTCGCTTCTTTATGGGGAGGATGCTAACAACTGGTGAAAAGGGGCGGAGTCCCGTAACGGGGTGGAGATAATCCCGGACGAGCCCCCAAAGTAGCACCCCCCTTTGAGTGAGAAACAAATTATATATATGGTTACTCCCAGCCACGCTCAGTACACCCCATTGAAGGGGCCCCCAATAATGATAAACAGTGTATCCCTTTTCTTTTTAAGCGTAAAAAAAAACAGCAGGGACCGAATGATTTAAAATATTAAAGCAAGATATTTAATTATGATAACAAACCCACCAACCAACAAGACCCCATTTTAAATTGCTAATTTCAAAGTATGCAGAAAATATATGTGCTAAATTTGTAAAATTAATTTCCCCTGTCCACGCCCAGATATTTTTTGCACCCTTGGGGCCCTTATTTGAGTTTAGCTTTTTTGGCCAATAGCACTGATCCTTTCCTCTGTCGGTTAGCAGTATAACTCTAATAAACTTGAAACACTTTCCTCTCAGGTGAGAAATGACTTGGCAGAGTGTAATAGTTCAGCAACAGATGGATTAGTCCCTATTGTTTGATAATACAGTTCCCCAATAGTCGTGTGTTGTTGCAGGTTACTCACAGTCTGTGCTCCAAACTCTGTATCACCTTTAGTAACAGACCTCAGATGGGATGCAGGCAGCTCTGTTCTCTAGCAGCTGAAATCACCTGGGCCTCTTTGCAGCATGTCAGCCTAGGACTCTCCCACCAACCGCAGGCAGTTTCCCCCTGCTCCCTTTCTGGCTAGCACTGATAGCTCTTTTACAGGTGCTAGTCTAGGGCTGGATAGCAGAGTCAGTTTTCTCCCAGTAGCAGCTTCCCCTGGGCAGGATCCCTGCAGATGTCTCTCCCCTCTGGCAGCTCTCACGCAGAGCAGGTACAGCAGGTAGGCAGCAGTCAGCAGTTTTTCTGCCTCTAGGCACACACTTCTCTCCCTTTTTTATAGTCCAGCAGTGTGGTCCTCAAAACATTTTGCGCCCTTTCTTATCATTGGTGGATTATAGCCCCAGCCAGGTCCTCAGCTCTGAGGCATGCTGGGATATGTAGTCCTGTAGACTGTCTATGCAGCACTTGTTCATGTTTCTTGCTTTAGTTAGGGGTGTTACACTAGTGTTTCTATTCACACCATTGTGTGTTAATGCTGTTTTTATTTGTGAGTGTTATAGCACCACCCTGTCTCTTTGAAGAACAAGAACTTCCAAATATTTTTTCATTCTGTTTGTAGTATTTTAATTAATGTACAGGTATGGGACCTATTATCCAGAATGTTCGGGACCTGGGGTTTTCCAGGTATAACGGATCTTTCCGTAATTCGGGTCTTCATGCTTTAAGTCTACTAGAAATTAATTTAAACGTTAAATAAACCCAATAGGCTGCTTTTGCTTCCAATAAGGATTAATTATATCTTAGTTGGGATCAAGTACAAGCTATTGTTTTATTATTACAGAGAAAAAGAAAATAATTTTTAAAATTTTGGATTATTTGGATAAAATTGAGTCAATGGAAGACAGCCATTCCGTAATTCAGAGCCTTCTGGATATCGGGTTTCCGGATAAGGGATCCTATACCTGTATTATTTTTTGATAGAGCAAGCTTCCTGTATTGCTCTGGCTACATTTTTTTTGTTATATTTATATTTTGTTTTAGCAAATAATATGACAGCAAAGTAGATATTGTTGATTGAACGTGAGCACCACACACTTAAACACATAGAAACACCTTCAACTACCATGTTTATGGGTCCTTAAAGGGATACTGTCATGGGAAAAAAAAATTTTTTTTCAAAATGAATCAGTTAATAGTGCTGCTCCAGCAGAATTCTGCACTGAAATCCATTTCTCAAAAGAGCAAACAGATTTTTTAATATTAAATTTTGAAATCTGACATGGGGCTAGACATTTTGTCAATTTTCATGTGACTTGTGCCTGCACTTTAGGAGAGAAATGCTTTCTGGCAGGCTGCTGTTTTTCCTTCTCAATGTAACTGAATGTGTCTCAGTGGGACATGGGTTTTTACTATTGAGTGCTGTTCTTAGATCTACCAGGCAGCTGTTATCTTGTGTTAGGGAGCTGTTATCTGGTTACCTTCCCATTGTTCAGTTGTTTGGCTGCTGGGGGGGAAAAGGGAGGGGGGTGATATCACTCCAACTTGCAGTACAGCAGTAAAGAGTGATTGAAGTTTATCAGAGCACAAGTCACATGACTTGGGGCAGCTGGGAAATTGACAATATGTCTAGCCCCATGTCAGATTTCAAAATTGAATATATAAAAATCTGTTTGCTCTTTTGAGAAATGGATTTCAGTGCAGAATTCTGGGGGAGCAGCACTATTAACTGATTCATTTTGAAAAAAACATTTTCTCCCATGACAGTATCCTTTTAACTAACAGAGTGCTTGAGGTATATAAACTTTATATATATATTTTTAGTAGGCATGCACCAAAGCCAGAATTTGGGGATTAGGCCCAATTTTTTTAGGGCATCGCTCAGCATATGTATTACCACATCACAAACAGAACAGATCTGGCCTGCAGTTTTAAAGACTCAAAAAAAGAGGCCAGATTCTCAAGTGATAAACCCTGAGATAAGTTTTTTCTGAATTCAATTGCATCTCGAATTGAATCTCACCCACGAGTTTTCACGTGATTAAGCTTTTTCTCACTTAATTTAACTTGGCCCAATATCTCCAGGAAAACAGTTTTTTTATTGGGTACTATAGGTGTTTTTGAGAGTTTTTGTCTTTTCTATTTGTTAAATAGTTTCATAGTTATGGCCTAATCTCAATTAAATTTTTCCCCCAAGAACTAGTCCAGCAGTTGAGTACATACAGTATATAACACACTGGTATAGCCATTTGGTCAAGATCTAATTGACATATTGAAGATTACAGCAGTGGAAAGAGCAGATCTAAGACAAGTAGGGATGTCGCGGACTGTTCGCCGGCGAACTTGTTCGCGCGAACATCGACTGTTCGCGCTCGCCGAATGTTCGCGAACGTCGCGCGACGTTCGCCATTTTGGGTTTGCCTTACCTGGCGCTTTTTTTTTACCTCTAACCCCAGACCAGCAGATACATGGCAGCCAATCAGGAAGCTCTCCCTCCTGGACCACCCCCACACCCCCTGGACCACTCCCCTTCCATATATAAACTGAAGCCCTGCAGCGTTTTTTCATTCTGCCTGTGTGTGCTTGGAAGAGCTAGTGTAGGGAGAGAGCTGTTAGTGATTTCACTGATTTGAGGGACAGTTGATAGTAAGTTTGCTGGCTAGTAATCTACTTGATACTGCTCTGTATTGGAGGGACAGAAGTTTGCAAGGATTTGAGGGACATTTTAGGTTAGGTAGCTTTGCTGGCTAGTAATCTACCTTCTACTGCAGTGCTCTGTATGTAGCTGCCTGCTGTGGGCACTGATCTCTTCTGATCTCATCTGCTGACTGCTGTAATAACCCAATAGTCCTTGTAAGGACTGCTTTTATTTTCTTTTTGTTTTTTTACTTTGCTAGTTGCTACTATAAGAGCCCAGTGCTATTAGTCTAGCAGTGTTGGGGAGTGGGACTGGTGTGCTACTGTGCTGCTCCTAGTAGTTCAGCAGCACCAACCCGAGAATTTTTTTTTTTTAATATACATATAATTTTTTTTTTATTTTACTTATCTTACTGTTCTTTAACGTGTACAGTGCTGTTTGCTGTTCTTCATAGTAGTGCACCAATAGTAGTACACTTGCAGGCATTATTTGCCCAGTGTGTTCTTCAAACAACTGCCATCTAGCTGTGTGAGCTTGTTCACATTCTGTCTAAATATCAATAATAATACCGTCTCCAGAACCACCACCTGAGTGACGTTTTTCAAGCAGCAATAATATATTCCGTATCCACTGCTGTAGTAGTGTATACATTGACCTTGTAGGCATTGTTTGCCCAGTGTGTTCTTCATTTTCAAACAACGGCCATCTAGCTGTGTGAGCTTTTTCACATTCTGTCTAAATATCAATAATAATACCATCTCCAGAAACACCACCTGAGTGACGTTTTTCAAGCAGCAATAATATATTCCGTATCCACTGCTGTAGTAGTGTATACGTTGACCTTGCAGGCATTGTTTCAATTTGTTTGCCCAGTGTGTTCTTCATTTTCAAACAACGGCCATCTAGCTGTGTGAGCTTTTTCACATTCTGTCTAAATATCAATAATAATACCGTCTCCAGAAACACCACCTGAGTGACGTTTTTCAAGCAGCAATAATATATTCCGTATCCACTGCTGTAGTAGTGTATACGTTGACCTTGCAGGCATTGTTTCAATTTGTTTGCCCAGTGTGTTCTTCATTTTCAAACAACGGCCATCTAGCTGTGTGAGCTTTTTCACATTCTGTCTAAATATCAATAATAATACCGTCTCCAGAAACACCACCTGAGTGAGGTTTTTCAAGCAGCAATAATATATTCCGTATCCACTGCTGTAGTAGTGTATACGTTGACCTTGTAGGCATTGTTTGCCCAGTGTGTTCTTCATTTTCAAACAACTGCCATCTAGCTGTGTGAGCTTGTTCACATTCTGTCTAAATATCAATAATAATACCGTCTCCAGAAACACCACCTGAGTTGTTGTTGTTGTTTTAAAAATAATGCCAGGCAAAGGCAGGCCGCCACGCAGAGGCACTAGGGGCCGTGCTGCTATGCTATCCTGTGGCCCTAGGAAATTGCCCAGTTTTAAAAAGGCAATGACCCTGAACTCCCAAAATGCTGAAGAGGTAGTTGACTGGCTTACACAGCACACCCCATCCTCTACCGTTTCTAACTTTACCACAACATCCTCATCCTCCACTGCTATGGCCACCCCACGTAACACTTCCTCCACCACCGGCGCCCCTTCTTCACTGGAGTCAGAGGAGTTATTTTCACATGAGTTTCTTGAACTGAGTGATGCGCAACCATTATTGGCAGAAGAAGATGAAGGAGATGAGGACGTTACACCAGATTTAATTCTGGCAGAGAACACAACAGAGATGGACATAATGAGTGATGAAGAGGTCCCCGCTGCTGCTTCCTTCTGTGAGCTGTCAGAAGAAATTGATGCATCTGAGGAGAATGATGATGAGGAGATTGATGTTTTGTGGGTGCCCAGTAGAAGAGAGCAAGAGGAGGATAGTTCAGATGGAGAGACGGAGAGTCAGAGAGGCAGGAGGAGAATAAGACTTAGAAGAAGCAGGGAGGACAGCTCGCAGGGAACAGTAGGGCAACAACATGTATCGGCACCTGTGGTCAGCCGGCCAACGCCGCCAACGCCGCCAACTTCTACTGTTACCGCCAGATTGCCAGCTTCAAAAAGGTCAGCAGTGTGGGATTTTTTTAATATGTGTGCCTCTGACAAAAGTGTTGTAATTTGCAATGAGTGCAGTCAGAAACTGAGTCTTGGGAAGCCCAACAGCCACATAGGTACAACTTCTATGCGAAGGCACATGAACGGCAAGCACAAAGCACTTTGGGAGCAACACCTCAAAGGCAACAGGCAAACTAAAAGCCACCCTCCTTCTGGTCCAGCATCTTACTGCTCTACCTCTGCTGTCCTTGACCCATCTGAACCACCCTCCACTCCGCCTTCCACCTTGACCACCAGTTCCCATTCCCAGTCATCTGCCCCCAGCCAAGTTTCTGTGAGGGCCATGTTTGAGCGTAAGAAGCCAATGTCTGCGAGTACCCCCTTGCCCGGCGTCTGACAGCTGGCTTGTCTGCACTCTTAGCCCGCCAGCTTTTACCATACCAGCTGGTGGACTCTGAGGCCTTCCGCAAATTTGTAGCAATTGGGACACCACAGTGGAAGGTACCCAGCCGCAATTTTTTTTCAAAAAAGGGAATACCACACCTGTACCACCATGTGCAGAGCCAAGTCACCGCATCTCTGTCACTTAGTGTTGGGCCACAGGTCCATATGACTACTGACGCATGGTCCTCCAAGCATGGTCAGGGCAGGTATGTCACCTACACTGCCCACTGGGTGAACTTGGTAATGGCTGGGAAGCAGGGAATGTGTGGCTCAACAACGACAGTGGCGTTGGTGTCACCGCCACGGATTGCACACGGTTCTGCCACCACCTCTACTCCTCCTTCGCTCTCTACCTCGTCTTCTTCCTCTTCTTCCTCCTCTGCTACTGGGTCCTCCTCCTCCACACCTGTGCACCCCCAGCTCCCCTAGGCTATTCGACGTGCCAGGTACGCCGTTGTCATGCTGTCTTGGGGATGACGTGCCTGGAAAGCAGAAACCATACCGGATCTGTACTCCTGTCATCTCTGCAGTCACAGGCCGATCGGTGGCTGACCCCACACCAACTGAAGATCGGAAAAGTGGTGTGTGACAATGGAAGCAATCTGTTGGCAGCACTGAGACTGGGCAATTTAACACATGTGCCCTGCATGGCACATGTTCTGAATTTAATAGTCCAACGTTTTGTCTCGAAGTACCCAGGATTCCAGGACGTTCTCAGGCAGTCCAGGAAGGTGTCGGCCCATTTCAGACGTTCCTACACAGCCATGGCACGCCTTGCTGACATTCAGCAGCGGTACAACATGCCAGTCATTTATTACAGAGAAAAAGGAAATAATTTTTAAAATTTTGGATTATTTGGATAAAATTGAGTCAATGGGAGACAGCCATTCCGTAATTCGGAGCCTTCTGGATATCGGGTTTCCGGATAAGCGATCCTATACATGCCAGTCAGGCGTTTGATTTGCGACAGCCAGACTCGCTGGAATTCAATGCTCCTCATGTTGGAACGTCTGCTGCAACAACAAAGAGCCGTCAACGAATACCTGTTTGAACTGGGTGGTAGGACTGGATCTGCAGAGCTGGGGATTTTTTTCCCCCGTTACTGGGTGCTTATGCGCGATGCCTGCAGGCTCATGCGCCCTTTTGAAGAGGTTACAAATATGGTCAGTCGCACCGAAGGCACCATCAGCGACCTAATACCCTTTGCTTTCTTCCTGGAGCATGCCGTGCGACGAGTGACAGATGAGGCTGTAGACCAGCGTGACGAGGAGCAGGAAGCGCACGATTTCTGGTCGGAATCACCAGAACGAACCCAGGCACCTGCTGCAACGCAGGGAGAGGTGTCAGAAGTGGAGTCATAGGAGGAAGGTGGCTTTGTGGAGGAGGAGGACCAACAGGAGCAGGCTTCCCAGGGGGCTGGTGGTGACCTTTTGGGGACCCCTGGTCTTGTACGTGGCTGGGGGGAGGAGACCGTGGATGATGCAGTCCTTGATAACGAGGAAGCGGAGATGGATACCTCTGCATCCAACCTTGTGAGAATGGGGTCTTTCATGCTGTCATGCTTGTTGAAGGACCCCCGTATCAAGAGGCTTAAGGAGAAGGACCTGTACTGGGTCGCAACGCTACTAGACCCTCGGTACAAGCATAAAGTGGCAGAAATGTTACCAACGTACCACAAGTCCGAAAGGATGCTGCATTTACAAACCAGCCTGGAAAACATGTTGTACAATGCTTTTAAGGGTGATGTCACTTCAGGAACTCATCAACATTCCAGGGGCAGAGGTGCCAGTAATCCTGCCACGAGCGCACCTGCAAGGACAAAGCACTTTGGCCACTCTGTAACGTCAGACATGCAAATGTTTTTCAGTCCAAGGCAGCGCCAGAACCCTTCTGGATCCACCCTCAAAGAAAGCCTCGACCGGCAGGTAGCGGACTACCTGGCATTAACTGCAGATATTGACACTCTGAGGAGCGATGAACCCCTGGACTACTGGGTGCGCAGGCTTGATCTGTGGCCAGAGCTGTCACAATTTGCCATGAACCTCTTGTCTTGCCCCGCCTCAAGTGTCCTCTCAGAAAGGACCTTCAGTACAGCAGGAGGGATTGTAACTGAGAAGAGAACTCGCCTAGGTCACAAAAGTGTGGATTACCTGACCTTTATTAAAATGAATGAGGGGTGGATCTCGGAGGGTTACTGCACGCCGGAAGACTTGTTCTGAGTTTCTGACTCCCCATGCAGCTGTCCTTCTCTGCACGCCTCATGACTCCACACACAGCTGTCCTTTAGCGTCCTCCTCCCTCCGTCACCATTACAAACTAGGGTGCAAACCCTACTGGTTTCATTTGAATCCAGGTAAATCCTGAGTTTTTCTGGCCTCTGTGCTTCAGTGGCTGCAACCAAAAAAATGAATATTTTCAGCATTTATATGGCATATTTTTACTGGCCTCTGTGCTTCAGTGGCTGTGACAAAAAAAAATGAATATTTTCAGCATTTATATGGCATATTGTTTCTGGCCTCTGTGCTTCAGTGGCTGTGACAAAAAAAAATGAATATTTTCAGCATTTATATGGCATATTGTTTCTGGCCTCTGTGCTTCAGTGGCTGCGACAAAATTTTTTTATATTTTCAGCATTTATATGGCATATTTTTTCTGGCCTCTGTGCTGCAGTGGCTGCGACAAAAAAAATGAATATTTTCAGCATTTATATGGCATATTTTTTCTGGCCTCTGTGCTTCAGTGGCTGTGACAAAAAAAAATGAATATTTTCAGCATTTATATGGCATATTGTTTCTGGCCTCTGTGCTTCAGTGGCTGCGACAAAATTTTTTTATATTTTCAGCATTTATATGGCATATTTTTTCTGGCCTCTGTGCTGCAGTGGCTGCGACAAAAAAAAAAGAATATTTTCAGCATTTATATGGCATATTTTTTCTGGCCTCTGTGCTTCAGTGGCTGTGACAAAAAAAAATGAATATTTTCAGCATTTATATGGCATATTGTTTCTGGCCTCTGTGCTTCAGTGGCTGCGACAAAAAATTTTTATATTTTCAGCATTTATATGGCATATTTTTTCTGGCCTCTGTGCTGCAGTGGCTGCGACAAAAAAACCATAATTTTTCAGGAAAGTACACATGCCTAATTTTTCAGGGTTCTGCAACAGTGGCAAAATCGCATCTTTTATGGTCACCGCAGGTGATCAATAAAGTAGACCAAAACTGGGCCCACACTGCAGAATCAGTGTTTTTTGGTTCACTTCACTGTACATTGAATTACCTCTGCCTGACCGTGCACGTGCGCACAAGCACGGTGACTGCTAAACACACCACTACAGAAATATTGCCACCAACAGGACGAACATCCTGGAGGTGACAAGCTCAACTAGTAATTAACAACTATTATTTGCTCACTTGACGGTATCATTCATTAAAGCTCTTTGCGTTTTTTTGCGTTGCAGTAAGCGCCGCGTTTCGTCTTTGCGTGTGAACAGGCTGTAACCTTTACACGACTTGATTGGCATGTAGACGCCGGACGTTTTAAAGCAGTTTATTACACAGGTTTAGAAATGTAGTGTGATTTCTGCCCTTTACAGCACAAAACGCAGCGCTGTGTCAACAATGGATTTTTCAGATACATTTTTGCCCTTGATCCCCCTCTGGCATGCCACTGTCCAGGTCGTTGCACCCTTTAAACAACTTTAAAATCATTTTTCTGGCCAGAAATGTCTTTTTTAGCTTTTAAAATTCGCCTTCCCATTGAAGTCTATGGGGTTTGCGACGTTCGAGAACCGTTCGCATTTTTGACGCAAGTTCGCGAATATGTTCGCAAACTTTTTTTCCGACGTTCGCTACATCCCTAAAGACAAGTGATAGTAGAACAGAAAAGTACAAACCATCACTCCTACTGTATGAAACCATTCCCCCAACTTGCTCCCCATATTTCAGTTGCATCTAAGTTTTAATTACTAAGATGAAAATGTACTGCCCTGTCTGAGTGCTTCTCCCTTTGCTCAAACAAACCCCACAAAATAAATTAGCTTTAATGGACTTTTACAAACCACAGAATTTCTGACCATTTTCCACTATCTTAGTGTTTCTATTCACACCATTGTGTGTTAATGCTGTTTTTATTTGTGAGTGTTATAGCACCACCCTGTCTCTTTGAGGAACAAGAACTTACAAATATTTTTTCATTCTGTTTTAGTATTTTAATTAATGTACAGGTATGGGACCTATTATCCAGAATATTCGGGACCTGGGGTTTTCCGGATAACGGATCTTTCCGTAATTCGGGTCTTCATGCTTTAAGTCTACTAGAAATTAATTTAAACGTTAAATAAACCCAATAGGCTGCTTTTGCTTCCAATAAGGATTAAATATATCTTAGTTGGGATCAAGTACAAGCTACTGTTTTATTATTACAGAGAAAAAGGAAATAATTTTTAAAATTTTGGATTATTTGGATAAAATTGAGTCAATGGGAGACAGCCATTCCGTAATTCGGAGCTTTCTGGATATCGGGTTTCCGGATAAGCGATCCTATACCTGTATTGTTTTTTTGATAGAGCAAGCTTTCTGTATTGCTCTGGCTACATTTTTTTTGTTATATTTATATTTTGTTTTAGCAAATAATATGACAGCAAAGTAGATATTGTTGATTGAAAGTGAGCACCACATACTTAAACCATGTTTATGGGGTCCTTAATCCATTAGAGTTTTCTTCTTTCTGGTTGTTATTCAGAAATTTTAGAAGTTTACATGGGGAATTGTAGTGTCTAAAGCAAATTATTCGGGTAGAATGTCCCACCCTTATGTTGGTTTCCTATACGATAGTTCACCAGAAATAAATACTTTTCCCAATTACTTTCTATTTTCTATTTGCTAAGGATTGTCTAATATTGAAGGGGTTGTTCACCTTTCAACACTTTTTTAAGTTCAGTTGTTTTCAGAAAGAAATACTTTTTTTGAATAACTTTCTATTTTTTAGTTGTGATTTTTCTTCTAATATTGAATTTTTACTCAAGTAAAAACATGCAGCATACAATGCCTGATGGATGCTGAGTTTTTCACTGAAGTCCATTGCTGCAGTTCCCCATTATTATTCTCTTTGTAATGTGTTTCAAATCATGCTTAAAGGGATACTGTCATGCGAAAAAACATTTTTTCAAAATGAATCATTTAATAATGCTGATCCAGCAGAATTCTGCACTGAAATCCATTTCTCAAAAGAGCAAACAGATTTTTTTATATTCAATTTTGAAATCTGACATGGGGCTAGACATATTGTCAATTTCCCAGCTGCCCCAAGTCATGTGACTTGTGCTCTGATAAACTTCAATCACTCTTTACTGCTGTACTGCAAGTTGGAGTGATATCACCCCCCTCCCTTCCCCCCCCCAGCAGCCAAACAAAAGAACAATGGGAAGGTAACCAGATAACAGCTCCCTAACACAAGATAACAACTGCCTGGTAGATCTAAGAACAACACTCAATAGTAAAAACCTATGTCTCACTGAGACACATTCAGTTACATTGAGAAGGAAAAACAGCAGCCTGCCAGAAAGCATTTCTCTCCTAAAGTGCAGGCACAAGTCACATGACTGGGGGGCAGCTGGGAAATTGACAAAATGTCTAGCCCCATGTCAGATTTCAAAATTGAATATAAAAAAATCTGTTTGCTCTTTTGAGAAATGGATTTCAGTGCAGAATTCTGATGGAGTAGCACTATTACATGATGTGTTTTGAAAAAAACATGTTTTCCGATGACAGGATCCCTTTTGCATAACGCCATGTCTATTTGAAAAATTATTTTCAGTTCATTTCAATTTACATGGCCTCAAGTCACCCATTGACAATTTAAGATACCCAGAGTTGCTGTGTTCAGACATCATTACATTGCAATCCTTAGTAACAGAACATTTGCACTGGTGAGAACTGTACAGCCTATGCTTTGGAATGTGTACTGAGGGGGTGAAGTGTAGCACTGTGGGTACAACGCCAGCCATACTGTAGATAGAAGGTAAATATAGGACTGTTCTATCTTGTGCCCATTGTCACTAACTAGATGACACATTCAAATGATGCACAAGCTAGTGGGTGTTCATGGGGATAAGCACATGCTGTACCCTCAACCAACCACCTTAGAAATACACCACTGCTAACCATAGCAAATCAGAGAAGCATTTGCTTCCATTCGGGAGTGCAACAACCTGTGTCTAGGCTGCTAATTGCAGAGATTTTGACTTTTTAGCATCCTTGTATAAAAATATTCTTTTCTAAAACACAAAGCACCTTTAAAACTATAGGTAAATCACTCACCCCCCTACTTTAAATGATAAGGATATTAGAAGTCACTGAGGGGTTGTTCTGTGACCATATAAAGGCACAAGGCTACAGGCTGAGTTATACAGGGAACTCTGAGTATTACTCATGTATTATAAGGGATAATGTACCCCCTACTGTAAATGATAAGGATATTAGAAGTCACTGAGGGGTTCTGTGACCATATAAAGGCACAAGGCTGCAGGCTGAATTATACACATTCAAATGATGGGTGTAGAATCACTCTGAGTAGAGATTTTGACTGGGCAAAAGGTAACAAAAAGAATTATCATTGGTGTATGCTATAAACCACCTTGTATAAGTGTCGAGTATGAAGCCCAGCTTCTCTTGCACATACAAGTGGCTTCACAGCTGGGTCAAGTTGTTGCTATGGGTGACTTCAATTATCCAGACATTGACTGGGGTAATGGGGTTGCTAAGACAGAAAAAGCTAGTAGGTTTGTAAATATGCTGAATGACAACTTTTTATTCCAGCTCGTTCAAGAACCTACTAGGAATAACTCTCTTTTGGACCTTGTACTAACTAACAATACTGAACTCATCTCTAACATTTGTGTGGGTGAGCATTTAAGGAATAGTGATCATAACATGGTCTCCTTTGAGATTCTGTTGCAGAAGCAATTCTATAAGGGAGTAACTAAAACACTAAATTTCAGACATGCAAACTTTGACAGTATAAGGGCATCTCTGCAACATATTAAGTGGGAAATGCTTTTCACAGGGTTAAACACAGAACAAAAATGGGAAGTCTTTAAAATGCTGCTTAATAAATATACTCGTCAGTATATTCCACTTGTAAGCAAGGAACGTCGTTGCAAAGCAAAACCTTTTTTGGTTCAATAGAAGCGTTGGTGTTGAGGTGGGTAAGAAAAGACGTGCTTTTAAGGCTTTCAAGTTAGCTGGTACACCCGAAACATTTATAAGGTACAAGGAGGCCAATAAATCATGCAAAGAAGCTATAAGGCAAGCTAAAATTGCTATAGAAAAGGATATTGCAGCAAGTAGTAAAAAAAATTATTTTTTAAATATGTTAATAGTAAAAAAATGAAGCAGGAAGGGGTGGGACCCTTACTATCAGAGGGGGGTCAGCTGGTTGATGAAAACAAAATAAAAGCGCAGATTCTGAACTCGTATCTTTCATCTGTCTACACAAATGAGGAACCAGTAAGTGATGGTTTCCTTCTTAACAGTCCCAATTCTAGTAATACAACTAATGATGCATGGTTCACACATGAAGAATTTCAAAAGAGACTAGAACATGTTAAGATTAACAAAGGTCCAGGGCCAGATGGTATTCATCCCAGGGTAATTAGCGAGATTAGCTCTGTGATTGCCAAACCTCTTTACTTAATTTTTCAGGATTCATTGAGATCTGGCATAGTGCCGAGAGACTGGCGAATTGCTCAAGTCACTGAGGGGTTCTGTGACCATATAAAGGCACAAGGCTGCAGGCTGAGTTATACAGGGAACTCAGAGTATCACTCATGTATTATAAGGGATAATGTACCCCCTACTGTAAATGATAAGGATATTAGAAGTCACTGAGGGGTTGTTCTGTGACCATATAAAGGCACAAGGCTGCAGGCTGAGTTATACAGGGAACTCTGAGTATCACTCGTGTATTATAAGGGATAATGTAATATGGCCCTGTCTATTTTAAAATAGAATGTGAGAAACTCTTAGGAGATACAAATATTTATATAAAACTGAAAAATAATCCTACCTAAAAAAAAAATATAGAATAATTACAGAAGCAGAAGTCAAGAAAGCCCTTAATATTACTGGAAATGACTGTTTGACAGAAAATTTCCCTTTTCTATATTTAACCAAAAATTCACTGACACCTCCAGGACAGACAATATTTTCTGGCATTAACTCCGTAACTAGTAACCTCTCCCAATATATTGATACTAAATTGCAACAATATGTCATGCATTTACCTTCATATCTTAAAATTCAATTCAGGTTTTGAATATCTTAAAGGGTTTCATGTGGGAATCTTAAATGTTGATTGCCACACTGGATGTATTTTATAAAGGAAGATGGTGAGCTGAGTCAGGATTTGAGAGACTTTGTTTTTAAAGGTATTGAATTTATACTTAAACATAGTTTATTTTGGTATGAAGGCCAACATTACCTCCAGGTCTGTGGTACAGCCATGAGTACATGGTTTTCACCCAGTTATGCCAATTTGTTCATGGGACACTGGGACAAGTTTGTCCTAAATTCCATGGAACTGGGCGTGGGGCAGACCCTATGGAAACCCTACATTGATGATTTACTGATTGTGTAAAAAAAAGGGGTAGTAGAACTGTTACAGTTTGTAGAAGAGGTAAATAGGAATGATATGAATTTGGATTCGAGTTTTAGCCCTGATAAGATTTTTTGGATCTCCAGATTTATATAGACAAAGGCCAAATACATACACGGATATTTTTGAACCTGTAGATTATGTTTTAGCCTCTAGTAACAAATGATAAAAATATTCCTAATGGACAGTTTAGGTGTGTGAGAAAAAATTGTAGTAATCTACAAGATTACAACAGTCTACGGTTCTGATTAATAGATTTGTAGAGAGGTTATAAGAAGTAATAGAGAAAACGTGTGAGGTTGTGTGATATTTGAATAGAGATAAAATGTTACATTTACAGGAAAAAAGAGGGTGAAGGTATTAAGAGAGCGTTATATAAAGGGTTTTTTACATGTAACCTGTGCAAATCATGCAGATATAGTGGAATGGTCAAAATGTTTAATAGTTTTGACACTTAAGAAATGTTTCAGATTCAGGTCTTAATTTGATGTGACACAAGTCATGTTATCTATATGTTAGAGTGCCCCTCTGACCTCCAATATAAAGGTAAAACAAATTGGAAATTGAGGGAAAAAAGAATAGGAGAGCATGAAAACATTTCTAGGAAAAACATAATAAGTGCCAAGTAGTTTTGCATTGGTATGGGATTGAGAAATATATGGCACTCTGGAGAGGAGGCAATTTGACAATGAGTATATTACAATGAGAGAGTTAATCCCTCTCTCATGGTGGTCTTAATATAGATTTTAACTTCACTGTATTTTTAATATAAAGTGGGATTTTATGTATATTGCATACTGTACATTGTATAACATACTGTATATACTCGAGTATAAGCCGAGTTTTTTAGCCCCCAAAATATGCTGAAAAACTCTACCTCGGCTTATACTCGGGTCAAGCGCAAAAACGGTCCCCGGCGTCTAAGAATAGTCGCCAGCGTCCAAGAATGGTCGCCGGCATCCAAAAAGAGATGCCGGCACCTCCAATGGGAGCAGAAACCCTAAATTTTTTGATTGAAACTTACCAGAAGCTGCTGCCCTAGGCTAATACTCGAGTCAATAAGCTTTCCCAGTTTTTGGAGGTAAAATTAGGTACGTCGGCTTATACTCGGGACGGCTTATACTCGAGTATATACGGTATATTATATATTGTTTAATACAATACAATCATATTGAAGTGTATGGGGATTGTATGTGAATCTCATATTGATAAAAAGTTGTGAATTTCAACATTGTGGGACAATAAAGAGTGGATCTTTGAGGACACATCATCATTCTTGGAAGAAACCTTGCAGGGAAACGAGTCAGCGGTGACGGAGGAGTGTGGAAGTGGAGTCGAGACATGACTAACGCCAAAGACATTACGGCAAACATTGCGGGGAACTTCTTTGGTTTCATACGTGATTTTAGAGAGAAATTCTGTAAGTGCTATATTTTATTCTTATTGAAAATAGGAAATTGTTTATACTTACCGTAATTTCTGTTTCCTGGTCACATCCATGGCAGCATTCACCCATGGGTTAATTCCCCCCTGCAGGCCAGCGGACAGGACCTGCCACTAATTTAAAAGTACCACCTCTTCCCTCTCCCCCTTGTCTCAGTATTAAAGCTGTCCCCTTAAAAAGAGGGTGGGGAACTCCCTGGTGAATGCCGCCATGGAAGTGACCAGGAAACAGAAATTACGGTAAGTATAAACAATTTCCTGTTTTCCCATAGTCACCCATGGTCAGCATTCACCCATGGGAAATCCCCAAGCTTAACATAGAGGGTGGGACACAAAATCTGAACAAAAAACTTTTAATTAGTGGAATACACTACAGTTTGTAGAACTTGTCTCCCAAATTTTGCTTCTTGGGAGGACAACACATCCAACTTGTAATGTTTTACAAATGTATTTAAAGATGACCATCTTGCCGATTTGCAGATGCTCTCTGGAGACCCCTTGGCTTGTGCCGCCCAGGAACTTGCCAATGCCCTGGTAGAGTGAGCCTTCAACCCTTTAGGGATACTCCTTCCTGCCACATTATATGCCTTCACAATAGCTGCCACAATCCAGGTACTAATCGTTCTTTTTGCTGGGGTTTGACCTTTTCTGTATCCTTCCTGTGACCTTCTCCACTTCTTCGTTCTTTCCAAGTAGACTTTTATGGCCCTCACTAAATCCAGCGTATGCCACATTTCTTCCTCTGACGATTTAGGCTCTGGAAAGAAGGAAGGTAAGATGACCTCCAAATCCATATGAAATTTTGACATCACTTTTGGAAGGAAACCAAATGAGGGTTTTAACACCACTTTATCCTCAAAAATCACTGTATGTGGTTCCAAAGCTGCTAAAGCTGCTATTTCTCCCACTCTACAAGATGATGTTATCGCTACTAAGAGAATAACTTTCAGCGTCCTATTCCATACTGAAACATCCTCCAATGGTTATAAAAGTAATAGGCAGAAAGGGTGCGCTAATACTCCTTATTCAATATATTTACAATCACCTAAAAAGCAATTAAAAAGGGGGTCTAATCTTTTCAAATTTCTATTAAATAATAAAAATTATCGTATGATATGAAACGCGTTGGGCCTTTATTTAATTATTTAATAAAAATTTGAAAAGATTAGCCCCCCTTTTTTAATTGCTTATTCAGTTATCGCACTCCACCTCGGGACTTGCCGAACGACTGTGACAGAAGAAAAAGATAAGAAAAAGCGGAACCCGAACACGGTGCCGGCCTGGGACGCCGGCAACATCTGTAAAGCCGTCTTCTCTTAAACGCTGGTGGCGAGCGGCGTCTCAGATACACAGCAATACCGAACAACTATCCCGCAACTTCCTTATCGTTCCACTCTGCTACCGCTCAGTAAGTTTATAGGACTCGCAAGGCCTAAACCTGAGTTCTGGCGATTCTTCACTATCTGTAGTATTTGTTTTCCCAGAACTATCGCATAGCTCCTCAGCGTGTGCAAACATCTGCCACAGGGAACTAATCTACGTGCCTGTGTTTGATAATCTACATTGTGAGTAGTTCTAACATCGTAAAACAATTTATAAGTACCGAACATGCTACTCCATATACGGTTCTTTCTTTTTAGGTGATTGTGAATATATTGAATAAGGAGTATTAGCGCACCCTTTCTGCCTATTACTAGTGTCTATAATGGAAGTGTGGATCCACTACCCCTGGTGCTGCTCTCCCCGTAGACTTCTTATACAACAGCGCAGACTTCACCTACTACAGTATTTCGCATCCTCCAATGGTTCAAACGGAGACTTTGTGAGGACTCTCAAAACTAAAGGAAGATCCCAAGGTGACAGACAACTTCTCTTCACTGGCCTCACTCTTATTAGGGCATTAAAGAATCTCCTTACCAGTGGTTCTTCTGCCCAATTTTTCTCTGTCAATGCCAAAATCGCTGATATCTGTCCCCTCAGCGTACTTATCTGCAATTTTTTCTTATAGCCTGCAAACAAAAATTCTATCATCATTGAAGGTGATGGAGACAGAGGATTTCCTTCATTTTCTGTCACAAATTCTGCAAACTTTCCCCATACTCTATAATATTGTTGTGAAGTGCTTGCTCTCCTTGATTTCAACAGTAATTCTATGACTTCCTCTTTAAGAGATAATCTTTTCATCTGTTCCCTCTCAACCGCCAAGCCATCAGACAGAGATGATCCTGACTTTGGATCTGGATGGCTCCCTGCGTCAACCAGCCTGGAAAGCACCGAATCTGCATCGGCTTGTCCACAGATAATCTTTGGAGAAGTGGAAACCACGGCCTCCTGGGCCAGAAGGGAATTATTGCTTTTGTTCTGTCCTTCTTTATTTTCTTCAACACTCTCCAAATTAAAGAACATGGAGGAAAAACATAAATTAAGCCTTTTGACCAAGTCTGTCTTAGGCCATCCACTGCTTCTGCAAACTTGCAGGGGAACCTTGAGAAGAATCTCAGACATTTCCTGTTCTGAAAGGATGCCATCACATCTATTTGTGGCCGACCCCACTTCCTCACTGTTTCCTCCTTAGATTGGGTGGCTTTCCCAGTCATACCAGTCTCCATTGGTGAGCTAATCAGAGAAAAAATTAAAATAAATCAGCTTTTTCCTAACGTAAAACCAAGGATATAGCTGAACTTTTCCTCACTTACCTTTTGTGCTACCTTCAATACTCTCTTGAGTGGCAGAATGGCAACAACAGGAAGTGCTTACCTGTTGAAATAGGCTTAGGCAGTGGATATAATAATTATATTTCCTTTTATCCTTCCCCTGTTTAAATAACCCCTATCCAGGGTTTGAACGCTCCTTTTTTTCGCCCACTGTTTATTTCCTTTATATACTTTTGCGCATAATGCCCACAACAAAGATGGCCACTTGGGAACTTCCACCTCTGACATCACATCCTAGCGTCTCACTCCTCTCCCAACTCCTACACCGCGCGGTCATCTCCTGAGCATTCGGTTTACTTAACCCATGCCATGGGAGGATTCAGCCTTCTTGTCCATCCATATCCATCCATATCTTCATGTTAATCCTAACACTCTACTCCTATCCCCTGGTCCGGACAGGACAAAAAAGACAAGGGGGAGAGGGAAGAGGTGGTACTTTTAAATTAGTGGGAGGTCCTGTTCGCTGGCCTGCAGGGGGGAATTAACCCATGGGTGAATGCTGACCATGGGTGACTATGGGAAATATTTGTAAACATTTCTGCACATGCTATTCTTTATTGTCCACAAAGGAAAGATATCAAAGGTAACTTCTATGTTGATGAGAGAGATTTGATTTTGATAAGAGAAGCACACTCTATGAATCTGTGAGTATGAGCAATTACTATAACTAGCATTGTTTGGAGTGTTGTATTAACCATATTCTGGAGAAAAAAAACTTTTCCCTCTTCTAAAACACAATTACTCACTACACAATTGATGTATGTTTGATAGATATTCATTTGCACTTGGTGTAAACTAGAATGCTATAGGTTCTATATCGGGACTCTGTAACACTGATAAGATTGCATGTGGTCATACTGAAGGTGTTTGTTTAAAGAGAACGCTACACTATATTTTTCTTGTTTTTTTTCCCCATTTCTCTTTTTTGAGGTGTGATCAGTAACCTCCTTTGGAGCTGTCAATTTTTTAGACAAGTGTTATTTGCACATACCATGTTTCTAAACCCCACAAAACAGCTTTTTATGTGAGGGCACTCTATTTCCTGAAACATTATCAACTTCCTTCTATAACACCCTCTACAATTCACATTATACTCTCATTCAAACAGGAGTTACTATCATACAATGTACCCTAGCAACCAGACATCTCAGTAAGATATCAGTTCTGTAGGCGTTACAACCGAAGCTATGCTTGATGTTCAGTTACTAAACCAATATTCTACGTGTGTGTGTAAATAGAATTTTCCCTTAATCTACTCATTTCTATAGAAAGTAGTAGTAAACATTGAACTACATCTAAGTGAACATTATTTGAATCTAGGTTTGGAGTACATGAGTGAGACTGTAGCCTTTGCCCTTCTGTATTAATTGAAACGTTTGTCTAATAAATGTTGGCCCTTAGTTGGTCTTTAAAAAAACAACAACAAATCTTTGTCACAATTTTTATTGAAAAAACATTGCTTTATAACAGGATCTATATCAACTTTGAAACACATTGGTTACCATTTGCTGCAAGTATTATACAGCCAAAATACAAGACAATGAGATTCCTCAATTGACCCTTCACTTTCAGCCCTCCCACTGAACCCCGTTGTTACATACATTAATGAAACACCAGGAGCCAGAAATGGGGTAAAATGACCACAGCATTTATTCACATTTTATCAAATAAATAGGACCATATCAGCCTCACCCCAAGGCAATATTCAAAGGCAGAATTCCATAAGAGATTACAACCATACTCTGCCATTCCTCACTGAAGACTCACTGAGGACTTTTAATAAATTAACACAAGTGGTTGGTGTGTTGTCGACACACCGGGGCACATTTGCTTAGCTCGAGTGAAGGAATAGAAGAAAAAATACTTTGAATTTCGAATGTTTTTTGGGCTGCTTTGACCATCAAATAGGCTACTTCGACCTTCGACTACGACTTCGAATTGAATGATTCGAACTAAAAATCATTCGACTATTCGATCATTCGATAGTCGAAGTACTGTCTCTTTAAAAAAAACTTCGACCCCCTACTTCGCCAAGTAAAACCTACCGAGGTGCAATGTTAGCCTATGGGGAAGGTCCCCATAGGCTTCCTAACAAATTTTTGGTCGAAGGAAAATCTTTTGATCAATCGATTAAAATCCTTCGAATCGTTCGATCGAACGATTTGTCTTCGATCGATCGAACAAATTATAGTAAATTATTCGACTTCGAATATCGAAGTCGAAGGATTTAACTTCGACAGTCGAATATCGAGGGTTAATTAAGCCTCAGTATTCGACCCTAAGTAAATGTGCCCCCTACATATGGGAGTAATGTCAAGGCATTTTATTGTGTTTTCTACAAGCTTACATATTGATGAAGCAATATCTGCTAATGAACCATTGATTTCAAACAGATGTTGTGTTGTCATCAATTTTTTCTTCAGGAGATGAGTTTGATTGTGTTTCATTCTTTTCAATTCTGATTTTCTATTCTTAGTAGCTTGCAAATGTGCAGTAATTTAAAAATGTATCTCTTTCTGGTGATGAATACCTTCTCTAACACATGGAATTGATCCACTGCTAATGCAGCGTTTGCTGTTTCAGTATTTAAAGCATTTGTTAAACTTGAAGAGGACATTGATGTTGTAGGCATCAGTTGTTGCAAAAAAAAAAAAAAGCTTTCGTGCAGGCCACATATAAGAAGACACATTGGATCAAGTATGTGGATTTTAAGGGGTACATTTATCAAAGAGTGAAGTTCCGCCACTAGAGTGAAATTCCGCAGTTCTCAATTCATTTCTATGGAATTTTGAAAGGTGTATTTATCAATGGGTGAAAGTGAAAGTTCACCCATTGATAAATACGCCTTTAAAAGTCTCATAGAAATAAATGGAGAGTGACGGAATTTCACTCTAGTGGCAGAACTTCACTATTAATGTCACTCTTTGATAAATATACCCCCCATGTGTATTAAAAAAGGTAGTGGTGTGTAGCTGCAGGAACACTATAAAGTGGCGGTGTTGTTGTTGGGTTATTACCAATAAATAAGTTGGGTATTGTTGCACCATAAACACTATATGGGTGTGTCATTGGCTAGCTAGGAAAAGATGGTTGGTGCATACCAACAGGATCCTCCCATACATTTTTAGGATGATGGACAATTAGCATTTCTTTTTCTGCTGGATTAGGAGTGTCACTTGAAACAGCATCCATTGTTAAAGGGGACATATAGCATATATTTTCACAATACAGCAAACCATGTAAAATAGAAGAAATAGTTTTTATTTTTACCTTTTTGGGTGAAAAACATCTGTATTAGCTTTAAAACTGTGCACAGCCCACCCCCTTTGCAAGGTTCCTGTCCAGGAGTTTCCAGTATCAAGCTCTGGAGCTTCCGACATCTTCTGCCTAAGTTACAGAGCAGCAGCCACTGAGGGAGGAGTGGGCATGTTTGTGATGTGACACTCAGTACTTCCCTGCAGACATCGGATCACCCTTACTGCTTGTTCTCTGTCCTGTTCCTTTCCCCCTCCCCTCCCTGCAGTGTCCTTTTCTCTCCCTCTCTGCCCTGTTCATTGAACCTTCTCCCTGCACTGTTTATTTCTCTTCCTCTCTGCCCAATCTGAAGAAGTTGCACAATTCAAATTTTTGACAAGTTAAAAGAAAAAGTGAGATGCCATGAGACGCATAAAGCTTAGGATTCCCTGGTTTATGACGGCTTTTTAACAAGGTAAATAAAAGTAATTTTTCTATATAGTATTCACTTTAAAATATTTTTTCTGCACACTGGCTATGTACTCTAAGTGGCACGTGATTCATTGTGCAGCACAGAGTGAACTGTTGATGCTGGTCATCGTTTCTGTGCTCCCCATTTCAGTTATTATATATACCATCCAGTTAAGTTGGACTTACCTCTATAACCTACTGTCAACGACATTAAATAAACTCACATTTGCCCTGAGCCCACAAGCACAGGAGGCCCACCATAGCATCTTTAATTTGTTACAATATGTAACCCCATCTTGGCCACCTACCTGTCCCATAGGTTGCACACCATTACTTTCTAACCAGATACAGGTCCTGAATTCCCTTTGCTAAGTTAAAGGGTACTAGGAATTTATTTCACATGGCAGTGCATCCACCTAGTGGGATCTGGGAATACACCCATTAGAAAACAACAATTAAACACACCAAGTGCTGTATAACAAATAATTTTATATAAGTGTAAAAGCGCAAATTAAATATGCAGTTCACATATTAATGACCCCCTACCCTGGGGAAGCCTTTGCATCCTGGCACCTCCTTACCAGGCAAAGTTCCACACTCCACTCCTGGTGGACAATGAAAGTCTCACTCCCTTTTCCCAAAGAGCTCTTAAACTTTCCCCAGGTAGCGATACCTGCCCAAATACCTCTTCGGCTAGACAGAGGTTGTTGCTCCCGCATAGCAGGCACACAAAGCCTGTTTCTCGCTGGATCCTTCCACTATCCTCCCTCAGATACAGCTCCCAACACTATCCGCAGTGCAAGCACAACAAACCCCCTTTATTCCTCATGTCACAGCTCCCAACACTCTCCACTGTTCAAGCACACAAAAAGTCCTGTTTTGCATTAGAGCTCAAGACCCTTCTGGTCAAGCTCCCAGGCTTGGGGCTCCTGTACACCAAGCACTTCTAGAGGCTTCTCATATCTCTGCAGCAGTTCTGTCCACTCTCAGTGAAAGTAAAAGCAGCAATGAATGTGAGCACAGGGTGACTTGAAGCTTGAAGCAGTTGCGCAGCAGTGACACCTTCTGGCCAACTCCAGTATCTGCCAGAACACACTGCACAGGGGAAAATGGCTCACTCCCCCTCCCTTCAATTTAGGTCCAACCCATAGCTAGCCAAACAGTGGATTTCCCACTATGTGGTACTTTTAGGACCATAGGTGAAATTAACCCTATGGATCCCTACAAATGTTTGACTAAAGCACCCTGATGTATAGGAAAACTGGATAATAGGTCTTGAACTAGTCACTCATTAGATATAATATCAGATGCAAATCACAGTTTTAAATGTAAATCCAAAAGTGACACAACCCCTACTCTGGAAATGCTAGCCGGTCACCACAATAGCACCGATATCATCGTACCACCCCCAATATAGCATTGGCTTGATTCACCATGCAATTGGTCCACCCATGTTACGTCCCGGCCCATAGTTAGCACCAGGAAAAGGTGGCAACTCCACCGATTTATGAGAACTGAAGCCTTGAGCTCAAGCAATCATTCACTGAAACCCCACATGAGTTCCTGAACTTACCTGAGGTTTCTGCTCCGATTACCTCAGATTGTTGCAGAGCAGGGTTTTTTTTTTTTTTGCATAGGTGACATATGAATAAATAAAAAGTTCAGGTTTTAGATGCTATACTTTAATTTTCTTCAAATCCTGCTAAGGGAAACCCTGCTCAGCAACAAGCTATATACTGTATCTATCTATCTATCTATATATATAAATATATATATATATATATATCCAGATCATTCTAGAACACATTGCCACGTGTTTTGCTTTTTTTTTTTTTTTGAAAAGCCTGAAAATCTTTTTGAAGCAATAGCAATTAATTAAAGGAATATGCATTTTATCGTCTTAGGTACAGTTTGTACATATTTGGGTATAAATGCTCTAATTAGTGACCTATTCTTATTATGATGCTATAATACATGAAACCCCAACAGCGTTAATGTTCCAGAAAGATTCATATCAGCAGATCCAGGTGCCCCCTCCTTTGTGCCCCCATGAAAAAGCATGTGCACATAGTGATGTCACACAGGGGCACCTGAGCAGGTGGTTACTAATCTTCAGTGGGGAGTTGGGGGCAGGGCGCCTGCAATAGGGGTAGACAAAGAGGAGGTATGTGCTAAGTGCCCCCCTCACCTGTGCACCCTAGGCACATGCATCTTCTGCCTACCCCTAGTTCTGGCTCTGCAAGTCAGCCCATTTGACTTTCTCTTGTTGCTTAAATATTTTGTCTTGTGTATATTCCATTTGAAATGCAGACATAAATTGGAAATCTGCCCACCCGTATATATAATAAAGTGGACAATCAGTATCACCAGAGAAAACAATATCAAGAGTTCCTGATTTCATGACGGCATGAAGAAATATCCAAATAGTCCATTTTGCAAGGCCTTGTCTTTTGCCTGAGATTACTCATTACATACTGTAGATGTAACAGTTTTGCTTGTCAATACAGTGTAATAATAAATTGTTCCTGAGGCTAGACTCTTCATTGTTTTGTGACAGGTGATCAACAGTTATGACAAGGGCAAATACAGATCATGGTCTTTTCTCTTATGCCACCAATTCCTTTTTTTGGTTTCATTTGACTTCTGAATATAAAGACTCTTGTGGTTCTGGAGAGCTTTCTGGTTTTGACCTTAAGAAATCAAGGGTCACATATTGCAGGTCTTCATTTGATCTTTCACATTCACTTGGAGAGCTGACAGCCATGTTGGGTTCTTGCTGGAATATGAAAAATATGTTATCAATTGAGTGACTTAGGGAATAAAATGTTTGTTAAGGAAAGCTGGTTAGTTATATTCACTAAGCAAAAAATAAGAGCAACACCCTCTTAGTCACCACTCTACGGGGGTTATTTACTAAACTTCAAATGCTGAAAATCTGAAAAATGTGTGTTTTTTTAAGTATAAAATTTATTTTTTTTTAAAAAAAAAAAACCACAAATTATCCGGAATTTATTTTACCCTGAGGAAGGAAAATCCAGTATCTCAGACCTGCCGAGGTTGGCAATAAGTCAATGGGAGAAGTCCCAAAGATTTTTTGATCTGCGCTGGGTTTCATGCAAAAATCCAAAGTTTTTGGCCAAAAAAAAAAATCTGAGTTTTCCGATGGAAATTTTGTAAAATTCGTATTTTTCACGATTTTTTCCCGCAAACAAAATTTTCGGGAAAGTGTATTAATAGAAAAGCCAAAAAAACCCATGCGGATTTGTCAGAAAATATTGAGATAAATTCAGACTTTGATAAATAACCCCCTACATGTTGGTGTAACAGTTCGGCTATACCTGAATATATGAGTTGGAAAAGTCAAAAATAGGGCCACATTGGTCTTAGATCTTCTAAATTACTTTGTATATGCAATGACTTTTTCTGTGTTCACTAAAACTTCTAAAATGAGAATGCTCTATAGGCCTCTATATTTCCAGATTAAAACATGGTCATTTTAATATAAAATGAATGAGTAAACAACACTTTTAGGATAAATCCTGGGCTCAAAGTTTACTAGAAATCTATGTTAGTGTGCACTGGGTTACATCCAGTTATATAACATTCTTGTTTGGATATATTATTATCAAAGATTTCAATTAAACCCCTCTACTGAAATACTGCACATGAATTGAACAGCCTCTTAAATATGTGGGGCCCTATTTACACATACTTCTAGATATTAGATAGAATTACATAAAAATCCTTTAATGTAAGTGAAATCCAATAAGTTGACACAACTTTGTTGAACTTCTCATTTTGATTTTTCCCATAGGAAATAATGGGCTTTGCCAGGCAGAACAGTTTGGCAATCCAAGTTGGATTTATAGCTAATAATAACTGATATAAAGGCAGCAAGAACAGAATCTTACATTAGAAATTCTTTCTATATTGCAGTGAACCACTTCATAGTTATTTGGTGATGACCTTTTGTTTTCTTCAACCTGTTCTGGTGACCTTCTCCTGGTAAAACAAATGCAAAAAAAAAGTATACTCAGTATTAAAAATATGTAAATTATATTTTAAAACCTTAAAAAATAAATATTTTTGTTCAGTATTAGAAAGTGCAGACTTTAATAAATGTTTGTCAGATCTTAATTCTTCCCTTGATTTTGATAAATATCAACATCTTTTGAAAAATGATTCAAATGTTATTAAATCTGATAGGCATTCTATTACATACAGTTTTGTTTCAGAACATACAGGGGGTTATTTATCAAAATCCTAATTTATATGATTTTTTAAAATAAAAAAAGTCAGACCAAACTAGAATTCACAATCTTACCTTATTTATTATTACAAAAGCATGATTTAATCTGATTGGGGAAAGACTCGATAAAATCGAGTGAAAATCTGTATGTATCCCGAATCGCTCGAATTTTCGGGGTAATTACAGTGCAGACCACAGAAATTTCCAAATAGGAGAGGTACCGCTCCCATTGACTTATATCCAACCTCGGCAGGTCTGAGATGGCAAATTTTCAGATTCTGACTTTTTGCAGCCTCGGGGTATAATAAATCTGATAAATTTGAGTTTTTTTCCCCACTTATTTTTTTTTTCGAGTTTTTAGCATTCAGACTTTAATAAATAACCCCCAAAGTGTTTAGCAAAGCTGGAGATAATCACAACTAGTTCATTAGAAGGCATACAGGTACTTACTTTTTCTTGCATCTCATCACCAAAACTACTGTAATTACTATGATAGTGAGGAGTATGATAGTGAGTAAGACAAAAATTCCACCAAACGTAATTCCTTTAAGATGGATCGTGTTATTCGTGAGAGCTAAAATAAATATATGAATAGATTGTGTTTCATCAGGAGAAGTAGTTGATTGAGACATTACATAAATTGCCTGTAACCCAAAAATGGAGAATCCACTTAATCTCAAGGAGGAAATGCCATATGACTTCAAAAAGTAACTTTATTATTTTGTATTCCAGGAGGCAACCGGCTTTACATAGTTACTGTAGTACATAGTAGCTGAGGACAGATACATGGTAAGTTCAACCCTTTGCCCATGTGTAGTCTACATAACCTGGAACAAATTCAGAGGAAGGCCAAAAAAAATCAACTTTTTTTCCAATTTGGGAAAATATTTCCATCCTGGCTCCAAAAAGACAGGTCTTTGGAGTAACTTTGTAATAAGAAAAGTGTGTGTTTGCTAACACTCAAGGTATATATCACTGGTGATGTTGCCCATAGCAACCAATCAAATCAAGTTTTGTTTTCCAACTTAGGAGACAGTTCAAATCTAATTGCTGATTGGTTGCTATGGGAAACATCACCCGTGATATTTATCTGCAGTGTTAATAATTTTTTAGTATCAGTTACTTTGCATTTTCTTCCTAAAGAGGCATCGGACTTTTTTCTGAATTATAATTTGTATCTCGAGAGATTTGTACAAAGAAGTCGTTTGTGCTTTAAATAAAAATTCCTACACTTTAAGATTAAACCTTGTTTTTTTGACAACTGTAAACCAAAACTGTACAGTCGATTATAGAATGGGCCTTATCAGTGTCTTATAAGGTGGCAGAACCATGTCCTCTTGTGAAACTAGACCCTTTTAAATACAGAAAACTGTTTTATTGATGAGATTCAATTTGAGATGCAATTCAATTCATGAAACTTTTGCATTGTTAATCACGTGAAAACTCTATTGATGTCTATGAGAAAAAATTGGAACTGAATTTGGAGAAAAGTTTTTTTCTCCTAGAACTGAATCTCATCCATGACTTTTTACGTAATAAACCATGAGAACTTTTTTCACTAAATTGAATCTGGTTCATAATGGAGCCGGCAAGTTCTCTTTTCTCATTCTCGTGTTTCCACTTTGCTTTTCCATAACAACCCAACAACTTATTGGTCAGCCAACCAGAGACAGCTGTGTCATATTTAAACCCTAGTTCAATCTCATATTCATTATTCATTATTGTTCCTTGGCTCACCAACCTCCTTTCAGTGGGGATATTTCCAGAATCCCTTACACCATGGCTCTTTCACTTTATTAGCTACTCTAGTGAATTGTAGCCCCACTGCACTTTGAATACTGCATGAGCACAACAAAAGGATGTGTGGGGGGAAATATGCACAGACTGGATCTTATAAATTCATGTCTTTTAAGGGGCATACATTGTTGCAACAGAGAATCCTTTGCCTCACGCATATGTGAATGGCCATTTTGGCAGCAACTTGGTTTATAAGACTAGGGTTCATTTACTAAGCTGTATATCTAGTATAGGTCAATCTAAAAAAACTGGACTTGCTGAGTAATCAATGAAGACATTTCACTACTCATCCGAGCAGCTTCTTCAGTTCAACTGACTGGTGTGGGAAATTCTCGGCATATAAACTCTTCCACTAATCCAATCACAATGGCACATTTTTGCTCAAGAATTTTTAAAAATACATTATAGTCTGTGGGTGTTTTTCTATAGATTGCTTAACTCTAGACAGGTAATACACACTTTGCTGGTACTGGCCAGGAGTTGTCCCTAAGCCAATGAATAAGTGCCTATACAGCACGAAACACCTAGGGGCAGATTTACTAAACTCGATTGAATAGTTCTAATAAAAAAATATGTGAATTTCGAAGGATTTTTTTGGGTACTTCGACCATCGAATTGGTCAAATTCGATCGAATCGAATGATTTGAATGATTCGAAGTAAAAATGATTCGACTATTCGATAATCGAAGTACTGTCTCTTTAAAAAATTCCTAGACTTCATACTTCGCCAGTTTAAACCTACCGAGGTGCAATGTTAGCCTATGGGGACCTTCCCCAGCACCTTTCTAAGTTTTTTTTTGATCGAATAAAAATCCTTCCATCGATCGATTAAAATTGTTCGAATCGTTCTATTTTTATTCGATCGATCAATCAAAGCTTTTGCTCTAACTCCTTCAAATTCGTTATTCGAATTCGAAGGATTTTTACTTCTAAGGTCGAATTCGAGGGTTTTTTAACCCTCGAAATTCGACCCTTTATAAATCTGCCCCCTAGGGTCATTGGAGATGATAACTTTTTAATTTAATTGCATATTTTCCAACAATTTGAAAATAAAAAGAGGGACACAAAGCTTTTCCACGCGCAGTGCGGCAAAAAATTTTGACCACAATCCTTTTATGACCACACTTCCTAATTACTACGTCCTATTACAAAATTTGTCAGGTTATGGAAAGTTTGAACAAATTTCTAGGGGTTTTGGGGTCAGGTTTAATGTGTTATTACAGTTTTGTTAATGAAGGCGAATTGCCCTTTAGGCTGCAAGTCACAGTTTCCCCAAGAAACCTGCTTATCTTAAATTGTTACAATTTTTTCTTTGCTTATCTTTAATTGTAACAAATGTTACAAATGCACCTGCAACGTATTCTTGACTCTCTGCCAAAAGCCAGTTAGTTAGAAACTTTGTATCTTTTTCTGGCTGTTCAGTGCAGGAGATCAAAGAGAAAGTCTGGACATTTCAATAATAATCCGGGACTGCGGGTTGAGCTGTCAAAATCGGGACTGTCCTGCGAAAAACTGGACAGTTGGGAGATTTTCTGTATGTAATTGAAATAAATGGTTCTTTTTACTTAATAATTGTGGCCCTGTATATATACCTAGAGTGCCTGGAGGACCCCATTGTTTGTATTGCTGACGGTTTTTTTTGCTCCCGGAGCTGAGGGTCTGGGGCTGGTGAGTTATTAATTCTAGTTACTTGTGACACCTTCTCTTTTGTTATTAGTTGTTGTCCCTAGTCTAATTGTGTCAGAGCTACATTACAAGCAGTACACTTATACAGCACACCTACGGGTTCATTACAAATCTAATTTTTAAATACTGACTCTGGAACACAGATACCATTCGCATTATTGCTACTTACATTCTACATTGATAGTAACAGTAGCAGTGATGGATCCGTGAGTATTCTGGGCAAAGCACTTGTAGGTTACAGCGTCAGCAACTGAAACGTTGTTAAGTGCAAGAGTCAGACTCTTACCAGATGTTCTAATAAAAATGTCTTTTTTTCTACTCCAGGAAACCTTAGCCACTGGGTTGCTGTTGACTTCACATCGGACAAGCCTCGAGTCTCCCTCTTTAATAGTCACAGATTTGTTTTCATAAGTTCCATTATATCCTAGAAAGAAAAATAGAAAACACTAGTGTAGAACATGTAGAATAGTTTAAAACCTGTACTAACTCCTAGGTATGTGCTACAACTGTTTGTTACCGTTTTTTTTAAATTTGTCAACTATTTTGAATTTTAAATCAATCTGGTTGCAAGGGTTACAGACCTTAGCAACTAGGCTGGTTTAAAGGGTAGATAAATAGGAGTGGGAGGTTGCAGACAGATAACATCAAGTACAGATTCAAGCACAGCTTTTCTTTCACTTATACTTTATTTTCATTTTGCTAGACACACTGCCCCTGGCAAGTATATAGTTCTTAGAATTTTTTAGTAGTCTACATCATATGAATGGTTCATTTTAAGGACAGAATAATAGGCACATTCTCCAAGAGCAATTTTTAGCTGAGGTTAATGTACAGTATATTATACATCACTAATACAGGATAACAGGAGGCATTTCCATCCTCTCTGGGATCTTTAGAAAGGTGGCAGAAATCCCACAAACACTGAATAAAGTATCCTCTCTTATATAAGGATTGTATAAGTTACCGTGGAGAAAGGGCAGCCAAGTTTGGGAGTTTTACTTTGAAAGCAGCAAGTAAGTTGCAGGTAAAACTTAGTCCCTTTGTAAAATGTATAATGAAGCAATAGAATTCTTAATGAATCAGATGAAAGTTAAGCATAGGACTGGCCAGATATGGGATGACTTTGACGTAGTTGTTCAGCTTAAATATATTGCAATATATGGACAAACAATCCCTGTTTTGTTTAAAGGGTAAGGCATTTTTCAGTAGCAGTATGCACAAAATGTCTCTGTCTTAAATATATTGATAATGGGTTGAGTGCAGAGGACTCTTATATTTGTCTATATGTATTTTGTGGTCACAGCCTCATTGCACCTCCGCCTAATGGTTTTAAAAATTAGTGGTGATTTATATATATATATAAAACATGTTTTTATACAGGTCATGGAACTCCGAGGTGACTTCTAATATCCTCGTATTTTGCAACAAGGGATACTTTATTATAATACACAAGTTTCAGTGAAGTAATTTGACAGAAATAACATCACTAAGCTCCATTATAACCGATGACCTCACTAAGCACCATTTACCGTATATACTCGAGTATAAACCGAGTTTTTCAGCATCCAAAATGTGCTGAAAAAGTCTACCTCGGCTTATACTCGGGTCAGCGGGCAGTTGCTGAGATTGCAGTCACTTTTAATCATTCCTATACCAACAGTTCACTTGGGGAGAGACTGCAATATCACACAGCGCCCTCTGTTGGTTATATGAAAGAATAACAGTGACTACAATATCACACAGCGCCCTCTGTTGGTTATATGAAAGAATAACAGTGACTGCAATATCACACAGCGCCATCTGTTGGTTATATGAAAGAATAACAGTGACTGCAATATCACACAGCACCCTCTGTTGGTTATATGAAAGAATAACAGTGCACCCTCTGTTGGTTATATGAAAGAATAACAGTGACTGCAATATCACACAGCGCCCTCTGTTGGTTATATGAAAGAATAACAGTGACTGCAATATCACACAGCGCCCTCTGTTGGTTATATGAAAGAATAACAGTGACTGCAATATCACACAGCACCCTCTGTTGGTTATATGAAAGAATAACAGTGCGCCCTCTGTTGGTTATATGAAAGAATAACAGTGACTGCAATATCACACAGCGCCATCTGTTGGTTATATGAAAGAATAGCAGTGCGCCCTCTGTTGGTTATATCAAAGAATAACAGTGACTGGAATATCACACATTGCCCTCTGTTGGTTATATGAAACAATAACAGTGACTGCAATATCACACAGCGCCCTCTGTTGGTTGTATGAAGGATTAACAGTGATGGCAATATCACACAGCACCCTCTGTTGGTTATACGAAAGATTAACAGTGATGGCAATATCACACAGCACCCTCTGTTGGTTATATGAAAGATTAACAGTGATGGCAATATCACACAGCACCCTCTGCACATGGTAGTGGGACAGTGGGACAATGCACACAGTAATCCGTTTGGCAATTCTCTATCACCATCAACTTTGCAAAGAAGTCCGGTTGATCGCTGGGGGTCGCTTTGGCGGAATGTGCGCTGCTGGGAGACAGGGCTGTAGTTGTGTCTAGGCTTATACTAGAGTCAATAAGTTTTCCCAGTTTTTGTAGGTAAAATTAGGTACCTCGGCTTATACTCTGATCGACTTATACTCGAGTATATATATATAAGGATAAGTATAAGTATAAGGATATCATTTACAGGATATTCATGTCTCTTGTGTATTATATATAAATATATATATATATATATATTTATTTCTGAAAATTCAGCTACTGTTTATGCACCTTTATTGAGTGCCCTAATTAAATGAGCTCATGTAAAAAAGGGAGGTATATTTTATATTTAAGAACCCAATTTTAGAGACTCAGTAAGGGGTTAACAGAACCGCCAAATAATAGCTCAGGGCTCCCACAGTTAAATGAACATATATGGGCAGATTTATCAAAGGTTGAATAAATTTGAATATAGTTCAGCAAAATACAATTCAGCCAGCACTCACCAGGAACTCAAATATCCCATTTAGTAGTTAGGTGCACGTCATTCGGTGTCCACTCCAACCGACTCTGAATATCCACACACACTGTAGCAGGCAGCACCAACAAGAATATCTGTTTAAAAAGCCTTTATTTTACTTTTCTTAGGCTTAATGATCAGGACAGTTACAATGTTTCAAGCCAAACAATGGCCCTTTATCAAGCTAATGTTACACACATGTTGAAACATTTTATACTATATATCATAGCGCCATCTTGTGGCAAAATACTGAAAAAGCATTATAGTACAGATAAATTCTCAAATATTCGAAATGTTTCAACATGTGTGTAACATTAGCTGGATCAAGGGAATTGAAGGTCTGGTCAATCAGGCCTTAGAATTGGAGGTGATAGATCTTACTTTAGCACAATTTCTTCATCAGTCTGCCCCGGTTTCACCAATTTTTTATATTTTGCCTAAAATCCATAAATGTTTGGAAAGACCTCCTGGTCGACCAATTGTTTCATGCATTAATTCTATATTATGCCCTTTGTCTATTTTTGTAGATCAAGCTATCAGGATGTATTTACATAACCACAGATCTTTTCTGAAAGACACTAATGATTTTTTGCCAAAATTACATAATATCTCTGATTTGCCACAGGATTTTATGTTGGTGACCTTTGATGTGGAGAGCCTCTACACCTCTATCCCGCATGATGGGGGTGTGGAGGCCGTCCGCATCGAGTTGGAACAAGATGAGACTTTAGATGGATCTCAAAAGAACTTTATATTGCAGTGTTTGGAAATGATACTGTACAATAATTACTTTTTGTTTCAAGATGATTTTTTTGTCCAGATCAAAGGGACGGCAATGGGGTCCAATGTGGCCCCGTCCTACGCAAATATATTTATGAACAATTTTGAGGTGAAATATATATATATTCTAATGAGCTGTTTGTGCAACACTGTAAATTATGGTTACGTTTTATCGATGATGTATTTGCGCTATGGGCGGGGCCACTTTGGTCCTTGACAGAGTTTCACCAACAGATTAACTCAAGGTTACCACATATAAAATTTACATTGCATAAAAGTGAATCAGAGATAGCCTTCTTGGACACCCTTGTGCTCAACTGTGGTGGTAATTTAAAGGTGGATCTTTTCACCAAACCCACTGATAAAAATACGCTTTTACATTTTGATTCTTTTCATCTGTTTTCAACCAGGAAATCACCAAAGTCTCAATTTCTACATGTGAAACGTATTGTGACAGATGAGGATAGATCAAATAGAAGGTTGGATGAAACGCAACAAAAATTTCTTGAGAGAGGATACCCCATTTCCTTACTAAAAGAACAACACAGGGATGTGGATAACAATAGAATGGGTATCGAGAATAGAAAATCAAAATCTAAAAATAAAAGAATTCGATTTGTTTCTAAATACACTGTATTGAGCCAAGAGATGTCCAAGGTAATCAATAGACATTGGGGCTTATTGAGAGATGGCTCACCAACTATTGAGGCTTTTCATGATTCACCCCTCATGTCATATAAGAAAAATCGAACCATTGGATCCATATTGGTCAAGTCAGATATAGGGGGTAAACAGCTAAAACAAGGTGTATTATGTCCAAAAAATAAGATGTTTATCTTGCAACTGTTGCTCCAACTGTCAAGAGGGAGATATATTATATCACCCCCGAAAAGGGAACCCGATCAAGATCAGGGGACATGTACATCTACTTTTGTGGTATATGTTATAAAATGCCTGTGCGGATATTTATATGTGGGACAAACCACACGAATGATAAGAGACAGAATCAGGGAGCACAAATCTGCCATTAGATTAAAAAAGGTGGAGCAGGCGGTTGGTTGCATGTCATTTTACCGAGAAAGGCCATGAGGTTCAACAACTTAAATTCCAGGTTATAGATAATGTTCCAATATTCCGTAGAGGAGGTGATAGAAATAAAGAACTACTTAAAAAAGAAGCCTGGTGGATACGATACTTAGAAACTATGGAACCCCATGGCCTCAATCGGGAATATGATTTACACTCCATATTCCGATAAAAAAAATTTTTATTTGGTTTTATTTATGGTTTGATTTTACAGATATTGGGACAAAAGAATAGTCTTGATAATTAGTGGACAGAATTGTTCCACCAACTAAAATGCGAATATTTGAAAATGTATCTGTACTATAATGTTTTTTCAGTATTTTGCCACAAGATGGCGCTATGATATATAGTATAAAATGTTTCAACATGTGTGTAACATTATCTTGATAAAGGGCCATTGTTTGGCTTGAAACGTTGTAACTGTCCTGATCATTAAACCTAAGAAAAGCAAAATAAAGGCTTTTTAAACAGATATTCCTGTTGGTGCTGTCTGCTACAGTGTGTGTAAATTTGAATATACCCACAACTCGAATGGGAGATTATTTAAGAAAAAATGTGAACATCTAATATTCGATCGAATAGTCCGGACCAGAAAATTTGAATTAAATTTGAATTGAATATTTCCTCCTAAAAAAAATCAAATGTCAGGAAGGCAATAAACATATTCAAATTATTCAACGGACCTCTGCCATTGACTTGTAAATTAACTCGGCAGGTTTTAGGTGGCGAATGTTCGAATTAGAACAGTTTCCGTGGTGTGATAAATCTCACGTTCCATTTGGGGGATTAAAACTTGAATGTGTGAATTTTGACACCAAAAAAAAAAATTGAAAATTCTAAATTATGATCTGCCCCTTAATAAATCTGTCCCATAATGTGCATATAAATATTACCTGCAACTGTTATTGTCATTGAAGGAGGGTCTGCAACATAAATAACAAATATGTGTTGTGTTAGAATTCACACTAAGATTAACACGTCAGTATAAATACAGGGGTTATGGGAAATGAGTATCTATATATCTAAAAAGTAAAATCCTGTAAAAATTCAGGCGATAAATAAAATAAAAATACATTTAAATGAGGAGATATTTGATGTCAGTGAGGAAGAGAGGAAACTTACACTCAACATCCAGGGTGATGCTGCTATTAGTGGAGACCCCACTGTAAGTCACTGTACATGTTAGTGAGCTGTTGTCATCTCCCTGGGATGGAGTAAATCTTATAACTGATATAGAGGTGATTTTTCCAGCCTGATCCTTCCTCTCATAGTTATTTGTGTTCTTTATGTTTCTCATTCCTTCCCATGTGATCATTCCCTTGCACCCTTGAGGTGCTGGATGAGACGTACACGACAGTGTTATTTGCTTCCCAGCGATCAGCTTCCCCAAAGGGGATATAGTCGGTCCCAGTAGATCTATTACAGAATTAGGAGATACAGATGGAACAGACTTGACATTCAAGGAGACATGTTGATCACACGGCGCTCTCCTCTCACCACTCATTTCATTGGAGGCATGGATGTGGATCTTTAGTGACACTAAATTGAAACATACAGACAGACAAAAGAAACCTTAGAGGCATCTGTAGAGGCTGCAACAATGTCACTAATGTCTGTTCTCCTCCACATCCCTTTGACACTTGTAGATAAATTTCTATATGAAGGAAAGGTAAATGTACAGGGAATTTCCGCACAGAGATCAGATTCCACTGACACCAATTGGTTGACATTAAGGGGCAGATTTATCAAAGGTCAAGGTGAATTTTTGAATTGAACAGATTTCGAGTTTTTTATGCGTACTTCGACTAGGGAATAGTCCAAATTCAATTTGAATTTGCAAAAAAAATTTGAATATCGAAATTTATCATGGACTGTCTCTTTAAAAATTAGACTTCGACCATTCGCCATCTAAAACCTGATGAATTGCTGTTTTAGCCTATGGGGGACCTCCTACAACTATTTGGAGTCAATTGGTGGACTTTGAAAAATCAAAGGTTTTTTTGGGAAAATCTTTGAATCAAATTCGATCGAATGCGCTATCCTTTGATTAGTACGATTCAAATACGATCGAATACAGACCTATTCGACCAAAAAAAAACTTTGACTTAATTTCGGTTGGTCTTTTTGAAATCGAATTTCAAAGTTTTTTCAATTCGAAATTCTACCCTTGATAAATCTGCTCCTAAGTCTATAGCTTTCTTCTATTGTCTAACCCCATGTCGGATTTCAAAATTGAATATAATTAAATATAAAAAAATTTGTTTGCTTTTGAGAAATGGATTTCAGTGCAGAATTCTGCTGGAGCAGCACTAAATTTTCCCATGACAGTATCCCTTTAACTCAAAATAACTCACTTTTCTTTTATTACCTGCCTTTTTGTAGATTTCATTTGTTTCAACATTTTTTGTTCATGATTTTATGCCATACTTTTACTGTACTAAACATTGTGCACACTTTACTAAGTGAAATGACTGTATTGGGGCCTGTTATCCAGAATGCTGGGGACCTTGGGTTTTCCAGATATGGGGTCTTTCTGTAATTTGGAACCTCATGCCTCAATGGGGGAATGTAATATTGGTCACTAATGCAAACAGTTCCCATGTGAATTAATGGTTGCAAAGTGAACAATTTTGCCTTTGTGAACACTTTGCTGAAGTCGGATAGTGATTGCGAATTTTATAGTTTGCAATAGTGTGCAATGTATGTAATAAAAGTGGTTATATTTCGCCAAAAGTTTACACCCCCTCCTAGCAGGTCTTAAAGGTTCGCAATACGAAATTAGGATTCGCAATGCAATAAAAGTCTAATGAAGACATGCAAATTTTCATTTGCAAAATTGTTATCTTTTCAAATTTTATTTCATTTCCCCTTTAGTCTTCTAAAAATCATTTAAACATAATGGGGGTTATTGATCAAAGGTCGTTTATTTATTAAAGTTATTATTAAAGTCTGAATGACAAAAAACAAAGTTTTTTTTTTGAATTATTAAACCCTGAGAATGGAAAAATTCAGAATCCGAAAATCCGGCATCTCAGACCTGCCGAGGTTGTATATAAGTCAATGGGAGAGATCCCTATCCTATTTGGAAGTTTCTGTGGTCTGTGCTGGAATTAGCCCAAAATCCATTTATTTGGGGCTTTTTGTACAAAAATCCAAAAAATTCTGACTTCTCGGGGAAAAAAATCCAAAAATGTATGATTCGAATTTTCGCTCAATTTTTTTTCGTGTTTGTCCTTTTGAATCAAGTTCTTTTTTAATTGATAGAATCCTAATTAATTCACATATGCTCTGATTAGCACTTTATTTATTTAATTGATCTTGGTATCAAATTGAATCTGCTCCTACGATTCATTTTTTTTGTAAGTTTATAAAATTCATGATTAAATGATAATTAGATTTGATTATGGGACAATGAATTGATTAATGCCCTAAATCAGCACGTGTATTTAATGAACTAGCATTTCATTTGGTGAATTATTATCTGCACTTTAAGGTTAGCTTTTGATGCAAACCTAAAAATCTTTCTTAAGTTACCGTATATACTCGAGTATAAGCCGAGTTTTTCAGCCCCCAAAATATGCTGAAAAACTGTACCTCGGCTTATACTCGGGTCAAGCGCAAAAATGGTCGCCGTCGCCTAAGAATAGTCGCCGGCGCCCAAGAATAGTCGCCGGCGTCCAAGAATAGTCTCCAAGAATAGTCGCCGGCGTCCAAGAATGGTCGCCGGCATCCAAAAACGAGACGCCGGCACCTCCAATGGGAGCAGAAACCTTACATTTTTTGATTGAAACTTACCAGAAGCTGCTGCATTTCTCACCCTCGGCTTATACTCGAGTCAATAGGCTTTCCCAGTTTTTGGAGGTAAAATTAGGTACCTCGGCTTATACTCGGGACGGCTTATACTCGAGTATATACGGTAAGTAAATAGTGGTAATACTTATTATTGCGGGATACTTGATAATAAACAGGCGGGGTTTTTTTCTCTAAAAAACATTTATGATTAGAACAGCATTACAGGCGCAGGCGTCACTTCGCTTGCGAAGGAGATAGACGCTAGCGGTGATCCGCACTCTAACGCCAGGTAACTTTTCGATCTGGCGAATGGATGTTGCTCCGCAAATGCGGATTTTACTGAACGTTACCTCTTTCGCCAGACTTGCCTTCACCAGCTCAGTTTTAGTGGTCTGCACTGCTTTTTGTTAAAAAATCCGACTTTTTCAGGATTCTCATGCAAAAACTCGAAAAAATCAAGCAATGTGGGAAAAAGCCTGAAAAAAATTGAGCGTTTTGGGTTTTCACTCGATTCTATTGATTTTATTCCGTGATCCGAAGAATTTGGGTTATTTTATTAATAAATAAGGTCAAATCAAGTGTGGAAGTTTGATCATGGTTTTTTTTTTTAAGTAAAATAGGACATAAATTTGGATTTTAGTTAATAACCCTCTTGGTAAAACTGGGCCTAAAGTAACTTTTTTAATAAACAGTAATGCACAGTGGCTTGTACTCACCATTCCCAGCCACGGACAAGAGAAATAACTGAACCACAAATCCGAAAATCTGAGGCTGTATGTGCTGCATGCTAATGTTTAGTGGTGTTCCCAAGGCAGTGAGTGGCCAATCAAATTAGATCAATTAGATCACACTGGTTTGAGCTGAATCCATTAAATTCTTCTCTACCTGTGTATGAAAAGGTCATATTTATCAGTACATATCTATATATAGGGAATAAAGTACCCCCTCTAGTAAAATATAAGGATATTATAAATCACAAAGGAGTTCCATGACCATATAAAAACAAGACTGGAATTCCGAGGTGACTTCTAATATCCTTATATTTTGCAACAGGGGGTACATTATTTATTATAATACACATGTTTCAGTGAGTCATGTTACAGAAATTATGTCACTAAGCTCCGATTATAACCGATGACATCACTAAAAAAAATTTACTAATAGACTCATTTTTAATAAAATAATTTTATTTCTTAAAAATTATTTCCTTTTTCTCTGTAATAGAAACCCAGTACAGGTATGGGATCTGTTCTCTGGAAACCCATTATCCAGAAAAATCTGAATTACAGAAAGGCCATCTCCCATAGACTCCATTATAATCAAATAATCCATTTTTTTTAAATGATTTCCTTTTTCTCTGTAATAATAAAACAGTAACTTGTACTTGATCCCAACTAAGATATAATTAATCCTTATTGTAAGCAAAAACAGTCTATTGGGGTTATTTAATGTTTAAATTATTTTGTAGTGGACATAAGGTATGAAGATCCAAATTATGGAAAGACCCTTTATCCGGAAAATTCCAAATCCCAAGCATTCTGGATAACAGGTCCCATAACTGTTCATTGTACTTAATGGTATGGTAACTAAGCAGCATGTTGGATATAATTTACAGAATATTCATGGCTTTTGTGTATTATATAGGGAATAAAGTACCCCCTTTTGTAAAATATAAGGATATTATAAGTTACCGAGGAGTTTCATGACCATATAAAAACACGAGGCCGAAGGCTGAGTGTTTTTATACAGGGCATAAAACTCAGAGGTTACTTCTAATATCCTCATATTTTGCAACAGGGGGTACTTTATTTACTATAATACACAAGTTTTAGTGAGTCATGTGACAGAAATGACATCACTACTCACCGTTTATAACTGATGACATCAGAACTCACCGTTTATAAGGATATAATTTACAAGATATTCATGGCTTTTGTGTATTATATGTATATATGCTACAGTTTGATCATTTCTCTATGGGACCAAACTGTAAATTATTTCCTTATAAACAGCATAGTCCTATATCATTAAAGGGCCGAGGGGCAGATTTATCAAAATGTATAATTAGAGCTCAGTATAGAAAAATAAACCCACTTTCTATTCATTCCGATGGGATGTTGTATGATTGATGTTTGCATTTATCAAGAGGTAAACTCTAACTTTTACCTGTTGCTAAATACGATTCTACAAATCCCATAGGAATGAATGGAAAGTGGATTAATTTTTCCTGTGCTAAGCTTTAATTTTACATTTTGATAAACCTGCCCAAAAAAAAGTTATCTCGGAATTATCTGAACTGCATAAAAGCACTCAGCCTGCAGCACATTAAGGGGCAGATTTATCAAAGGTCGAATTTATGTGAATTTTCTTTTACTCTAATAAATTTGAGTGTACTCACAACTCGGATGGGAGGTTATTTATAAAAAAAAATTGGAATGTCTAAAATACAATCAAATGGGAATGACCAAAAATTTGATTCTAATCGAATACGAAGGACACTCAAACCTCAAATGTCAGGAAGGTTATTAACATCTTCAAATAGGTCAACGGACCTTTGCAATTGCTTTGTAATTTAACTCGACAGGTTTTAGGTGACGAATATTCAAATTACAACTATTTTCATGGCGGAGATATGATAAATCTCACATTCGAATTTACATTCGAGTTGGTGCTTTTAAATTAAAATTTGTGAGTTTTGGCACAAAAAAAAATGGAGAATTCGAATTAGAATTTCCTTCAAAACCACTGACTTTTCATCACCATAATACTATAGTTCCATTATTGAACCTCTAAAAATACCAACAAACTAAAAACTTACACGGGTCAGTCTTCTCTTCTTATTCTACTGCTTTCTACCACCAAATGATATTTTCTTGGGTTTCCTGCTACAGAATGTTTTGTCTGGTTAATGTAAAAGCAGAAGTAAAGCAGTAACCACTGACTTCCCTGGCATTCATTGCACAAGGCACCAATAAATGACAGACAGAGAAAAACTATAGATGTATTTGGTATAAAAAGTGCCAAATCCGTTTCAGATAAAAAGTCATGAAAGAATCTAAATGAAAACTTCATGCAATTTATAAAACCAACATAATTTTGACTGTCCCTTCTTAACTTTTCAGAGTTTCTAATACTAATGGACTCCTGATGCACAAATATGGCAGCCCCCTCATAGTGGAACAGGGTAGTAAGAAAGGTCATGTAAAAGCATTCAAAGACAATATTATGATAGATTATAAAAAAGGTTATTTTCTGATGTCAGTGTCTCTTTAAGGGGCAGATTTAAGAAAGATCGAATTTCAAATTGATGAGAATTTTTTTTACTCTAATAAATTTCAATGTACTCACAACTTGATTGAGAGGTTATTTGTGAAAAAACTCAAACGTCTAGAATTAGATCGAATGGAAACAACCCAGAAATTCGATTTATATTCGAATCGAATACAAACAACACTCAAATCGATTTTTCCTCAGAAAAAACTTTAATGTCAGGAAGTTTATTAACATCTTCAAATGGCTCAACGGACCACTGCCATTGACTTGCATATGAATTTGGCAAGTGGCATATATTCGAATTAGAGCTGTTTCCATGGTTGAGATATAATACATTTCACATTCGAATTTAGATTTGAGTTGGTGCTTTTAAATTTGTGAGTTTTGACAAAAAAATAATGGAGAATCCTTATTTACCATTCGAACCTTAATAAATCTGCCCCTTAGAAAGTCACAGCAACATAAATAAACAAGTAGTGGCTTATTTTAAGATACCGTTATTAACAATGATGTTACATCTACATTACTTTTTTATAACGAGCGATTAACACATTTCACAAAAATATTATTAAAAAATAAGATAATAAAGTGTACCCACATAATACCATAATACGACCAAAGGAAATCACAAAATGTTTCCTTTTTTTTTTAAAAAAATCACTGACTCTTGATCACCATAATATTCTAGTTCCATTATTGTCCCTCTAAAAATACCAGCAAACTAAAAACTTACAGATATTTTTTCCAAATAAAATAGTATCAGTCTTCTTCTCTAGTCTTCTCTTCTTCTTCTACTGCTTTCTACCCCCCAAATGATATTCTCAGGCTTGTGTTTCCTGCTACAGAATGTTTTGTCTGGTTAATGTTAAAGAAGAAGTAGAGCAGTAACCACTGTAATCACTATATCACACGTTCATTGCACAAACTGCTCAAGGCACCAGTAAATGACAGATAGAGAAGAAGCCACAGATGTTACAGTATTTGGTATGAAAAGTGCCAAATCCATTTTGGATAAAAAGTAATTAAAGAATCTAAATGAAAAGTTCATGCAATTTATAAAACCAACATATTTTTCTCTATCTGTATTTTAGAGGCACATTTATCAAGGGTCGAATTTCGAATTCATGTGAGCTGTTTAAAACTCCCATAAACTCGAAATTCAACCAATCGAAATTCATTATAAAAATCTAATTTTTTTAAACTTGAGTGAATTGGATCGACCTGAAAACTCGAATCCAATTCGAATCTAATTCTCTTCCAATTTTAACATGTCAGGAAGGCTGCAAACAACTCTAAATTGATCCTTGGGCATCTTTCATTAAAGGGGTGGTTCACCTTCAAACAACTAGTTGGTTTCAGATAGATCACCAGAAATAAAGACTTTTCCCAATTACTTTATATTTTTTTGTGTGACCATTTTTCTAATATTGAAGTATAAAGTGTAATTTTCACCTTCTGAAGCAGCTCTTGAAGGGGGGTCGCCGACCCTGTAAACTTCTAAATTGATACATTTAGTTGATAGATTTCTTATCTTTGTCCCTGCTGAGCAGAATCTCTGGGTTTCACTACAGGCAGCTGTTACAATTGATACAATAGTTGCTAATACTCCAGAGATTCTGCTGAAAAATGTATCAACTAAATGTTGCAAAATTGTAACAGTTCAGAGTCTGCACCTGAATTACTGAGCTGCCAGACTCAAACACCAGAGACACAAACATTCAATATTAAGCTTAGATATTGGAAAAACAGTAAAAAATAAATAATGGAAAGTAACGGAAAAAAGTCTTTGGTGGTTATTTATCAAAGCCTGAATTTATCTCAATATTTTCTGCTATAAATTCCGCTCCGGTTTTTACGCTTATTTATTATTACCTTTTCCAAAAAATTTGCTTTGTGGGTAAAAATCCGATCTTCACGATTTTTTTCATCCGATTTTCACAATTTTTTCGGAAATTTCACCCGAAAACTCAGAAAACATTGAGGTATTGCACAAAACAAAGCGCACATCAAAAAATCATTGGGATGTCTTCCATTGATCTATATGCAACCTAAAATAAGGCCCATTGATGTCAGTTTACAAATGTTACTTCCAAGAAAAGATAAGGTTTGTTTCATTTCACCTTTTCTTGATTTTCAGATGCCACTTTACTCCAAAACAGAAGGAAAAAATATAAATAAAAATAAGTAAAAAAGAAAAGGGAATTGAGGGGAATTCAAGTGAAGTTCAAAATAGTTGGTTAGAAACAACCAATTTATTTGATTTTTGTAAAATGACACTAGTAAAGGCAGCTACCTATGGTTTTCCAACCCAGGATAAACCCCAAGGTTCCAGCCTCAGCTCATGCCTTTCGCTTTAGGAGATGCCCTTTGCTACTCAGATGCCACCAGGTCTTAAAGTGAGGATAAAAGAGAGAGTTCTGGGCAGACAAAGGAACCAAATGTTTGCAAGAAGAACGGGGAACAAGGAGTGTGGTCGAGGGAAATAAAAATCAGGCAAAGTCAAGTCAAGTATGTTGATTTTTCCATTTGTTTTTAATACAGTTCACCCATTCTTTCCATAAGAACGTAAGAGCTGGGCATGCCCACTAGACATGCAGCTTTAAAAAAAAATAGCCCTTTAGTGAAATTGCCCCATTTTTGATTGTTGTATACGTTTTCGTTTTAGGGATGAACAACTTTTGTTAATCTGTGTTTGTGTGTTTAAACCATCCCTTCTTGATAGGCTTCTAAATTACCCCTATTGCCTTTCCAAGGGACCAGCTATGTTGCCAATTTGATCAGAGCTCAGTTTGTGCAAGAAGATTTGGTAAAAAGAGCTTGGCCTTGTGCTTTAGATAAATCCCTGGCAGTCCTACAAACAGAGATTTTTTTAGCAAAGTTGGGGAATACACAGTGTGGCCACAGCTGTATCATACAATAACCCTAATTTGGTTACTGTCTCTTTAAATCACAATTAAACCTTGGCAATCCTGGGCGCGAGTCCCTTTTGCGTATGAAAAGTATTGGAAACTGGGATTTACAGCGCAGTGCCTCCACCTAGGGAACACTGAGGAGCACACCTCAGGGGGTTTCCACTAGGAAAAATAAAAAAAACACAGTTTGCAATAAAACATATAAACTTTATGTAAAATTTTATTTAGTAACTGTAATTGCAAATCAACCCCTGGCACAGTATCTCAATGCCACATTCCCACACTCCAATCCGGGTGGATAAACGTAGAATAAATCCGGTCAGTCCCTTCTCCAAGAGCTCTTATGTCCCCAGGTAGTGCTACCTGCCCCAAGGTACCTTTCCCTTTAAAAGAAGTAACTGCTACCACATGGCAGGTACACGAGCAAGACCTGTCAGTACTCATTGGGAGCTACAACTTTCCAAATGGGAGGGAATAGGCTTTAACAAGAATTTGTAATCAGGAATGGAATAACACTGACTAGATAGCCCACAATCATGTAACCTCTAGTTAGTATAGAGACACCAGGTGAAACACCATAAAAGTTTACAAGGCTAAGAATAGCCATATAGTATAGATTCTATACGAGAGAGAGAGAGAGAGAGAGAGAGAGAGAGAGAGAGAGAGAGAGAGAGAGAGAGAGAGAGAGATGCTATCCTACTTTCAGAGTGAGAAACAAGTGAGTTCAATAACATAACCACTTCCCTCTTCCAGAAGAGAGAGTGATGAAGACACCCCTGCACATGACAAATTCAGCAAGCTGAAATACTTACTTTCCTACTCACCATAAAACTTCCATCACATGTATGCAGATTGCAAGGCACCTATAAGAACCAAACCGACACATTGTAGGTATGACCTGATTAGAATATTACAACAAGAGCAGGGCAAACAATGCACAATAAGGGGGACATGAGGGGGATATGCATATTTTCTGTTAATCCAATAAACTTTATCACTGCTGAAATACTGCTGTTTCCATAAGGCATGTTTTTTATTAAAAGAAAGTTGCTACTTTGAAAGCTCAGCCAATGATAAACAAAACTCTAAAGAATTAAGAGGGGTTCCCTAACTTATTCATATGACTGTATATATTTATATTGTTGGCAACATGGCCAGAAGATTTTATTCTGTTGAAGAGGCTACTGCACTTTGCATGGCATCTAGCTCAGAGGAGTTTAGTGACTCTGATTCTGAGTATGTGCAACCTACATCAGACTCATCTACTGACGAGTCACAGGGTAGTAGTATTGTTATTGGTCTCAAGGAGCCCATGGAGATAGACAAGGATGTGGTAGATCAGGAAGAGGGTGATAAAGTTGTTGTTGTTGTAGATCAGGAAGAGTGTGATAGGGCTGATGCTGTAGATTAGGAAGAGTGTGATAGGGCTGATGCTGTAGATTAGGAAGAGTGTGATAGTGCTGATGCTGTAGATCAGGAAGAGTGTGATAGGGCTGATGCTGTAGATTAGGAAGAGTGTGATAGTGCTGATGCTGTAGATTAGGAAGAGTGTGATAGGGCTGATGCTGTAGATTAGGAAGAGTGTGATAGGGCTGATGCTGTAGATTAGGAAGAGGGTGAAAGGGCTGATGCTGCAGCTGAAGGAGAACTTGTGTGGGGGCTTCCTCATAATTTCCCTCCTAAAATCCCCCATTTACTGCAGCCACAATGCCTAGAAATGGTAACACCTACTATGCCGGTTTCTGCATTTTAACGACAATGACACGGCTGTACCCCCTAATGAGCCCTGATACCACAGGCAGCATAAATTCAGGCCCCTTTATTTAAATATAAATATATATATATATATATATATATATATATATATATATATATATATATATATATATATATATATATATACACCGCTGTGAACACAAGTAGGATCCGGTTCGGACAAAGGAGAAATAAGGAGCTACTGCCATCTGCTGATCCGGTAAGCAAATACGATAATAAGCAGAAGGGAGTACAAAAAATGGGCTCATTTCAATGTGGCAATTGTGTAATGTGTAATACACTGATCTTGGGAAAAACATTTTTTCACCCACACACTGGGAAACCGTATGACATAAAGCACAGACTTACTTGCACATCCCGAAATGTGGTCTATATAATCAAATGTCCCTGCGGTCTTATATACTGCGGGAAAACCAATAGACAACTACGTGAAAGGGTTAGTATGCATCGTTCAACAATTCGGGCAGAATTGGATCCTAAACCAAAGAAAAATGTAAAGCAGGATATATCCAAACAACCAGTAGCTCAGCACTGGCTGCAAGCTAAACACCCTGGCTCCTCTTTCAAATGTATGCCTATCGACTGTATCATGGATACCCCAAGAGGGGGGAATATAGACCGTATGTTGCTCCAGAGGGAGGCTTTTTGGACATATGAATTAGACTGTGTGGCCCCAAGGGGCCTGAATACGGCATTGCAGTTAAATTGCTTTATATCCACAGGATAAGTAGATAGGCTACAGGAACTGACCAATATGGCCTATATACTCCGTAGATAGGATTTATGATAGATGTATTTACCATGGATTTGTCTGATGGAAATCGTATAGTTGGATATTTAATTAACACGAACATAACTTACGGAGGGGTCTTGAGCCATGTTAGACTAGATACAGATGTTTATATTATTTTATATTTTTACTGCGCATTGCACTTTGTATACACAGGATTCACAATACATTACTGGTGTTCGGTTTTTTAAATTTAAATTTTACATGATATTACAAATGTATCTTAATCACCTTTGATAATTAGTAATATTATGTGAGGATTTTTTATGTCATTGCATAGCTTTTAAAATATTTATATTGCACAGACCACTTTGATAAGGTGATGTCACTTCCCTAATTGGTTATTCACCATTGGCTATTTAAACTTGTTGTAATGAGAGGTGTGGTTGCCTTGAGAAAGGTCCCTGAGAGGACCGAAACGTCACGTTGGCTACATATGCACATGTGAATATATTGCTTTTTCACTGAAACCCTGGTGTTGCTGGTCATTTCTGCAATATATATATATATATATATATATATATATATATATATATATATATATATATATATATATATATATATATATATATATAGGCTGTTAGAGCTAGTGATGGGCGAATTTGACCCGTTTTGTTTCGCCAAAAATTTGCCACCGGCGAAATGATACAGATGCCCATTAAAGTCGCGCGACAATTTTTTTGATGTGTGCCTTTTTTTTTTTTGACACACAACACCTTACAAGTCTATGGGCATCATTTCCTAGGCGAAACAAGGTGAAAAAGTGTCCATCCCTAGTCAGAGCACGTTGGAGAAGTGTACACCCCTTCCAATAACATTTGTATAGATTAATCACTTCTCTTCTTCAAAGGGTAAAATTAGAGCAATACATACCAAGCAAACATGCCTTCTACGGGATCAAATATTATAACGCTGCAAAAGCAGCTCGGGGCACACCAGCTATTTATTTATTCATGATTTATAAGGGCAAGGTTTCCCAATTAGCCCCTCCTGGTTGTCCCCTTTATTTAACCGTCACTGGAAAAATTGTATGGCAGCTCATCTCTCCACTTCTAGGCCGAGATACAATTGGGATACAATAAGAATTGTATTCCACTTCATGCAAAATTTATATTTATATAGGTTCAGGGTATTTGGTGGCCAAATCTTTAGTTGCAACACTTCACTCGTACACGGCGCGAGGAGCTCACCAGTCTATTTCCCAGAGATCCTCTGCGGGTACTGGAGCAGCTCTATTAACTGATGTGTTTTGGGGAAAAAAAAAACAAAAAAACCTTTTTTTTCCCCATTAAGGTTTAACTACCTCTTTAAAGGAGAAGGAAAGGTTAAAACTAAGTAAGCCTTATCAGAAAGGTCCATCTAAATATACCAGTAAACCCCCAAAGTAATGCTGCTCTGAGTCCTCTGTCAAAAGAAACACAGCATTTCTTTCCTTCTATTGTGTACACATGGGCTTCTGTATCAGACTTCCTGCCTTCAGCTTAAACCTCATTGCCCTGGGCAAGAGCATGCTCAGTTTGCTCCTCTTCCCCACTCCCCTCCCTTTTCTACTGTAATCTGAGCCCAGAGCAGGGAGAGACTCAGGCAGGAAGTGATGTCACACCATGTTAATACTGCAGCTCCTATCCTAAACAAACAGAGAGTTTCTAGAGCTTTTTACTCAGGTATGGTAAAACATTCTGCAGAATAAATATAGCATTCTAGCTTGCACTATTGCAGCTAATCTATTGGCAATAAAATGCCTCTGTAGCTTTCCTTCTCCTTTAATGGGCAATAGAGGGAATTTACCCTTTGGGTCTCCTACATTACCTAAGCCTTAAGGAAACTGGAACTGAAATTGTTCCACCTAACAAGAGAATTAAGCAACGGTGATGTATAAAAACATGTGTAGACTGTGATGTATTCACAGAAGAAACAGACCAGGAAGTATTATATTCCTCAGCACCGATAGTGGTTATTTATTTACCACAGAATCTATTCTCAGTCCTCAGTAGGGTACAGTGATACTGAGATTGAGGACCCCTATGTTTTTATTCTATAACACTCAATTACCACAACTACAGTTGTAGTAATGGTAACATACCTCCCAGCTGTCCCACTTTCTTCGGGACAGTCCCAATTTTGACAGCTCAGCCCACGGTCCCGGGTTTCTTTCTGAAATGTCCTGACTTTCTCTTTGATCTCCTGCACTGATTCGAGAAAAAAGATACAAAGTTTCTGAAACTTTATTAAAGTAAGAGGCTTTTTGGCAGAGAGCCCAGAGCATTCAGCAGCTGCACTTTCATACGTTTGTAACAATTTAAGATAAGCAAAGATACAATTGTAACTAAGACAAGCTGGTCTCTTGGGAGATCTGAGATCTCACAGCTTAAAGGGCAATTCACTTTCATTAGCGAAACTGTTATAACACATAAAAGGTTGCCCTAAAACTGCCAGAAATGTGTTCAAGCTTTCCATAGCCTGCCACATTGTATACAACTAACATGTTAATTAGAGGGTGTGGCCATAGAATGGGCGTGGTCGTTTTTTCAAATGTTATGACCTCTGTGGTCAATTGTACTGAGGTGAAGAAGCAATTATTGTTTTATTATGGAGCCATCATATTCAGCTGTAAAGAGATTATAAATCTCTCAGCCAGTGGAGTTTACAATCAAAACTCCCTCTCACACACTATGAACTTTTTTATTCATCCAAAGAAATTCTTATTTTATCAGGTAAGCTATTTAAAGTTGCTCACTTTATTCCTCAACCAATATGGCGGCGCCGACTACGTCTTAGGAACGTCATGCAAGCGCGCCCCTCCCCTTCCTTAGAGACGGTCTCAGGACGCCACAGAACCCTCAAGCGTTGCTATGAGCAACGCTAAACTATGACGACACCGAAGGGGCGGTGGCTTTGCCCCTGCTGGACTGCGCTGGCGCCCCTGTTCCCTTTCATTCTAACTGACAGGAAGAAACAAGATGGCGGCGGCAGACGGGGATGATTCTTTGTATCCTATCGCCGTGCTCATTGACGAGCTGCGGAATGAAGACGTTCAGGTGAGTGCTTTCTGCTGGGGTGTGGATGGCGGGAGAGTCCCGCGGTGGCTGCCTGAGTTACAGGTGTGGGTAGGGTTCCTGTGATCCATGGCGACGGCTCCTATGGAAGGACAAGGCCCGGTGGATTGGATGAGCCTTCTGACCAGCTCTCTCCGTGATTGGCGCGTCACTAATGACTGAGCTAATAGGTCTGGGGCAGCTACTCCTCTCCCTGAGAGCCCCTCCCCTTCTACACATTGTGCTTCATATAGAGGCCCCGCCCCTTCCCCTGCGCTGTGCGTTTCATACTGAGTGGGGCCCCTCCCCCTTATTGCAATTCCTAGGCAAGTATTGAGCCTTGGTGTCCCTCTCCTTCCCACATACACACAGCCAGTCATAGGCACAGCCAGTCATAGGCACAGTGCCATTTATTGCAGCTTTTGTATACACTTCATTCATACTGACCACTGAGCCTGGTTACCTGCACCCACTAAGTGCTACTCCCCCTCCCCAGCAACATTTAGGGCCCTCCCACAAATAATATCAACCCCTGAGAGTCACAGGGGACTTTAAAGCCTCTATTTCTCTAAAACTGACCAGAAATATTGTGTTTCTATTCTTCCCTATCAGATCAAATGGACCAGTATTACTTTAAAGTGGTTGTTCACCTTTAAGTTAACTTTTAGTATGTTTTAAAATGGCCAAGACGAAGCATCTTTTCAATTGGTCTTCATTATTTTTTTTTTTTATATATTTTTTATAATTATTTGCCTTCTTCTCCCGACTCTAGCTTTCAAATGGGGGTCACTGACCCCATTGAAAAAACAAATGCTGTGTAAGGCTACAAATTTATTATTATTGCTACTTTTTATTGCTAATCTCTCTGCCCAGTCCCTCTCCTATTCATATTCCAGTCTCTTATTCAAATCGGTGCATGGTTGCTAGGGTAATTTGGACCCTAGCAATAGGGATGCACCAAATCCACTATTTTTGATTCGGCCGAATCCTTGGTGAAAGATTCGGCAGAATACAGAACCAAATTCTAATCTGCATATGTAAATTAGGGGCAGCAAAGGAAAAAGTGGAAAAAATTCTTCTTTTGTCACGCAATTTCCCTACCCGCCCCTAATTTACATATGCGGATTCGGTTTGGCCAGGCACAAGAATTCTGCTGAATCCGAATCCTGCTCAAAAAGGCCGAATCCCGAACCGAATCCTGGATTGGGTACATCCCTACCTAGCAACCAGATTGCTAAAACTGCAAACTGGAGAGCTACTGAATAAAAAGCTAAAAAAACTCAAAAAACACAAATAATAAAAAAGCAAAACCAATTGCAAATTGTCTCAGATTTCTACTCTCTTTACATTAGGCCTGCCCAAAAGATAGATCAGGATCTACCAGTAGAGTCGAAATATAGCAACAAACAGCTTGTCTAAATCACTGTCCTATTTCATGCTTTTTATTCAGATATTTATTATGTTACGGTTACATAGAAATAGTTGTTTGTTAAATATGGCAATATAAATTCTCTCCAAGCAATATATTTAAGTAATATTTTCCGTGGAAACAATGCTAACCATGCTTTTATGGATGTAGATCATAATGGGACAACATTGTTAAAAGTAGAGCTCGCATTAGTAAAGTGTGGGCACTCCTGTTCTACATCATGTAACTAAAAGTTAACTGACAGATGGGTTGTAAATCCAACCACAATGTCGCCCCATAGCGCCCCCTAGTTTTCTATAGAAGACGCACAGAAACATAATTACAGATGCAAGACAATTCACCAATGAGAATTCTACTGATCAAAAACTTCATTATAAATGTAAAAAAACTGACCAATAAGAATTCAGATTCCCAGCACCATGTCAGGCTTCTTGCTGGTCTCTTACATATAGAGATAATTATCTTTCTTGATGATATTACACTGGAATCAAACATGGGGATAAAGGACAGACTTGTTCAGTGCTGGGAAACCGAGCTTAAAGCTTCCAATTCCAATTACACGAACAGGGAGTAAGATTTATACAGATCAGCTGGGATTCTCATTGGAGGATTATTTGCATTTTAAAGCAGCCACTGGCAGTGGAGATTTAGGGGAAAGTTTTGGAAAAAGTTTTATTGTGCAATATTGCTTTAAGAATACAGCCTGATGTTGCTGGACTACAGCTCCCAGCATGCCTCAACATTTATTATATGTTATTCTGGGATTTGTAGTCCAGCAACAACTAAGTAAAGTTTGAGCAGTGCAGCAGGGTTTAATGACTCTTTAACAAAGAAGCACCTGCAGTTTGTGTCCCTCCAGTTCTTTTACCTAGTGGCAGACTTTACCGGCGGATTTGATAACTTACTCTTGCCAGAAATGTAGAACATGAGACTGGGCTAAATACCTAGTCGTGTGTAGACATGTGATACAGAGCTTGTTACACTACAAATCTCCACATGTCGACCACAGCCTTTAAAGGGCCACTGGTTTCACATCAGTCCTTAACACACACTTAAAAACCTCAATTGGATTATAAATAACTTGACAGCTGCTTTTTTTCCTCTTTAATTAAATGAATGGATGTGGGTGGAAGATAGCAAACACTGAGGGGCCCATTTACTAAGGGTCAAAGTGAATTTTCGAATTCAAAAACTTCAAATTCCGAAGTAATTTTTGGGTACTTTTTTTTTTTGGGTGTCCGTGATTAAAAACGAATTGAAAAGTTAATGTTCTATAACATTAAAATATAATGAACCACTCCTTTAAAGGTTAACTAAACCCTTTTTAATAAAAACCCCTACCCTCCCTGCTCCCCCCCGCACAGGTGTTAACACAAGTAAATAGCCCTAAGCCGGTAATTACCCCTTGTTGCAGAGTCAGCGCAGCGGAGCTAACGGTAGAGTCCTGCAGCGGGTCGGGTACCCGCTGGTTACCCGCAAAAACCTGCGGGTTGCGGGTAGAAGTTCCCTGTGCGGGAGTAGACACAGGTTTGCGGCCGCCTGTCGGCCCGCGGGTCTTCTCAATAGCGAGTTTTACTCCTTTTTTCTGATCACGCCTACTTCCGTTGATGTCACTTCCAGTTTACAATTATAGCACTTCCTGTTTTACTCCTTTGTTTCTGATCACGCCTACTTCCAATGATGTCACTTCCAGTTTACAATGACAGCACTTGATGGTCAGCGGGTCTGGGTTGTGGATAAAGTACTTGCAGGTTGGGTAGCGGGTCCAATCGGGTAAGAATGCGGGTTGCTGATTGCGGGTACGGGTCCCAAAAAATGGACCCGCGCAGGACTCTAGCTCAGGGGGGCCAACTTTCCCCGCTTTGGTAATCTCAGTAAGGAAGTTCCGTATCTGCACATTGGAGCATTTTCCCGGTTTGCTAAACTGTGCATGCGACGAAAGTGACGGAAATTACCGAAACGCTGGAAGAAGACCCACAGATTACAGAAGCGGCTAAAGATGGCCCCCGCGAGCTCCGCTGTGCTGACTCTGCAACAAGGGTTCATTACCGGCTTAGGGGTATTTACGTGTGCGAGGGGGAGATGAGACTTTGGAGGGTAGGGGTTTTTATTAGAAAGTTGGTTTAGTTCTCCTTTAAAGGGGATGTGTATCCCCACGCAGTACTTACAAAACAATTAAAAAAAACCAGCCACCTCTCTCTTCACACGTTTTGTGAAACTGCTTGTTTTTGTCCAAATAGCCAAATTTGGCAGAGGCTCAGTTGTCATGGAAACAGTTCAGGTGAAATCGTATCACAGCCCTAGTTTGCCCCATACGAAGAGGTTTATGAAGTCTGTGACATTCTCTGTTTTGATTGGCCGGTGTCTTGTAGCTTATTCATTATTTTGTGTGTAATGAGCAGTGTTTACAAGCGGTAGCCTCACACCAATGATAATTATACTCCTTCCCACCCGAAAGACTTCACTGTCGTTCCCCTACTCCGCGTTGAATGGGAAGAAAAACAAGTGACTGCAGCAAAGGATTCTCAACAAACAGAGTTTAGGATTTCTCTCTTCACTACCCATTGCTGGGCCTAGATATATCATATTTAAATATCGTATTTTTATAATGTTAATTATAGATAGTGATGAAAGTGTTCTGTACATGCACAGAGTAGAACGGTAACTTTCACTTGATAGGGATATTATATAAGGCATGGTTTCAAATGGTCAATGATGATTTACATTGCATAATATATTGTAATGATTTATTTAAGTAATTAAAGTCTAAGGGTGAGGAAATAACTGAGGGTGCAAATTTGTTCGGCATCTCCTAGTGATTCTAATCACTTACCCCAGTCCCCTAACTGTTGCTCCCCTTTACTGAAAAACCTATCATCCAGGATAAAATTCTAGTGAGTGAGGTGATGCCATCTTGTTTATTTTCCTATGAGCAGTAAAGTCAAATCAGAACTTAGAGTAATGAAGCTGAACATGCGCACAGCCTGTGGCTGCAGTAAACGTCCATAGAAGGGAATGAAGGTGGTGAGTTTTTTTCTCTGTTATCACCCCAAATGTGCAAGATTTAGGCAATTCTCAAGGTGCAACAGGCTGATGAGGGAGCCATTGTGTATGCTGAAGTGTTGAGAAGTCTGTTCTGAGTGCCGTATATACTCGAGTATAAGCAGAGTTTTTCAGCCCCCATAATATGCTGAAAAACACTACCTCGGCTTATACTCGAGTCAAGCACAAAAACGGTCGCCGGCGTCTAAGAATAGTCGCCGGCGCCCAAGAATAGTCTCCAAGAATATTCGCCGGCGTCCAAGAATGGTCGCCAGCATCCAAAAACAAGACGCCGGCACCTCCAATGGGAGCAGAAACCCTCAATTTTTTGATTGAAACTTACCAGAAGCTGCTGCATTTCTCACCCTAGGCTTATACTCGAGTCAATAAGCTTTCCCAGTTTTTGGAGGTAAAATTAGGTACCTCGGCTTATACTCGGGAAGGCTTATACTCGAGTATATACGGTATATATGAATAATCCCAATACTGGAGCAGTTATGATTACAGAGAAGCTGTTTCTTTCCATAAACCGGCAGAATTGTGATAGACTGCCCATCTCTGTTCTCCTAAATGTGTGGTTAGTTAAAATGTGTTGTAGTTCCTCTCTAACATGCCAATAATAGACGTTGTTGTGACCGCAATGTTGCTTTTCCTTACTAATACATATGAAATATTAGTCAGAATTTTGGAGTCTTTCATGCGGACTAAAAATTCTGTTTTTCTTTTTCAGCTTCGCCTTAACAGCATTAAAAAGCTTTCAACTATTGCATTGGCCCTGGGGGTAGAGAGAACACGCAGTGAGCTGCTTCCGTTCCTCACAGGTAAGTCGTAGACTGAGCGTTTATCGGCCTGAATAGAAAAGCCTGTTCCACAAAGTAAGAGAACAGCTGTGATATGAAATAAGAAATACTTCTGCTTTATTAAAGAGGAGCTATTGGGAAAAATAAAAATGTAATATAAGCTTCAGCATAATGAAATATGAAACTTTGTAAATACAATCAATTAAATATTCTGCATCATTTGTGAAATAATCAAGTTTATCTTCACTATTCCTCTCTCAGCATCTGTTTCTCTTCATTCTCTCTTCATGCAGCAGTTGGGTGTCAGATATTCATTGACAGTTAGAGCCAATATATCTTATAGGTGGGGTTTACTTTCCTAGCAGATGAATTAGGTTTTCATTTTTTATTATTTATGTTTTTTTAGTTATTTAGCTTTTTATTCATCAGCTCTCCAGTTTGCAGTCTGGTTGCTAGGATGCAAATTCCCCTAGCAACCATGCATTGATTTGAATAGGAGACTAGAATATGAATAGGAGAGTCGTGAATAGCAAGATTGTTAAAAAAAACTAACAATAACAATACATTTGTTGCCTTGCAGGGGATTTATTTTTCAGAAGGGATCAGTGACCCCCATTTGAAAGCTGGAGAGAGTCAGAAGAAGGCAAATCATTTACAAACAATAAAAAAATAAATAATGAAGGGCAATTGAAAAGTTGCTTAGAATTAGCCATTCTATAGCATACTAAAAGTTAACTTAAAGGTGACAAACTAGAACACTTAGGGGGGAATTCACAAAAGTGGAGAGAGCCCATCATTGGAGTCAAAGTGGTTGTAAACCGGAGTAAAATACTTTTTCCATGTTCACAAACAGAAATCCGCCTCAATTCCGACTCACCCGCCGCTTTTCATATCTTAGTGAAAGAAAAGCAGTTTACAGACACTTTTATGAATATGTCTTTCAAACGACATAAAAATGGTGCAAAAACGACATTTTAAATGACATTTCAAATGACATTTCTCCCTACATTTTAAAAATGGAGTTAAGCTCATAACTATTCTAATATTATCTGCTCTGCTTTGGTTCTCTCAATTTTTATTTCAAACCTTGTAGGTGCCCCATTGGGGAATTATTATCATATTAATAGGGATTTTATAGTAGGGACACAAGTTTCTGTCTAACCCTATAGGTGTAAAATCCTGGATTAAACAAAAAAAGTGCATTTTATACAATTTGATATGTTAAATGTTTTTAACTCACACTTGCATTATTTTCTAGTTTTATCTTAACGAATAAGGCAATATTAGCAATTTGAGTGAATATATTATATAAATCTAAAGGAAAAGGCAATTTTTTTTATTTGTACTTAGACAGTTGACTTAAAGTGGATCTGTCCCCCAGACACAAACATCTGTATAATAAAAGTCCTTTTCAAATTAAACATGAAACCCAATTTCTATATTTTATTAAAGGATTCATATCTGTTGTAAGCTTGTTTAAAAATCTCAGCTGTCAATCAAATATTGCCTGCCACTCCTCTATGCCTTAAGCATAGAGGCAGGGCAGACAATTAGTTTCACTTTCCATTCAGCACTTCCTAGATGTCACTGCTCTCCCCACATTCCCCCATTCTCTTCACCATTTAATTGTGTAGCCAGGGCATGGGGATGGACATCAGGTCCCCCATTCTGGTGCACAAACAAGATTCTGAGATGATACAAGACTTGTCTTAATAACAGTGTCCACAAAATGGCTCCTGCCTGCTTGTTATAATTATGAATCCCCAGACTGAAGGAAACAAGATACAAATAATTTATACAGTGTAATTAAAGTTCATTTTACTTTACTAATCCAATAAAATAGGATTTTGAATATTATTTTTTGGTGACGGGTCCCCTTTAAGACAATAAAACATATTTCTGATACAAATCCCTATATTATGCAAAATAGCATTTCTTGTAGTTAGACCCTTGTATCTAGTTACAGAAGTGGAATTACACAAACATGTAGGCCGATTTAGAAAGCCCAGGTTATCCTGAAAAAAATGATGTATAATTTTCCTAGGTAAAATAAACCCCCTCCTCCAGAAATTCCATTTTGATGGCTGACTAACAGGTGTAGTAAGAGCTAAAGACAAATTCAGAAAAAAATTGTTAAAATGTTGTGCAAAAGACAAAATCTGAAAAATGTCTGTTTGAAAGACAAATTTACAAAAGTGGAGATAGAGGTTTGTGACATTTTAATCTCCACTTTTATTTTGTCTCAATATCATCACTTTTGTGTCTTGGAGTCAATGACCCCCAACGGAGCTATAAAGCAACTGAAAAATGTCTTTATTTATGGTGTACTGTCTGAAAACAACTGAGCTTAAAAAAAGTGTTGTGTAGCTGAAGAACCCCCAGAAGAGCACTCTGAGCAATTTTGTATTACGTTATGCGGGTGGGTATATATTTTCATTAAGCTTTATTATGTTTCATACCCTAGACACCATATATGATGAGGATGAAGTACTTCTTGCTTTGGCTGAGCAGCTGGGGACCTTTACTACATTGGTGGGGGGACCAGAATTTGCACACTGTTTGCTGGTGAGTATTTATTAGATTCAAGTACAGTTAGACTTTGCCCAGTTAGCAGTATACGGTTTAAAGGAGAAGGAAACCGAGTCGGCGCAAAAACCCTCCCCCCCCCCTCCCCTGTGTTGCTTCCCCTCCCTCCTCCCCCCTGGCCTACCTGTCCCGCTGGGCAAATGCCCCTAACTTGTTACTTACCCTTCTGCGCAGGTCCAGTCTACGGAGTTCACCAACGCCATCTTCTTCCAAGGGATCTTCTTCCTGCTTTGACCGGCGCATGCTTAGTAGGAGCATTTCGCCAGTATGGATCTACTGCGCGAAGTGAAATCGGAAAACTTTGTGACTTTTGGCACATGCGCTGTAGATCCGTACCGGCGAAATGCTCCTACTGTGCATGCGCCAAAACGCCGGTCAAAGCAGGAAGAAGATGGCGTCGGTGAACTCCGTAGACCTGCGCAGAAGGGTAAGTAACAAGTTAGGGGCATTTGCCCAGCGGGACAGGGGGAGGAGTGAGGGGAAGCAACACAGGGGAGGGGGGAGGGTTTTTGCGCCGACTGGGTTTCCTTCTCCTTTAAAGCAGTAGTTCACCTTCAGAAAAGTTATTGGTTTCAAACATTTTAGCACCTATAATTATATATTCAGTAATTTAAAGGGGTGCAAAGTCAAAATATAATATTGCAAATACCTCTTCTCCACCTTAAAGGAGAACTAAAGCCTAACTAAAGAAGTAGGTATAAATGTTGTACATTATGTTTTGTGCTTCTGTACCAGCCCAAGGCAACCACAGCCCTTTAGCAGTAAAGATCTGTGTCTCCAGAGATGCCCCAGTAGCTCCCCATCTTCTTTTCTGCTGATTCACTGCACATGCTCTGTGCTGCTGTCACTTACTGAGCTTAGGGACCCACTCACAATATACAGTACACATAGAATAGAAATGTCACAATATAAGGCTGATTAGTAATTAATACAGATAATTACTACATGGCAGCACAGAAACCAGTGCAATTAGCATCAGAATTGAATAATCAGCCCTGTAGCATCAGCTTATATTACAGACCAACCTCATTTTCTGCTGGATAATTAGTGACTAGCCCTAAGCTTCTCAACAGCCAATCAGAGCCCACTGAGCATGTGAGTGTCACAGACACTTTCCAAGATGGTGACCCCCTGTGACAAGTTTGAAGTCCTGGATCATTGCTGCTATTGACAAGCTCAAACTTTAGCCTCGTGCAATAAGTTCACTATATAAAATATGGTATTCTTAGCCCTATTCATTTTTAGGGGTTTAGTTTTCTTTTAAAAGAAGCATCTTTGCAATACAGAATAATAGAAGATATATATGCAGTACTATTTTTGACTTTACATCCCCTTTAAAGGGATACTGTCATGGGAAAAAAAAGTTCTAATGCTAACGGACTCCTGCTGCACAAATATGGCAGCCCCCTCATACAGGAGCATGGGGCATCAGACAGGTAATGAAAAAGCATTGTGCAAATACTTTATCGCAAAGTTATAAGTAACTTTTAAAGGCAATATTATTATTTCTGGTGTCTGTATCTCTTTAAGTCTACTAGAAAATCATATAAACATTAAATAAACCCAATAGGCTGGTTTTGCTTCCAATAAGGATTAATTATATATTAGTTGGGATCAAGTACAAGTGAATGTTTTATCATTACAGAGAAAAAGGAAATCATTTTTAAAAATATAGATTAGTTGATTATAATGGAGTCTATGGGAGACAAACTTTCTGTAATTTGGAGCTTTCTGGATAATGGGTTTCTGGATAACAGATTCCATACCTGTATAGTAAACTCTTGGTTTTAGCTGTAGCTTTAAGAATAAGCAAATAAGTTTTGACGAAAGTTTCCCTGTAACTTCCCTGCAAATTATCTGTGATTGTATAACCATCTCTCATTTGCCTTGAAAGCCTCCCTTGGAGAGTCTGGCAACAGTTGAGGAGACGGTGGTAAGAGACAGAGCCGTGGAATCTCTCCGTGCCATTTCTCATGAGCATTCACCGTCTGACCTTGAAGCTCATTTTGTGCCACTGGTGAAGCGACTGGCTAGTGGAGACTGGTTCACCTCCCGCACATCTGCTTGTGGCCTCTTCAGCGTTTGCTACCCACGTGTCTCCAGCACAGTAAAGGCCGAACTTAGACAGTGAGTGTGGCCTCAATAAATATTGTGCAGTTATCCAATTACCAGTATAGAGAGAGAGATCCATTTATTAAAGTCAGAATTTATCTCAATATTTTCTGGAAAAAAAACTCAGACCAAATCCGCACGGGTTTTTTCGCCTTATTTATTAATACACTTTCAGAAAAATTGGTTTGCTGGGAAAAACCCGAAAAAAACGTGAAAAATACGAATCTTCGGATTTTTGCAGGAAACCCAGCGCAGATTAAAATATCTTTGGGACTTCTTCCATTTAACTTATATGCAACCTCGGCAGGTCTGACGTGCCAGATTTTCAGAATCTGACTTTTTCCATTTCTTATGGGTATGATAAATCCCAAAAAAATTGTGTTTTTCCCCCCCACTAAAAATTCGGACTTCATACCAAAAAAAAAAACAACGTAATTTTTGGGGTTTTTGGCATTCGGAGTATAGTAAATAACCCCCATAGTGTATATTTATAATACATACTTTCTTTTGCTATACAGGCATTTCCGGAACTTGTGCTCAGACGATACTCCTATGGTGAGACGAGCTGCTGCTTCCAAGCTGGGAGAGTTTGCTAAAGTTTTGGAGTTAGAAAATGTGAAAAGTGAAATAATACCCATGTTTTCCAACCTAGCATCTGATGAGCAGGTAAATCGATTGCAGCCCAAAACACCTTTATTCTCTCAGAATGTCTTCAATTAATAATTTATACCTCTGTGTATATTGTATTATACTTTGTTATACAATATCTGTGTAAGCTTATTTGTGTCTTTTAACCAATCACAGCAATGAAAATGTATATTTGGAAAAAAAAAAATGCCTTTACTGCGTGTATGTATATTTGTCTATATTTTTATGGAAAAAATCATGATGCCCAACATTTCTGGGAACCTTTCTCAAGGTGAAACTTTACATACATAAATGCCCCCCCCCATGGTAAATTGGGGCCAAATGGCATCATCAGTGCATTATTTAACCGTAGGTTCTTTTCAGTAAACATATTGATTATTCACTTTAGATGTAGATATCCCATTTTACCACAAGGTGTCACTAGATTATTCCAAACGTAATCAGTTCATGAGCTTGTACATTTAGGATAAGTTCACACTGGGCGTTTTGGGAGATTTGGTCGCCTGGCGAATAATCGCCTCGTCTTTGCGGCGACGAATCTCCCCAAATGCCTTCCCTGACTCTGCGCCGGCTTAAAATGAAAAAACGCTGGCGCAAATCACACGCGGCGGGTTTTCCAAAGTTGCCTCACGAGGAAACTTCGGGCGACTTCGGAAAACGAATGTGATTAGCGCCGACGTTTTTTTCATTTTAGCCTGCGCAGAGTGAGGGAAGGTGTTTGTCACCGCAAAAACGAGAAGATTAGTCGCCAGGCGACCAAATCTCCCCAAAATGTTCTGTGTGGCCTGACCCATAAAACGTACAGATTACTTGCAAATTAAAATGATACTTTGTTTCCATATTTATTTCAATTACTTAAAAAAAAAAAACAACCTATTTCTAACTCAATACCCAGGTGCGCGTTCCCAATATTTATGAAATGCACTATTATTTTTCCCTTTTTTATTGCACATATACAATTCTTCAAAAATATACTTATAATATAAATGCTGGCATCTCCTAGGATTCAGTGCGCTTGCTAGCAGTGGAAGCCTGCGTGAACATTGCTCAACTTCTACCCCAGGAAGAGCTGGAACCCCTGGTTATGCCCACACTCCGCCAGGCAGCTGAGGATAAATCTTGGAGAGTGCGGTATATGGTGGCAGACAAGTTCACAGAGGTAAAACTTTAATAAAAATTATAATAGTAATTCTGTTCCTTTTTTTTTCGTTTTTTTTCTTTTAAATATGTAAATGGTTTCATATAATTATACATACATTAGGGGGCAAATTTATTAAAGGTTGAGTTTTGTTTTCCATGAAAAATTCGAGTTTTCGAGGGTATGTTTGAATCAAAAATCATTTTTTTGGGGGGGGGGGGTTAAAAAAAACTTACAATTTTCAAGATATATATACCCTTACACTGGAAATAGCTACATTCTGAAAATACACAATCTAAAACCTGTCGAGGTCATGTAGAAGTCAATGGCAGAGGTCCCTTGAACCTTCATGATGTTTGAATTTTTTTCAGAGGGTTTCGATCAAAAGCTTGAGTTTTCAGGTTGTTAACCCTGGACTCGCGGAAATAAATCATTCAAGTTGTGAGTTTAAGGAAAGCTATACCCCCGAACAATGTAGGTCTCTATAAAAATATATTGCATAAAACAGCTCATATGTAAAACCCCCCTTCATGTAAATAAACCTTAAAGGGATCCTGCCATCAGAAAACATGTTTTTTCCAAAACCCATCAGTTAATAGTGCTACTCCAGCAGAATTCTGCACTGAAATCCATTTCTCAAAAGAGCAAACAGATTTTTTTATATTCAGTTTTGAAATCTGACATGGGGCTAGACATTTTGTCAATTTCCCAGCTGCCCCTGGTCATGTGACTTGTGCCTGCACTTTAGGAGAGAAATGCTTTCTGGCAGGCTGCTGTTTTTCCTTCTCAATGTTACTGAATGTGTCTCAGTGGGACATGGGTTTTTACTATTGAGTGTTGTTCTTAGATCTACCAGGCAGCTGTTATCTTGTGTTAGGGAGCTGCTATCTGGTTACCTTCCCATTGTTCTTTTGTTTGGCTGCTGGGGGGGAAAGGGAGGGGGTGATATCACTCTTAGTAATGCTCTGAATCCAGAATTTAGGATTCTGACAAATAACGAGTACACCATAAAAGATGTAAATTGACTAAATTATAAGGGAAAAATTGAGTTGCAAAAAACAAATTGTCCAGCCACTCAGATTTGCCGGAATCCTTCAAGAAAAGTCTGCGATTAGACCAAATCGGAGGTATTCAGTGTATCCCTACTCTTGCTGCACCACATGTTGCTATTGAAGGTGCACTTTTGCAGAGATCAAAAGGGAGCCCGAAAAAATAGAAAGTACATGGCCAGTACGATGATAGTTGATACTAACATGTTCCTAGGTCATTGTGGTAACTACACCAGTACATTACTTTATTTTCAAGCAGTCTGATTTATGTATTAAAGGGGAACTATCCCGAAAATGAAAATTTAATATAAGCTTCCTCATACTGAAGTAAGAAACTTTCTAAATAAAATCAATTAGAAATTCTGCATTGTTTCTGAAATAATCAAGTTTATCTTCACTATTCCTCTCTCAGCATCTGTTAATCTTCATTCTCTCTTCATGCAGCAGTTGGGTGTCAGATATTCATTGACAGTTAGATCCAATATATCTTATAGAGGGGCTCCATTCCTAGCAGATGAATTAGAGCTCACTCAAATAACTGATTCCAGTACGAACAAAATCAAAAAACAAAATAACTGCCTTTTGCAAAAATCTGCATGTAGAGAGACATGGTGTCTGGTGATTTTAATAGAGTGAGCTCTAATACATCTTATAGGCAAAAGGAGCCCCCCCTCATAAGATATATTGGATCATTGATGTGGCACCCAACTCCTCAATGAAGACAGAATGATGAGAAACAGATGATGAGAGAGGAATAGTGAAGATAAACTTGATTATTTCAGAAACATTACAGAATTTTTAATCGATTGCATTCAGAAAGTTTCTTATTTCAGTATGCTGAAGCCAATATTAAATTTTAATTTAATAGTTCCCCTTTAAATGTAATAGTTCCCCTTTAAAGTGTTCAGTAGCCGTTGCTGAAATTTGGTCTGTGGGATACATGTAGCACTGATATAGAAGCCTCTAAGCTATTCTTGAACATGGCCACCATATGAATTATGAGGTAGAATTTGGTACGATATTACACACGATGTTGAGCACGTTGTCACTTTAAATTACACATATGATGGGTCTGTATTATAGCATATTATTAATTGTAGACTATTTTTAAATCCACTTAAGTGCATGGTTATTAGATATATCATGTGATAAGAAATGATAGGGAAACGTCACATGACTCTGTGTATATATCTTTAATATTGGTCATATGATTTTTAACTGCACATTGTTTGTGATTTAATATTGCACTATAGCACCTTTTTGAGCCATATAAGACATATGTTTATGAAATATATCGAACGATATTGTCCAGGATCCGTTGATTTTCTGGGTCGCTACATTAAGGTATCTGTTGGGCTGATGTAAACAATAGCGCTATATGCGGCAGGTGTTGCCTAGTAACGAGATAAACAGATACACATGCTTCCTGTTTGAATGCGGGCTGTATCAATGAGAATATAGCGCCGCGTCACCAAGTCAGACGATATGTCGGCGGAAGTGACGTAGGCGGAAGTGAAGTCACATACCCGGAAGTGTAGGACGCGCATTAACGAAGCGCCCAGATAGTAATTGATTAGGGTATATATACCTCCATTAAACCTGGTAAACATCAGAATCCCCTTGACAAAGGCCTTGGTGCCGAAACGTTGGGGCCATTCTTATTTTCCTGGTAGGTGTATCCGCTCCTTGCTTGTTCCTTGTTTGCTATGTATTACTAATGAGTGGTTTTTTAACATTGTATAAATTTTGCCTTGTATGGTGTTATCTATGCAAAATGCTTTTTTCTGTATAAAAGTAAAGTAAAAACTATTTTTTCAAACCACTCTCTTTCTAAATTGTATTTTTGTGTTGAGTGTGCGAACATACAGACATTTAATATTGATACAGGTTACCTGCAGTAGGGGTAACATTTGTTTCTGCACCTCTTATCACTTTTTGAAAATTTTGGTGTGCCCTCCATCCATTATTAATACTGTAAGAGGTTTACCCCAGGTTTCAGAGGTAATTTCTTATTCAGAAAATGCTACGCAAAGAATGAGGTCAACCTATTAACTGGGACAAATGTGCTGTACCAAACAAATGTTCCTGGAAGTTTGCAGTTTTATCTCCAGAAAAAGATTGGGGCATCTGTTTTTATTTCCCTGAGACATAGATATTTTGTGTGTTTTATCTTATATTTAATCAGGTCCCTTGATGTCACACGGTAAAAAAAAAGGAGTCCATCTAGTGGAGTGTCTCTGCTTTCTTCATAAATTTATAGTGCATCCAGTGCTAATATTTCTTACTTATTTTCTTACTTTTAGCTTCAGAATGCTGTTGGACCTGAAATCACCAAAACAGACTTGGTTCCTGCCTTCCAAAATCTGATGAAAGACTGTGAAGCCGAAGTACGAGCTGCTTCTTCCCATAAAGTTAAAGGTCAGAAGTCAAGTACAGTTCTGAGAATTGAGTTTTTTAGTGAGCGTTGTAGCCATATTTATATATAGGTATCGGATCTGTTATCCAGAATGTTCAGGACTAGGGGTTTTCTTGATAATGGATCAGACTTTCTTTTAGGTTTTTTTCCCTGTCAAGAATTTGCACTCTGATCAGTCTTTATAGTAGACAACGCCTTGAAATTGAGGAGAACTTGCAGAAACGATGAAACATTTTTTTTTTACTTATATCTTCTGATTATGCCCTATTTTAGAGTTCTGTGAGAACCTGTCTGCTGACTGCCGTGAGAATGTAATAATGACACAGATTCTGCCTTGTGTCAAGGTATGTTCCATTCCATCACTCTTCATATAGATTTTGTATCGTGGACAACGTTTGCTGCTGTCTGCCCTTAGTTTCCACAGAATTATTGTATTTGCAACAGTGAAAGCAAATGTTAAAGGGGTTGTTCACCTTTGAGTTAACTTTTAGTATGATGTAGAGAGGGATATTCTGAGACGATTTGCAATTGGTTTCATTTTTTATTATTTGTGTTTTTTGATTTATTTAGCTTTTTATTCGGCAGCTGTCCAGTTTGCAGTTTCAGCAGTCTGGTTGCTAGGGTCCAAATTATCCTAGCAACCTTGCAATAAATTTAATAAGAGACTGGAATATGAATAGGAGAGGGCCTCTGTAGAAAGACGAGTAAGAAAAAGTAGCAATAACAATAAATGTGTAGCTTTACAGAGCATTAGGTTTTTTTTATATGGGGTCATTGACTTGCATTTTAAAGCTGGAAAGAATCAGAAGAAAAAGGCAAATAATTCAAAAACTATAAAATAATAAATAGTGAATGTCAATTTAAAAGCTGCTTAGAACTGGCCATTCTACAACATACTAAAAATTTACTTAAAGGTAAACCACCCCTTTAAGGGTAAAAAATGGAGTATTGAATTAACTGTGAAGTTTCTTAAACCAACGAATCAGCATTTAAATTTCAACAGTTACAAAACAAAGCAAAGATCTGATTGGTCGCTATGAGCAACATCACCGATAATGTTTCACTCCACTTTTTGTACAGCATGATAAATATACCCCTTAATTGTTTGCTATGTTAATATTTTCTCCTGTAAAAATCACAATACTGTTTGTATCGTAATTCTTGTAGAATCTCCAGTGCCACTTCTGACTAATCTGTTTTATAAACATAAATTATGTTTTTGGATGACAATTTGGAGTTGCAAATGGATGAAATTAATATTGTTGGGTTTGTTCTTTTACCATTAGGAACTTGTCTCGGATGCCAATCAACATGTGAAATCTGCCCTGGCCTCAGTCATTATGGGCCTTTCTCCTATACTGGGCAAAGACAACACCATTGAGCATCTCCTTCCACTATTCCTTGCACAGCTGAAAGATGAGGTTGGTATATTTTGTGATTGATGCTTTTGACTTTACTAGAAGGACACACGTTTTTTTTTTGTTACTTAAAATTTTTATTATTTTTCACACAAAAGTACAAAGCATGACATATCCACGAATCATCCATTTAGGACACACGTTTTGTCTTTGTTCATCCAGCATAAACTATTGAATTCAAAAAATATCCTAATATATATATATATATATATATATATATATATATATATATATATATATATATATATATATATATATATATATATATATATATAATCCGAATAAAAATGGATACAAATGCAGGGTGGCAGCACTCCAAGTAAACATGCACCTTTTTGCCTTATGCAGTGTTAAGGCCTATGGAAATTTGCCAGGTGGCTGCAAGAATTTCATTCTGATTTCCTAAATGTAGTCATTCCAAGTGTTGCCAAAATCTTAGTCCCGTTGGCAGTGCATTTATATTATTTACTACACCCTCTAACGAGACATATTTCCACAATAAACGGCGGGAATAACTGCCGGCACAAGACTTGTTCAGCTTAGTATTTTGACATAATGTCCTTGGAAAGGTAATTTAGCAACTGCTTTATGAACTGCAGAAAAACTTTAATCATCATCTTCCCAAAGATCTGTCTCTAGTAATCCCTTCCAGCCTGATATTTGTAATTTCCCAGTTAGTATTGCCTAAGTTTCCTACATTTATTTCTATTTAGATTTGTGCCTTCTGGATGATAGCTATGTGATGTCATCTTATAAATATCCATCTTTGTTTATTGTGAGAAATATTTCAATGTGTGAAGTTTTTCAAACTAAGTACAACTCTGCTTTGTACTAAGCACAATTAGTACACGGATCTGGTAAACATTGTATTTTAAAGGGGAACTATTGTGAAAATGAAAATTTAATATAAGCTTCATCATACAAAAATAAGAAACTTTCTAAATATAATCAATTAAAAAATTGGTAGGGTTTGAAGTAATCAAGTTTATCTTCACTATCCCTGTCTCGGCATTCTGTCTTCATTCAAGAGTTGGGTGTCAGATATTCATTGACAGTTAGATCCAATATGTCTTATAGGGGGGCTCCTTTTGCCTAGAAGATGTATTAGAGCTCACTCTATTAAAAGCACCAGACATTGTGTCTCTCTACATGCAGGATTTGTGCAAAAGGCAGTTATTTTGTTAGATTTTGTTTGTACTGTAATCAGTTATTTGAGTGAACTCTAATTCATCTGCTAGGAAAGGAGCCCCCCTATAAGATATATTGGATCTAACTGTCAATGAATATCTGACACCCAACTGCTGCATGAAGACAGAATGAAGAGAAACAGATGCTGAGAGAGGGATAGTGAAGATAAACTTGATTATTTCAGAAAGGTTATCAAAGGGTGTTTGCTACATTTACGCAGTTCTCCTGCGTGACAGTTGCTTTTGGGCTGGAAATTCCCTGCCAAATAAATGTCAACTTCCTTGTTGGCCTTGAAGCACACTTAACTCATTTTCTTGGTTTACATTAAAGGAGCAGTAACATCAAAAAATTAAAGTGCTTTAAAGGAATGTGCTGGTGCCCTGCACTGCTACAACAGGTGTGTTTGCTTCAAAAACACTGCTATAGTTTATATAAACAAGCTGCTGTGTAGCCATAGGGCAGCTATTCAATTTACTGGATACACAGTAGATAACAGATAAGTACTACTATAGTTTATATAAACAAGCTGCTGTGTAGCCATGGGGACAGCCATTCAAGCACAGGATACACAGTAGATAACAGATAAGTACTACTATAGTTTATATAAACAAGCTGCTGTGTAGTCATGGGGGCAGCCATTCAAGCACAAGATACACAGTAGATAACAGATAAGTACTACTATAGTTTATATAAACAAGCTGCTGTGTAGCCATGGGGGCAGCCATTCAAGCACAGGATACACAGTAGATAACAGATAAGTACTACTATAGTTTATATAAACAAGCTGCTCTGTAGCCATGGGGGCAGCCATTCAAGCACAGGATACACAGTAGATAACAGATAAGTACTACTATAGTTTATATAAACAAGCTGCTGTGTAGTCATGGGGGCAGCCATTCAAGCACAGGATACACTGTAGATAACAGATACGTACTACTATAGTTTATATAAACAAGCTGCTCTGTAGCCATGGGGGCAGCCATTCAAGCATTCAAGCACGGGATACACAGTAGATAACAGATAAGTACTACTATAGTTTATATAAACAAGGTGCTGTGTAGCCATGGGGGCAGCCATCCAAGCACAGGATACACAGTAGATAACAGATAAGTACTACTATAGTTTATATAACCAAGCTGCTGTGTAGCCATGGGGGCAGCCATTCAAGCACAGGATACACAGTAGATAACAGATCAGTTCTGAAGAATCACATTGTACACTACAGAGCTCATGTGTAATCTACTGTTTAACCTGTGCCTTTTTTCCTTTGTCAGTTTTAAATGGCTGCCCCATTACATTTCTGAAACAAACACAGCAGTTATACGAGTGCAGGGCAACAGTGCATTATGTTAACATTACTTTAAAACAATTTTTAATCAATGTTTTGGTGTTACTGTTAATTTAAATATAGTACACAGTGTCTTGCTTAAGTCCCTTATATCTCTCTTTGTTATGGTTAATGTGATGTGAGTCCTTAGAGCAGTGTCCACTCTTTAGTATGTTATGGTGTATTTTACTTTCGATAAGTGTTCAGCTAGATACAGTTCATCTATATAAGGCAAGGGCAAGCAGGTCATATCCACACTAATAGTAATTTTATGGTATGTCTTATATAGAGTGCTGGAAGTGTATAAGTTGTGCTATTTTAAAGGGCACCAATCATGACTAAAATCATTTAGTAAGTAAATACACTAGGCCAAAGTTCAAGAAATCCGATTTTTAAAACAGAATTGTTTGTACAATGTAAATGATCAGCTCACTATTCCTTCTGCAAGATCTCCCCTATCTCCCCTGCAGTTCTAGCTGAGGCCGCCATCTTGGATTTCACTGGCTCCTCCTACCTATATCTTCCCAGCCAACTGTAGCTCTGAAATCTCGCACATGCTCAGTTCAAATTCCTTGGTTGCTTATCAACCCTTCTAAGCTGTTTTTAAATCAGTCAAACCTCTGTTTTAGCTGCTGTTCTGGAAGTTAAGTTGGCCATAGATGCAAAGAGCCGATCGTTCAAAGCCGACCTGCCACTAACCTTTCCGATCAAATAAAGTAGTAAAAGAACAGATCAGCCGATGTTCTGCCCCTGACAGCAATCGTATGAAAGTTATGTCCGACCAAAGCTGGTGACAGTCTCCCACTGAAGATCGGCAGATCGGCAATACATGCAGAGAAATAATAGGCAGCCGACAGAAATCTTCTAACCTGTCCGATCAACTGAACCGATCGGCATGGCACAAAAGATGTCGGGACACTCCACATGATCCGAAAATCGTATGAATCGAGGATTCGTGCGATCGGATCTTTGCGTCTATGGCCAGCTTAAGTGTGTGCCCTTCATTTGCATAATAACATCACCAGCAGGGGACAAGATAGGGAAATCTCGTGATACTTCTAGTGGAGGAGTTTATTAAAGCTAGGCATTCTGGGTAGAATACTCAAGGCAATGCTACAATCTGAGCATGCTCCTGAAATTTGCATATTATAGTCTCAGTATGGAAAGAACCCATTTGGGATTTTTTTTTTTCAAAAAACTAAATATGTGGTTTGCTTAAATGTTTTTAGGTTGTACTGGTCAGATTGTTCATATGTGTTTGATTTTGGCTGTGATAGGTGCCCTTTAAATGGACTGAATAAAGAGTATTTTTAAAATAAGTGTAAAGTTGCCGTTCAAGATATTCTTTTTTTCTTTTTTTTCCCCCTTGCTCACTACATGTGCATGCTCTCTTCTTCTCTCCCACACACTATCTCTCAGCATGCCAGACCTCCATTCTCTTCTTTCTCTCAGCACCAATCCTTACTTCATCTCCCTGATGCACTGGCCAACAATCTACATCTCCTCCCTTCATCTGGTGTTAATTTATCTCCCTGCACTCGTACCCCATCCCTCTTCATAAGTCTAATGTCCTGCACCAGGTTTTTTTTTTTTTGAAGGTTAATAAAGTGGATGTTTATAAAAATAATTAATCAGTGGTAACAGATGGCCAAGGTAAACTGATGACAATATTTTGCCTTTGAGGACCAGAACAGCCTTACATTTAACAAACTTGGAGTTGATCTATAAATGTACCCCCTTTTTTTTTTTTTTTTTTTTTTTTTTTTTGTTTACAGTGTCCAGAAGTGCGGCTAAATATTATCTCAAACCTGGACTGTGTGAATGAGGTTATTGGGATCAGGCAACTTTCACAGTCGCTTCTTCCTGCCATCGTAGAACTGGCAGAAGATGCCAAGTGGCGTGTGCGACTGGCAATTATCGAGTACATGCCCCTGCTTGCTGGACAACTGGTAAGTGCACCTCTGACTGTCCAAAATATTGAAAAGATAAGATTAAAAAAATGTCTGCACTTTGTATGATTTAGCATTACGTTGTGACCTTTAAGGCATGTCCTCAAAAGCTTTTGCATTTGCCACATTCTAGTGCACTCAGATGTATGAAAGTGGACATGCGCTTTAAATTTAACTTTAAGTTTGATGTATAAAAAATGCATTATGTCACAGTTTAAAAATAGATTTTTGCAGATTTTAAAGGACCAGCAACATCAATTCAAAAATTTGTTTGTATACAACCGAAAAAAAAACACCAAGACTTGTTTAACTTTAAAATCGCAAAATCTTTACCGATACTCTGCTTCCGCTCCTCTTTAGAAAAGGCGACAGGGCGACGATCCATCGTGCGGCGCTCAATATCTCTTCCCTGGCTATCTCCTATAGAAGGCATCGAAATAGAGCGCTGCATGATGGATCGTCACCCTGTCGCCTTTTCTGAAGAGGAGCGAGTTATGTCTTAATAAAGACTTTGCGATTTTAAAGTTAAATATGTCTTGGGGTTTTTATATACAAACACATTTTTAATAAAATTTTTTTGATGTTACTGGTCCTTTAATCAGTCCCAGTTATCCCATTGGATGTGTATTCACTAGGTGGGAAACCAGCACTGGATAAGGTAATAATAGGTCTTCATAGCTTGGGGGTATAAACAGGATAATTTATAGGGTGGCATACAGAAATGCTCATGACTACTAAACAAAAAAGAATATGTTTCAGCCTGTCTTTCTCCAGTTGTCCAGACACACGCGATAACCACCATTAAATACCATAACTGATTGAGCTTTTCAAAAGTACTGTAAATTGTGAATTAACATTTTATATCTGGATACATTTATTATATCTTTTTAAAGAAATTAAATATTCCGTTACAAAGAGTTCATAGTTTCCGTATAAATTCTTCTCCTAGAAGAGTTTTCTGGCAGTAGAAAGGCTTGTAATGGAAAATTGCCAGTTTGTACTATTGCTTAATTCTTCTGCAATATGGAAGTAGACTTATGTCATAGTTATTAATAAAATAACTGGTGAGAAACTGCCTCGCAGTTTGGATGGCCTTAGTAGCAGCGAATTAACCCATTTTGCCTGCATTATTCTGGCTAGCGTAATATTTGAGAATGCAGTAGAACCTCCATTTTAAACAGTTTTCACTGCAAATAATTCTATCCAAAATTTGATTCCTAATCCAAGTGTATTTTTTTTTTTTAGTTGTATTATTGATATATAGGAGCCATCTCAGGTCATTTTGCCTGGTCATGTGATTTCAGAAAGAGCCATCACTTTAGGATGGAACTGCTTTCTGGCAGGCTGTTGTTTCTCCTACTCCAAGGGGCAGATTATCAAAGGTCGAGGTGAATTTTTGAATTCAAAAAATTCGAATTTCGAGCTATTTTTTTGTTTACTTCGACTAGGGAATAGTTCAGATTTGATTCAAATTTGAATATTGAAATCTATCATGTAATGTCTCTTTAAAAATTCGACTTCGCCCATTCCCCATCTAAAACTTGCCAACTGCTGTTTTAGCCTATGGGGGACCTCCTATAACCTATTTGGAGTCAGTTGGTGGACTTTGAAAAAATCAAAGTTTTTTGGGGGTTTTTTTTGAGAAAAACTTTGATTCGTATTCAATCGGATGCGCTATTACTTTGATTCGTATGATTCGAATTCGGCTGAATACGGATCTATTCGGCCGGGTGATGTTGTGATGGCTGATTCTGTTAATGACTAGGAATGGGTGAATTTGACCAGTTTCACCAAAAATTCACCGCTGGCGAAATGTCGGCGATGCCTATTAAAGTCTATGGCAATTTTTTTTTGACGCGTGACGTCATACAAGTCTATGGGCGTCATTTCCGCGGCAAAACAAGGTGAAAAAAATTCGCCTATCACTGTTAATAAACTCTATAGTTAGTATAGATATGGGTTTATATAATTTATGTGAAAGTAGGGAGGGGTGTGTGTATGGATGCTGGGTTTTCATTTGGAGGGGTTGAACTTGATGGTCTTTGTCTTTTTTCAACCCTATTTAACTATGAAGCGTAGAGCACAAGTCACATGACTGGGGGCACCTAGGAAATCCCTATGTCAGATTTCAAAATGAAAAAAATCAGTGGGCTCTTTTGAAGAAAAAAAAAAAAAAAAAGGATTTTAGTGCAGAATTCTGCTGGAGGCATTTTGAAAAAAACAAACAATTTTTTCCCATGACAGTATCCCTTTAAAGCTAATGACAAACAGGTTGTTTTTCACTTCTGGTGTACTTACACCATTCAATCTTCTGCCCCTGTATCACAATTTATCTCTAGATATGAATTACTAATACGCACACATCTCTTATCAAGTTTCACCACTAGAGTGCGCTGCTACTTATGTAGTAATATGATTTTGTTCCTATACAGGGAGTGGAGTTCTTTGATGAAAAGTTGAACTCTCTGTGCATGGCCTGGCTGGTGGATCATGGTAAGGACTTCTCACTCATTATCATCATTTAAAAATGTAGATTCTCTTGAGATGCACTGCACTCTTGTGTACTTATTAGGGATCCAACAAATCCAGGATTCTGCCAAGATTAGGGCTTTTTTCAGCAGGATTTCGCCAAATCCAAGTGCCTGGCAGAAGCGAATCCAAAAATCATGACTTTTCGTCTACACAGCTACACAGGCTACACAGCAACTTGTTTATATAAACTATAATAGTACTTATCTGTTATCTACTGTGTATCCTGTGCCTGAATGGCTGCCCCCATGGCTACACAGCAGCTTGTTTATATAAATTATAGTAGTACTTATCTGTTATCTACTGTGTATCCTGTGCTTGAATGGCTGCCCTTATGGCTACACAGCAGCTTGTTTATATAAACTATAGTAGTACTTATCTGTTATCTACTGTGTATCCTGTGCTTGAATGGCTGCCCCCATGGTTACACAGCAGCTTGTTTATATAAACTATAGTAGTACTTATCTGTTATCTACTGTGTATCCTGTGCTTGAATGGCTGCCCCCATGGCTACACAGCAGCTTGTTTATATAAACTATAGTAGTACTTATCTGTTATCTACTGTGTATCCTGTGCTTGAATGGCTGCCCCCATGACTACACAGCAGCTTGTTTATATAAACTATAGTAGTACTTATCTGTTATCTACTGTGTATCGCAGTAGCTTGCCATCTGGATACTCCCGTAGTAGTTACTTTTAAAATTAGACTTGATCATTTTAAGGAATAACCTTCTCATACAATCTACATTTTATTTTGCGGTCTTGAACAAAAGCAGAGACAAAAGGCCAATAGACTTAAAGAGTACTAAAAAAAAGTCCAACTGTGTAGGTCATTTAAAGGTTAACTTCTCCTTTCGCTTGTTTTTCAATGAAGTGTACGCCATCCGAGAGGCAGCAACGAGCAACCTTAAGAAGCTGGTGGAGAAATTTGGCAAAGACTGGGCTCAGGCCACCATTATCCCCAAGGTCTTGGCAATGTCTAATGATCCCAATTACCTGCATAGGATGACCACACTGTTCTGCATCAATGTAAGTGACTTACAGTACAAGTAGGTTACAATCTTACGTAACCAAGCAGTGGGAGTAGCAGTGGGGGGTGGGGAACGCGAGTAGGTAGGCCAGTGCACGTTGCTGTGTAGATATGCTGCTGGGTAGTAGGCATAAACCTAGCATTTTAGATTGCTAGGTTTACCTGTACCGTACTAAAAATTAACGTAAAGAGATACTGACACCAGAAATTAAACCTTTTTTTACATCTATAATTATGCGATCTATAATTTTGCCATAAAAGTATTTGCAGATGCTTTTACATTACACATCTGTGTTCCTCAATGAGGGGGCTGCCATATTTGAGCTTTGTAGTCTGTTAGCATTACAAACTCTAACTTGCACGTAGAGACAGTCAGGTTGGCAAAACTGTTCGGTTAGGAACTTCAGCGGGGAGGAAACGATAAGGAATATTGGGGATATCACCCAACTGTGAGACTCTGCTTCTGCAGCCAGTGGATTTGCAAGTGAAAGAAGTCAGAGAGCCTGGATTTTCACTGCCCAGTAAATAATAGCTCATAAAGCCTTTGCTTTAACCCAGGATGTTTGATAACCTTTTGTTGTCCTTTAAAGGAAATGTAAAGCTACATTTTCCTACCATGTATATAAGTTGGGCACATCTCACCCACCCAAATCTCATCATTGGCTGTTAGACTGGAGGGTGTTTATTAATCTGAGTTGAGAAGAACTGAGCATGAGCCAACAAGCAAAGGAAATTCCCGAGGGACGGGCAGAGTGGGTTAGAGGAGGAGAAGGAATTCTAAGTGATTACGGGGATGCTGCAGCCTTACTGTTAACCTTTTAACAACCACAGTGGCAGGTATCTAAAGTTTTCAAGGCTCTTCACTGATTACATTTTTGTATGGGAGGGGGTTTATATGTCCTTTAAAACATTTACCAATCAGAGCACCCTAAATCATTGTGTATGTGAGACAAACTGGAAAATACTAGGAATTACTCGGCAGAATTACAGACCCACCTTGTTGTGCTTTGCCATATCCATCATAAAGTTTGTGTGATGTGTGGAAATGAAATTCTTTGGTCCAAGAGTCATTGAGCCAGCTGGATAAATCTGGGGGTGCAGAAGTGTTAGCCAGTAAACCAAATTGTCTGTTTCTCCTGCAGGTGCTCTCAGAGGTTTGTGGACAAGACATCACCACCAAGCACATGCTCCCGACGGTTGTACGGATGGCCGAGGATGCTGTAGCCAATGTGCGCTTTAATGTGGCAAAGTCTCTGCAGAAAATAGGACCCACCTTGGACAACAGGTACAAATGTCACAAGTCACATGACCAGGGGCAGCTGGGAAATTGACAAAATGTCTAGCCCCATGTCAGATTTCAAAATTGAATATAAAAAAATCTGTTTGCTCTTTTGAGAAATGGATTTCAGTTCTGCTGGAGCAGCACTATTAACTGATTCATTTTGAAAAAAACATGTTTTCCGATGACGGTATCCCTTTAAATATATTTAGGGCAGTAGTGTATGAATAAGAATGACTTTGTTAAAATTATTATTAAAGAGCTTTTATGTTGTGTGGGGGCTTAAATGAGAACTAAAGTTAAACTAAAGAAGTAGCTAGAAACGTTGTACATGATGTTTTTTGCTTCTGTACCAGCCCAAGGCAACCACAGCCCTTTAGCAGTAAAGATCTGTGTCTCCAAAGATGCCCCAGTAGCTCCCCATCTTCTTTTCTGCTGATTCACTGCACATGCTCTGTGCTGCTGTCACTTACTGAGCTTAGGGACCCACTCACAATATACAGTACACATAGAATAGAAATGTCACAATATATCATTATTATTATACATACGCGTTGACCATCAAAGAGGTAGGTCTGCCTGAGGGAGCAGGAGGGAATCGGAGCCTTTATCTTTTGAACTGTGGAAAACACTCATCTATAATGCAACATCGCTTCTGATGAAGGATTTTAACAGAATTTCTAAATGTAGAGGGAGGACATTTCATCCCTTTAATTCTGTCAATGCAATGGGTATTTTTCCAACTCAAAAGTAAAAGTTTAATGGGGTTATGTAATTAAAGGCACTAAGTTTGCCCAGGGGCAGTAACCTATAGCAACCAATCAGCAGGTAGAATTTCCTGGTCACATGTTTAAAAGCAAACATCTTATTGGTTGCTACTGGTTACTGCTCCTGGGCAAACTTAGTGCATTATATTACATGTGGGGGTAACTCTGCTACATATGGGCAACTTTTTATCCGTTATTTATTTATTCCCATGAGGTTTTACGTAATTGAGCTTTAAAAATGGCATCTAGTCGTTACCTGGTCAACAAGAAAACAGGATAACTGTATAAATACAGCACAAGCCCTACATCAGCAAACAATAAAATGGACTTTCCTTGGTTTGTAAGTGTCCAGTTCATCTCAGCTGGTAGTTCTTAGAAAAGTCAACTGTCTCCCATATCTATATTTATCATAGTGACAGTACCCTCAACCAAAAGCTGACACTTCCTTTTCAGAAAGGAATTTCTGTCTCTAGATATATCACTCATATTTGCTGGGCCTGGGAGCATATTTATTTAATAAATAAAACTGTTATCTGCGATGTAGAAATTTTCATTCTATGTTTTATTTCTGCTTTACTTTGCCATAAATACAAAGGTTGCACAGGTATGGGAACTACAGTATTAGTCGCCCGGCGACAAATTGCCTCTTTATTAGTCTCCCCGAACTGCCTTCCTGCCGGCTAAAATGGAAATCGCCGCTAGGATGCCATTCAGAGGGATTCGTTTTTCCAAAGTCGCCCAAAGTTTCCTTGTAAGGCAATTTCGGGTCACTTCGGAAAACGAATCGCTCAGAGTGCCGTCCCGCCGGCGATTTAGATTCTAGCCCACGGGAAGTCAGTTTGGGTAGATTTGTCGCCTCGAAGAAGAGGAGATTTGTTGCAGGGCGACTAATCTCCCTGAATCTGCCCGTTTGCCCAGACCCTAAATCTACTAGAGAATCATTTAAATATTAAGTAAAGCCAATAGGCTGCCATTCACCTCCAATAAGGATTAATTATTTCTTAGTTGGGATCAAGAACAAGATACTGTTTTATTATTACAGAGAAAAAGGGAAGTAATTTTTAAAAATTTGGATAAAATGGGAGTGTAAGGGAGATGCCCTTTCTGTAATTCGGAGCTTTCTGGATAACTGCTGTCCGGATATTGGTTCCCATACCTGTACATCGACTTCTATATATTCCATTAGACCAAAGAAGAGAATTTCATTCAACTGATTTTTCCCCAATGCCCCCAATTATTATCACAGTCAAAACAAAACCTCTCCCAATTAGATCGCTTTCAAGTAGGGATGCACCGAATCCACTTTTTTGGATTCAGACGAACCCCCGAATCCTTGGCTGAATTCCAATCGGAATCCTAATTTGCATATGCAAATTAGGGATGGGAGGGGGAAACATTTTTTACTTCTTGGTTTGTGACAAAGGGTCATGCAATTTCCCTCCCTACCCCTAATTTACATATGCAAATTAGGATCCGGATTTGGTTCGGCCGGGCAGAAGGATTCGGTGCATCCCTACTTTCAAGTTAAAAATCTAATGGGAATCTCCAGCTAAAAGCAATTTTAACATAATGAAGGAAGATGTCGTTCTTGAACAGTATACAAATATTAACAATATCTAATGTTATTTAAAGTTATGATGTTTGGAAATTGCCTGCCCCTCCCGCTTATGATTTGTTTGCCGTGTTCCAGCACCCTACAGAACGAAGTCAAACCAGTGCTGGAGAAATTAACGCAAGACCAAGATGTAGATGTGAAGTACTTTGCACAGGAAGCACTTACAGGTTTGTCAGCTTCTACTATAATTCCAGCTCAATATAGATCTTCTATAGAATAAGAAAACAACTCCAATGTCTCTTTTTTCCCCCCCGCAGTGCTGGCTTTGGCATGAGGACAGACATCAACAGACACTCGCCATGAACCTTTTCTATCACCAGAGCAAAGCGTTTCCCTGCACGATTCCTGCTCGTGTTTCTTCTCGTGGCTGCACCAGAAATCCATCTCCTGATCTACTCTTTTCAGTGGTGTCTTGTTTTCCTCTCATCACACAGCCATCTGGATCGCTCCTTTTCTCCCTCTTTACTGCTGAACATTATTATCAATAAATTGTAACTGGCTGTTGCTTTTAACCCCAACATGCTGTTTTTATGTCCCAGGGACATGATTGAGGGGGGGGGCGTCGTAACTTTTGCAGGGCTGCTTTGTTTATACCGTGCAAAAGAACACGGCAGCTTTCTATGTGTGTGGAAACAAGTAATGGATTCATACATGTATTCCTGTATTATGTTCTTATGCCCTTGAGCTGATGTAAGTAAATTGAAATTGCCTCTTGCTATATACGTCAACTTTTAAAGTTTTTATTTTCTGGTTTTTGTTTCTACCCAATAAGAACACCTAAAAATGTCCATATGGTATGTAATGTACCATTGTATGTGGGAAGGTTTCCTTAAGGCCCCTATACACGGGACGATAAAAGCTGCCGACAGACCGAGTCGGCAGCTAATTGACCCGTGTGTGGGGCCATCCGACGGGCTTCCCCGATCGATATCATCACTGAAGCCGCGTTTAGGCAGTACCTCAATCTGACCGCCCATATTGGATCCATCATGATTTGATCGTTGGGGACTAGGGCCCACGATCGGATCAGACCGATATCGCCCACTTCAATGTGGGCATATCGGGGAGAGATTTCGCAAAACGAGCGGATCTCTACGTCTATGGCCACCTTTACTCGTCGTAAGCCTTTTAAATTTTATTATTATTTACTTCCAGTGTTTTTACTGATGGACTTCAAAATATCAAGTTATTAAGTAAAGCTTGTATCTGGCAAATATTGTCATTTTAAATAGAACGAAGTGTATAGGCAGCCTGGACTGAAAGAAAACTCGCACTTAACAAAGAACTAGGCTAGAAATATTATTTTGTGGCCTTCTTTCCTAACCCCAGACAACCACATCACAAGCTCTGAGTTCCTCTTGGTTTTCTGAGGTTAGGGACGGACACAAAACATTCAACATATAACAGATACAGCTTTCTCACCAGTACTGTGCTGATTGGTCCAGGACAATCACATGGCCGCCATTGTGTTCCCTGGCAGCGGAAATTCCTCACGGCCTCAAAAATACAAAGTTGAATGGACTAATGTGAATATTTATAGCTCTTTATTGATTTTAAATGTTTTGAATTTATGGTGATCAATATGGTGGTTAAGATGTGAGGGTATGTCCCTTTAAGCACTAATAGTGAATGTTTTGTCAATAATGTGTGTAGCTATAAAGTTTCATGTTTTAAAAAGAAATGTTATACTCTGAGGAAGTGCTAAAGGGCACGAAACGCGTCAGTAGTAATGGACATTACGCACTTTTAATGTTTGCTAAAATAAAGCTTTAATTCATCAGCATTAGTCCTTTCAACTTTGTATTTTTGATATAATATAACAGTCATGATACAAGGCTTATTCGTAAGCAATTAACAGAACATGGCAGCTCAGTAAACAGTGCATTTTGCATCATAATTTTATAGCCAACCCTGTAAAATTATCTTAAGCTCATCTTCTCAACAGCTGCCCAGAGCACACTGAGCATGTGCAGTGCCACCGACACTCAAAAGATGGCTTAACAAGATCCAAGATGCTTAGCTCCTGTGGACAACTTTGAAGGCCTAGATGTTCAATGTATAAAATATAGCTTTTTTTTAGCCATATTCATTTTTAAGACATCTGGGGGCCGATTCACTAAGGGTCGAATATCGAGGGTTAATTAACCCTCGATATTCGACTAGGAACTAAAATCCTTCGAATATCGAAGTCGAAGGATTTAGCGCAGATAGTACGATCTAACGATCGAAGGATTATTCCTTCGATCGAACGATTAAATCCTTCGAATCGAACAATTCGAAGGATTTTAATCCAACGATCGAAGGAACATCCTTCGATCAAAAAAACTTAGCCAAGCCTATGGGGACCTTCCCAAGTAACATTGACTTCGGTAGCTTTTAGATGCCGAACTAGGGGGTCGAAGTTTTTTTTTAAAGAGACAGTACTTCGACTATCGAATGGTCGAATAGTCAAACGATTTTTAGTTCGAATCCTTCGATTCGAAGTCGTAGTCGAAGGTCGAAGTAGCCCATTCGATGGTCGAAGTAGCCCAAAAAAACCTTTCGAAATTCGAAGTTTTTTTACCTTCGAATCCTTCACTCGAAGTTAGTGAATCGGCCCCTTAGTCTGAACTGATAGCTAACTGAATTTCCCTGCAACTAAAGAGGAGTTCCTTGAAGCCAAGAATTCTGAAGACCTCTACCATACTGCCTGGCAGAAGAGTCACAGACTGACAAAGTGAGCCTGGCCAACTTGGCAGTTTTTATGGCCTTAACGTGAAAGACATACGCTTATAGAAGTGTTTGTTTATTTAAAGCTATTATCCATCATAAAATGATGTATCCTTTCTAATGAGCACTTACAATGTTACATTCTTCTAAAAAAAACAATCTCCTTTAATTAATCTGCATTTTTTAGTCTACGGCTTTACGGTGATTCAATAAAAAGGGACGGACCTTAGTACCAGAACCAGCTGTCTAATTGCTAAGTTAGCCTGAAAAAAACATAAATGTGCTTAACTGGCTGCACTGCATGAAAAACAACTTAAAGGGATTCTTTCATGATTTTTATGGTGTCATTTTTATTTCTAAATTACATTGTTTACACTTCAAATAATTCACACTACCATATAAAATTTCTTTCCTGAACCAATAAGTGTATTTTTTTGTATTAATATTGGTGTGTAGGCCTCCATCTTGGGTCATTTTGCCTGGTCATGTGCTTTCAGAAAGAGACAGCACTTTAGGATGGAACTGCTTTCTGGCAGGCTGTTATTTCTCCTACTCAATGTAACTGAATGTGGAACCTGGATTTTACTATTAAAGGAGAAGGAAAGCTATGGAGGCATTTTATTGCCAATAGATTAGCCGCAATAGTGCAAGCTAGAATGCTATATTTATTCTGTAGAATTCTTTACCATACTTGAGTAAAAAGCTCTAGAAACTCTCTGTTTGTTTAGGATAGGAGCTGCAGTATTAACATGGTGTGACATCACTTCCTGCCTGAGTCTCTCCCTGCTCTGGGCTCAGATTACAGTAGAGAAGGGAGGGGGCGGGGGAAGAGGAGCAAACTGAGCATGATCTTGCCCAGGGCAATGAGGTTTAAGCTGAAGGCAGGAAGTCTGATACAGAAGCCCATGAGTACACAATAGAAGGAAAGAAATGTGGTGTTTCTTTTGACAGAGGACTCAGAGCAGCATTACTTTGAGGGTTTACTGGTGTATTTATATAGACCTTTCTGTTAAGGCTTACTTAGTTTTAACCTTTCCTTCTCCTTTGAGTGCTGTTCTTCTATCTACCAGGCAGCTGTTATCTTGTGTTAGGAAGCTGGTATCTGGTTACCATCCCATTGTTCTGCTGATGGAGGGGGTTTGGGGAAAGAAGGGGGTGATATCACTCAAATTAGCAGTACAGCAGTAAAGAGTGACTAAAGTTTATCAAAGCACAAGTCACATGACTGGGGGCTCCTGAGAAACTGGCAATATGACTAGTCCCATGACAGTAGCCCTTTAATAAACGATGAAGAATCAGTAGACAAACACCTCCTTGGCAGACAGAACCTGTATAAAATTTAGCTATTGAGATAAAAAAAAAGAGTCGTTTCGGATAGTCGGCACATTTATATTTTAGGGGCATTTCCCGAAGGGAAAATTATTACCAAAGGAAATATTTGTTATGATCAACATATTCATTCTAGCTAAAGTATATTAGAATGTGTGTGTAATTCAGTTTCACTTTGTCTATGTGTATGTATATAAGGGATGCATTAAATCCAAATTTTTAAACTCCTCTTAATGCGGAATCCCCCACAAAAGATTTGCAATCACTTTTTTTTCTTGATTGCAGCTTGTTTAATGCATTGTTTTATTGCATGTTTATAAAAGAAAATCAAATAAAAATCTTGCCAACACACACTTGTTTAATACCTGGTTTAAAAGGGGGGGGGTGATCAACAACAAAAAAAAAGCAACCGCTTTTTTTAAAATTTGTTTAAATCAGGGCAATCGCGAAAGTGCCCCTAAGGGCTCTTACACACAACCAATCCCTTGCAGTGAAAAAAAAAAAACAATACAAATTGCAATATATAAGACATTATTGTTCACACATTTTTTGTCAAGTTGTTAATGTTTTTGGGGGGAAGGGGTTGACAACTACTGTGAAAAAAAAATCTGTTTTACAATCCTAGATTTGAATTGTGTGAAAATGCTCACCGCTACCCACAACTTTGACATTTAATTAAATAAATCTGCCTGCTTGAGCACTTGAATCCAAATTAATTGTAATTTAAAAAAAAATGTAAAAGGATTTGATAAGTGTGCCGATTCTTTAATTTAAAAACGAACTTTTTTTACTGTCAGGAAAGTTCTCATAAATGAGAATTTCTCAATCCCGATCAACCCCATGGTTTTTCTTTTAATTTTTATTTTGTTTACAAAATTCCACATACCAACAAAGTCAGATATACGGCACTGTGTCTCCCACGTGAGAACACGACAGTATATAAAAGTAAAAAGCAGTGAGTAAATTGATACCACATAATTAAAGGATTGTAACAACCTTACCTGGTGGTCTAGTGTTTGAATTTCGCGCAAATCCGTGCTGGCTTAATTACGCCAGCGTGACTGCGCCTATAATTTTCACAGAGGGACGCTATTAGGCTGCAAACGCTGGTCCCCTAGGGCGCGCGTGGCACACCTCGGTGTAAATTTTAGGCGCAGTCGCGCCAGCGAGGATTGCTGCGAAATTCAAACTATTTAAGGTGCAATTGGGCTTGTAATCATTGCCCATTACAGGTTTATCCTGGTGGTGCTTTGAGCTATCTGTTATTCTGATTCCTGTTTTGACCTCTGCCTGGCTTTTGACAATTCTACCTTCTGAAACCTGACCCTTGCCTGATAACCTACTTTGATTCTGCTTAACCCTTTTGATTGACTTCCTGGTTTGACTCTTGCCTGCCTGACTACGTTTATTCTCTGCCTGCCTCGACCCGGCCTGATCTGACTACTCTTTAGCCTAACGCCTTGTACCACGATCTTCTGCCCAAAGTTGTGCCCCTCTGCCTGTCCAGAACCCCTCACCTTGCACCTCTCGTTATAAGACCTGGCGGCATCTGAGTAGCTGAGGGCTCCTCCCGAGGCCAAAAGCGGCTGCTACAGGCAGAAGAACGAGCCGAGACCAGGGTGCTTGGCATCAGTTCTAGATTTAGGGTGCCAACCGTGACAAGAATATAGGAAAGGATTTCCAATGTGCTTTGATAACCCTTAAAATGATCTGTATTGTAGTTTCTTGAAAGTTTCCAAATAGCAACTCAAAACAATATTTTAACTCCCATGGGTTCTTGGGTACAAAGAAAATATTAGCAGTGCTTGAAATGTTTTAATTTTATATTTCTGCATAAAGATGACCTATAATGTGATCTGTTTTTCACACAAGTCCTTAAACTAGATCCAATTATCAAATAAGTCAAAAACACGATGCTTGTTTAATTTATTCAGGAACATGATTATATAAACCTTTGCTTTCAATATATGGTCCTCTCCTTTGGGCAGGTCAGCCCTGCAAATCAGCTTGGAGGAATTGTAGCCCATTCCTCCTAACAGGACAGCTTTAACGCAGCCTTACTTTCACAACATTTCTGTAGCATCAGGACTTTGACTAGGCTATTCCAAAAGAAATTTAACAAAGGGTAGTTGGCTTGTTCTATGACCCACTATGTCCAGAGCTTTTATGGAAAGATAAAGGCTAAGCCTATGACTAAGTGTCCTCGACACAAAAAGCATCAGGCATGAGTAGTTTATACTAATAAAGATTTCTATTCTTACTCCACAATCGTCTGATCCCTGCATGTTTTTTTTTCATCCTAGTGAACATAGTTCTTTTTCTTTGTTCAAGCCGTGACAACTCGACAAACCTGTGTTGTTAAAACCAGGCTTGGATAGTAAAGAGACCTGATTTTAACCCAATTGATTTAACCCAATTGAAAACCTGACTTTAATTTCCTCTTTAAATAAACTGAGAATCCAAGACGTTCACAAACGTTTGCCACGCACAAATACATAACTTTGTAGAAGCATCATGTTCTCAGTATCTAGTTTAGGACTAGATCACTTTTTCAGACCTTGTTTATGCCGAAATTTAGAAAATTTGAAAGGATTCACAAACTTTCAAACACCACTGTATACGAAATTATCTAAACATTGTGCAATGTGGAGAACCCAAAATATAAATGGATCATGCAAATTTCCACGACTGACACTTCTGTTCCTACTAACAAAATAAACTTCCGGCGATTTTTGTGCTTCAAAAGTAGGTTAGTCCCTCTAAACCCTATATTTTAAGGAACTGTACTTTCTAAAGAATTTAGAATGTATAAAAATGCAAACATACCTAATTATAAAACCGAAAATGTTTTTTTTTTTTTTATCGAAATGGATTAAAATATGCACTGTGCATCATCTCTCCCATTCGTTTAGATTTTAAACATTGAATGCATCAAATGCACTTGGCACAGCTGCCCAACATAAATGGGGGGGTTGGTTGAATATACCTTGTTTTTTTATTCCTCTCCTATAAGTTTTTTTTTTTTACTTTCTCCTTCTTTTTGAGCCCTCTTTTTTCACATTATACATGATGATGTTGTCCTAGTGCAGTGTGCAAAGTGCAATCCTGAGTGCAAGTCACCATGTTTTTACCCATAATGCACTGTTTCCCCATATGTTAAGCATAATTGCAGTTGTGACAGGGCGAAGCTCCTGACATAGTTGCAATTCTGTACTTGCAAGTTTGTTGTGTCTATTGGCATAGCCTGCTGTGGGAACCTTGGAGTCACCTTTGGTGGTTAGAGTAGTCTCAGGGTCCTTCTGCGTCAATAGATGCACTTTTTTGGAACAAACTTTTTTGGAAGTGCAAGAATCCAGTTTTACACATATGAATCCAATTTTTTTTAGGTATAAACTTGTGACCAAGTTAGCGTGATCACAACTGCACTTGTGATTATAAATTATCCCTTTTATCTTCTTTATCATTGATCCTTTATTGTCTCTTTGCAACTTCTCAGACCCATTGGCTCTTCTTTTACTTCCATTACTTTCCCCTGTGGTCTTCTTATCTTACACCCCTGCTACATTTGCTGTAATCCTTCCTTTCTTTGGGTTGCTCTACCCCTTGGCTGCTACAGTAAGAACTTTGCATAGGATTTATTATTTTAGACTTTGTTAAGGCAAAGCCCAACTAAGAGTAACAACTGTGTTTTAAAAGAGAAAGTCTGGAGGTGACAATCCAAAGAATGAGATACAGGTGTCTCAGTGGGACATGGGTTTTTACTATTGAGTGTTGTTCTTAGATCTACCAGGCAGCTGTTATCTTGTGTTAGGGAGCTGTTATCTGGTTACCTTCCCATTGTTCTTTTGTTTGGCTGCTGGGGGGGAAAGGGAGGGGGGTTATATCACTCCAACTTGCAGTACAGCAGTAAAGAGTGACTGAAGTTTATCAGAGCACAAGTCACATGACTTGGGGAAGCTGGGAAATTGACAATATGTCTAGCCCCATGTCAGATTTCAAAATTGAATATAAAAAAATCTGTTTGCTCTTTTGAGAAATGGATTTCAGTGCAGAATTCTGCTGGAGCAGCACTATTAACTGAGATCATCTGTCAAAGCTCAACTGAAAGTGGACCTTGTACCATGGCAATGACGTAAACATTTTATTAAATCCATCAAGACTGAGAAAAATTCCAGGTTCCTAGAATGGCCAATTCAAAGTCTGTATCTAAATTCCATTGAGATGTGTCTCAAACAGCTAAAAACATGCTGAATGGAGGAGTGGGAAAAATGTCTCCCAGGAGAGGTCAGAGACTGGAAGTTATAAGAAATGCCTACTTGAGGTTGGTTCTGCCAAAGAGATCAATACCTAAAGACATATAATCATGAATAATACATTTATGTTAAGTAATACTGATACCTTGTCCTACTATTACATAAAGAAAGTAAATATTCCTTGTTATAACTTTTATTTGTAAATGAAAACACAATAGAAACACTGAGCATTTATGATATCAATATTAGGTTCCTCAAGCTCTTAGCATGTCCTAGATGAGCTTTTAATTGCCTTCTATTCTTGTAACAAGCATTAGACACAAAGACCTGCAAACACAATACATTGGACTCTTTACAATGTTGAGGTCATATCACTATAACAAGGATTTAAACATATTTCATGAAGATGTTGTTTTATGAACAATACTGAAAGGAGGATCAATGCAAATGCGTGATACCATCACATGTAAAACACAGTTTATAAGTTTTTTTTCCTGCCTTCATATTTTTTAACCACTAGGCTATCCACTTCATTCATGGAAAGAACATGAATTAGACTGCTATATTGAGATACTGAAAGGTCTTATTGTCCATTGCAAAATCCTTTTGTGGTAATCAATGCAAATAGTGTTTTTTTTATACATGTCTTCCCTTGTTTCTTCCAGAGCTGCCATGTGGAAATGGTTGATCCCAATATTTCTTGGATTTCCAATGCCATCATCCGCAATGCCTCATTCGTTTGTAACTATTCATAGAGAGGCTCAAGTATATTGTATGTTCCACTAAACCTTTACCTTAAACGTAGTCCTCTTTGGCTATTTAATTTTTAAAATGGCCACAACAATTTGCAGTTGAAACTTGATGCTTTATTGGGGCAGTTCCTCAAAAGCAGATTTAAAAACTTGTGTTAGTGATCGCTTAACTTCATCTTTAAACTCTCGACCAACAAAAACATAGAGTATTGGGTTAATGCAGCTGTTAAACATTGCCAAGCACTTGGACAGCGGCACACCAACCAGACTGACCCAAAGCGGAAGCCCCCCTAGGAAAACACGACCCATTGCCAAAGCGTGATATGGAAGCCAACATAAAAAAAATGAGAAAACCACCCCTGTAACAACAAGCAAAGGTTTGCTAGACCTGTTAAGTTTCTTCTTGTGAAGAGTAAGTAGGAGGATTGTATACGAAATAAGTATTATGCTCAAGGGGACCAAAAATTGGTAGAGGAAGATGCAAACGGTGAAGATACCAGCCTCCCTTTTTTCCCAGTCTTCAAAAACATCAAGGTTTTTGCAAGAACTTCGGTTCTTCTCTGTGGACATCTCTGATAAGGTGTAGGAGCCAGGAACTAGAGCCACAGAAAGAACCCAAATGACCAAGCATGTAGTGGCTGCCAACCTTGGATTGCGGTAATTTTGGCACCACACTGGGAAGAGGACAAACACACAGCGGTCAATACTGATGGCAGTAAGCAGGAGAATGCTGGCATAGATACTGAGTCCAAAGATGCAGTTGACTAACTTGCAAAGAATGGGGCCAAATGGCCAGTGCAAGTCCAGTAGCAAATAAAGGACGGTGACCAGAACCAGGAAAGTGGAAATAAAATCAGCCAGTGCCAGGTTGAAAAACCAAACTGTGTTGATTGTCCTTCGAAGGCGGCAACTTGTGATCCAAATGACGGTCCCATTGCCCATCATTCCCAGTAGGAAAATAAAGCTGAAGATCACAGTGACCAGCACCTGCATGACATGACGCAGCTCCGCATCTTCTAAATCCGTTGTGGAGTTCATGGTGCAGATTCAGTCAAGAGATTTAACTCCTGTTAGGGGTTAAAATTAAACGGAATTAAATAAGAAGTTGACAAACAAATTAATTGCATATTCTCTTTATAAACAAGATACTATTTCATAATGGTTGTTCTGTGAGCCCTAGACCTATATGGGGAAGGGATAGTCTGTCAAAACAAATGGAGTTGCATGAAATCTGCAACATACTGTAACTTTATCCAACCAACATTGCTGCGAGATCCTGATGTGAATAGATTCATGGCCATTGCTGTCACTTAAATCATTTGACCTTTTTTACTTTTGCCATAGCAATATCATGAGCAGCATTGCTTTGGATTGGGAAAGTGTGTTATTCTAGATGTTCTGAAATCTAACTCGCCCACCCACAAATTAAAAGTGTCAGACACCTCATAATGTTCCTACTTTTGATGCCCCATGTAATGAATTTATCACAGGAATGCGGTTAGTATTAAAGGAGAAGGAAACCTAGTCGGCACAAAAACCCTCCCCCCCTCCCGTGTGTTGCCCACCCTCCCTCCTCCCCCCTGGCCTACCTGTCCCGCTGGGCAAATGCCCCTAACTTGTTACTTACCCTTCTGCGCAGGTCTAGTCTACGGAGTTCACCGGCGTCATCTTCTTCCACGCAATCTTCTTCCTGCTGCGACCGGCGTTTTGGCGTATGCGCAGTAGGAGTATTTCGCCCGGTACGGATCTACTGCGCATGCGCCAAAAGTCACAAAGTGAAATCGGAAAACTTCGTGACTTTTGGCGCATGCGCAGTAGATCGTACCGGCAAAATGCTCCTACTGCGCATGCGCCAGTCAAAGCAGGAAGAAGATCGCTTGGAAGAAGATGGCGTCGGTGAACTCCATAGACTGGACCTGCGCAGAAGGGTAAGTAACAAGTTAGGGGCCTTTGCCCAGCGGGACAGGCAGGCCAGGGGGGAGGAGGGAGGGTGGGCAACACACGGGAGGGGGGGGAGGGTTTTTGCGCCGACTAGGTTTCCTTCTCCTTTAAGCAAAACAGGAGCCGCAGTTAACAAAGGGGAGTATGTAGCATCCGGTTGCCAATACAACCCACTATGCTGGTCCGGTGCGGCATTGAACAATCTTCACATGCACTTCACGTAGGGGGTAGCATCCGGATAAATATAATCAGCGGTGGAGCCAAAAGTAAATTAAAAGTTCAACTTTATTCGATCCATATTAAAACGGTATATGCAAGCGGGCAGGGAGAGTGTAGCTTGACGCGTTTCGTGACCAATACTTACTTCATCAGAAGCTTCACTCTTGGATCGAATAAAGTTGAACTTTTAATTTACTTTTGGCTCCACCGCTGATTATATTTATCCGGATGCTACCCCCTACGTGAAGTGCATGTGAAGAATGCGGGTTAGTATTACAAACTCTTTGCATCAAGGTTGAAGTAATTGGACAGGTGTTCGTGTTTAGCACTGATGCTGAACTGCACTGAGTACTAACACCCATTGAAAATTGTTGTCTTCAACTGTTTAAAGCAGTCAAATGCCTTCTGCCAAACTGAAACATCTTTCTGCTTAGAATGGTGTCAATTCATTCACTCTTTTGTTCACATTTTGGACAGAGAAGACTTTCATTGGTTTGAAGGAGGCGTAAAAGAGGCTATTGTAGTTAAGGTAGAGAAACCATCTCTAAACAGAGGAAAGAGCCTTGGACATCACCTGTCTGCTACACACAATGCTGTTCTAACTTCTTTACCTCGGCGGTTTCACAGAACTTCACAGCTCCATTCATGCGACTCTCCCAAGTAACACCTGCCTATTTGAGTTGCATGACACAATGGTAATTCTATCACAGTAACTACACAGCATTCACAACAGCTGTGAGTTGAACTGAAGAAGCTGCTCAGATGAGTAGTGAAACGTCTTCAATGATTAATCAGCAAGTCCAGTTGTTCTAGATTTACTTCTACTAGATATACCATGACATGGATGAATGAAAACCTTCATAGACATAGACAACCCCTTTGCCCAATCCAATGTGCAGCAGAGAAAAAAGATCCAGAAACATGGAGCCATTTAAGTGACACTAAATAGAATTTACTGTTGCTCAAACTTCTTAATGTGTGTTTTTTTAACAGTAGGTTTCAACCAATAGCGTATTTACAAAAAAAAACTTGAATTGATAAATCTTGATTGCCACGAAAAATAACATGATTCCATTCAAGTTTTTTTTAAAGATTTCCAAATGTTCTCATTCAAATTTTCTAAATATTCTAACAGCAAAAACTCAAATTAAGATTTTGATACATCTGCCCTGTACAGTATATGAAACTTGGGTTAATTCAATGCAATTTAACGTACAACAATCAAAATTATTTTCACAGGGCATATGAAAATTTTAATTCAACCACAATAAGGGGGTTATTTATCAGAGTTTTTTTATACTTCGAATGACCTCACAACTCAAATGGTTTCTTATTTAAGAAAAAACTTGAATGGAAAAAAACTAAATTCTGCAAGTTCGAAAAACCTGAAAACTCAAATTGAATCGCTCAAGTATTTTAACCCGAACCTTACTAAATAACCCCCGAAATTTCTTTATACTGTATATGAGAAGTAGTGATGGGCGAATAAATTCGGCAGATGTGAAAATTCACCTGGCGTAAAAATTTTTTGGATGCGCGTAAGAAAAGTTGCTTGCATCAAAACTGCCACGTGTCAACATTATGTGGATTCCCATTGACTTTAACACCGGCGTCAAAATTGACATGGGCATCAAAAATCGTGTTTTGCGAAGCTCTTGCAGTTTCACGAATTTCGCTGGAAATTTTCTGGTGAAGCAAAATTCACCCATCACTAATGAGAAGTAATTTCTCTCATTTGTTTTCTATTTCTCTTTCCAACTCACATGGAAACTGGGAAAAGACCCAAAACGTTTATTTTCTCCTAATATTATTGCATATTGGTGCTTATTATCCTGATATCACATAAAAACACTCACATACAAACCTCCCTTGATTTGAATGCAGCAGATTTATGAGTCAGTGCTTCACTGCACTTCGTTTAACGCCAGTCAGATTTTCCTAAGCACCGAATACTTGTCATGAATGTGAGAGAAATATATTTTCTTACTCTGATAACATTTTGCCAAAATCCATACATGCAAGTGAATGGAGAATTAATGATGTGCCACAAAAATATTCTTTGTTATTGGTTATACAGATGTTTTTCCTCCTTGCTAGATAGTCTCCACTAGGGCTGGCAGATTTATCAGAGACTCTATAAAATGTACAATATTTAGTGGCAATTAAAAGCTGTAATGTCATATTATAACAAATAATCTGCTCAACGGGCTTTGATTTTGTTTTGTTTTTGTTATTGGGTGAGAAACAAGAATGTGTCCAGGCATTATACTCTTCAAATATACAAGGAATGTGTTTGGGACTGATTTATTGAAAAATTACCCCAAACCCTACTAGTCCTTCCCATCTGTTCCACTTCCTGCTGCCTCCATTCCCAGGCTGTGCAGGGGAGCCAGTGGCAAGGAGTACACTGCATTATAGGACAGGAACCAATCAGCAGCTAAGCTGACCTGATAGGGAACTAAAGCCTCTGTTTTGCCTATGTGAGTGCAGGGCTATGATTGGCTATTCCCCTTCTACTGTACTTCTTTTATAGATGATGCACATGCTCGCCCCGCCCCATTTGTGACATCGTCGGCGGGCGTGACGGCTCAGGTCTATAGAAGGAAACTGGAAGTCGGCTCGGCCGGCATAGGTGTAGGACGGGCAGGTGCCAGGGCAGGTCAGGGAAATCCCGACCCGCACATCACTAGTGCTCCACATTGCAGGCAACTCAGTGGGGCACATTTACTTAGCTCGAGTGAAGGATTAGTGAAGGATTAGAATAAAAAATACTTTCGAATACCTTTGACTACATCTTCGACTTCAAATCGAACGATTCAAACTAAAAATCGTTCGACCATTCGATAGTCGAAGTACTGTCTCTTTAAAAAAAACTTCAACCACCTACTTCGCCTCCTAAAATCTACCGAGGTACAATGTTAGCCTATGGGGAAGGTCCCCATAGGCTTTCTAAGTATTTTTTTTATAGAAAAAAAGGATTAAATCGTTCGATCGAACGATTTTTCCTACGATAGTTCGAACGAACGAATTGCGGTAAATCCTTCGACTTCGATATTCGAAGTTGAAGGATTTTACTTCGACAGTCGAATAGCGAGGGTTAATTAACCCTCGATATTCAACCCTAAGTAAATGTGCCCCAGTGAGTTTTCCTCTTTATTTAGCATGAAGTAATATAAAATGAGGACTGTGTGTATAGCATTATGGATGAATTATGAAAAATGTGCTTAACTGCACAAGTACATTGACCACTAGCAACTAGAGTCCTGCACTGGGTTCGGTAACCCGTGTAATACCCGTAAAATGGTCGGGTTTCGGGCAAAAAAAATTCCGATTCCCTGGCCGTGCGGGCATTCCATAGGTAACCCATCTGGGTACCCAGTTTAGGTTCCGGGGATTAATATCTTCCACCCTCTCTTGTGGTTTCAGCAGTTTTCTTCCATTGCAAATTCCACGCAATTATGTCACTTCTGGTCTATTATGACGCCACTTCCGGTTTTGCAGGTCCCAGGTTGGAATGTAAATTTACTCTTTGTGGCCCAGGCGGTGGATCTGGGTAGGGCCACTTATGAGTTGGCAGGTGTGGGTTGGGTTACATGGCAGCGGGTCGGGGTTGGGCACAGGTCTGTCCAACGGGACCTGTGCAGGGCTACTAGCAACCAATCGGGCTATTGCTTTCATTTTACAACATGTAATGGACTATGTAAGAATATAATTGCTGATTTGATGCTATTGTCAATTACACTTGTGCAATTTAACACCTGGTGAAAAGTCCAGGACTGTAGGCAGTGAGCATTTAGACAGAACTCTGGTTTGAGGTTTGGGTTCTTGTATGTTGATTAGTGTTAGTCCAGAATAGGCATGGATACCAGCTGCATGCATTATGGTCCCTGATTGTGATTGTAACTAATCTGAAGTAAAGGGAGATACCAGATGAAGAAAAACATGTGCTTCAGGTATGAGTGAGGCGCAAATTACTGGGCACAGACTTGTTGTGACCTGGGTATCTCAAGATAACATCATAGGTCTCGAGCATGATACAAAAATTGATGCATATCATGGCTTTTTGCATTTTGCCCCTTAGCTTCTGCCTGTTTTTCCTACTCAAGGAACCACACGGCAAATGGAACATTTTCTAATTGGACCAGTGTTATTAGTGGAGTACCGCAGGGCTCTGTACTAGGTCCCTTGCTTTTCAACTTGTTTATTAATGACCTGGAGGTGGCCATTGAAAGTACTGTTTCTATTTTTGCAGATGATACTAAATTGTGCAGAACTATAGGTTCCATGCAGGATGCTGCCACTTTGCACAGTGATTTGTCTAAACTGGAAAACTGGGCAGCAAACTGGCTAATGAGGTTCAATGTTGATAAATGCAGGTTATGCACTTTGGCAAAAATAATATAAATGCAAGTTATACACTAAATGGCAGTGTGTTGGGAGTTTCCTTAAATGAGAAGGATCTAGGGGTCTTTGTAGATAACAAGTTGTCTAATTCTGGGCAGTGTCTTTCTGTGGCCACTAAAGCAAATAAAGTTCTGTCTTGTATAAAAAAGGGCATTAACTCAAGGGATGAAAACATAATTCTGCCTCTTTATAGGTCCCTGGTGAGGCCTCATCTGGAGTATGGGGGCAGTTTTGGACTCCAGTCCTTAAGAGGGATATAAATGAGCTGGAGAGAGTGCAGAGACTAAGTGCAACTAAACTGGTTAGAGGGAGGGAAGACTTAAATTATGAGGGTAGACTGTCAAGGTTGGGGTTGTTTTCTCTGGAAAAAAGGCGCTTGCGAGGGGACATGATTACACTTTACAAGTACATTAGAGGACATTATAGACAAATAGCAGGGGACCTTTTTACCCATAAAGTGGATCACCGTACCAGAGGCCTCCCCTTCAGACTAGAAGAAAAGAACTTTCATTTGAAGCAACGTAGGGGGTTCTTCACAGTCAGGACAGTGAGGTTGTGGAATGCACTGCCGGGTGATGTTGTGATGCTGATTCAGTTAATGACTATAAGAATGGCTTGGATGATTTCTTGGACAGACATAATACAAAGGCTATTGTGATACTAAACTCTATAGTTAGTATAGATATGGGTACATAGAATTTAATTAAAAATAGGGAGGGGTGTGTGTATGGATGCTGGGTTTTCATTTGGAGGGGTTGAACTTGATGGACTTTGTCTTTTTTCTACTCGATTTAACTATGTAACTATGTAAAGGAGAGCAGTACACTTACCTCGTTCCTATGGCTGCCTGGATCCTGAAACCTCTGCACCTTGCTCCTGATTTTTAATTCAGTGTAAAGCACAGAGCTCAAGATTCAAAGACTACTGCCCTTGGTGCAAGTGCTCGGCACAGGACCATAAGAAGTGCAATTTTGGCCCATTGCTGTTGGGTCAACAGTAAATGAGTCATTTGTAGTTTTTTTGTAATGTGTGCAAAAAATCATCTCTGGAAATTAACATTTTGATGTACTAGCATAGATTACTCAGATCCCAACGCAGTGGTGTAACTAAATAGAAAGCAGACCCCACGTTCTCCTAATTGGCATGGAGTGATGAAAGCCGGTGGGGGGGGGGTCAGCAGGTAGCAGGCGGACAGGTGGTTGTGTAGCGGGGGAAGGGTGGGGAAGGCTGTGTGCTCCAGTTTCCTCTTAAATATTTTTTTTGAGGAGGGCGTCTGGCGGCATGTCGTTATGCCACTGACCCAATGGTCAACCTATTTAACAAGGAGGGCCTTTAAGAACTTCATATTGTTATTTAAATAGCATAGTTATATCAGCTACAATGTTATACAGAGTAACACAGCACTGCTTGCAAGCGGCAGATTACTAAATAAAATACTTCTAATTTCTTTTGATTATTTTCTTTCTTTTATAATATCTGAACCCAGAGGTCTAATGAATAATGAAAACCCAACCTTCTGTTATGCGAAATATTATCTGTGTGTGATCTGTGCCTGTGCATCAACTGAAGCCTATTATTCTAATCAATACGATGCAGAATATTCAGCGTGTCATTAAGGTTTTATTAAGAGTAAACATGACATGGACTCGTCTGCCAACATTCAATCTGCAACTGATCTTCATTTTAAGTGTGTCGTCCCTGGCTTGGAATTTTAACAGCTATTTGTGTTAAAGGACAATTTAAAATAACTGGTCGGTGCCTTTTCTGTACGTTGAACACAAGAAATAAAGGGATAGGAAAACCATAAAAATGAAGACCACTGGGAAAGTAACTTAAAATTTAAACTAAAACTTTATTTAAAGTTGAACTTCCTCTATGAGGCCATTTAACTTCTTTCACAACATTTCGGAAGTGGAATCCTGTTATTAGAAAACCTTAGTCTATGTGTAGTCATTCTGAGAAGGTTACACTGGCTGCTATACATGCTACCAAAAAAGTAGAAAAACTGTGTGTTATTTAAAATGAAGATATGAAATATCCCTTTTGATACATGATAGATAAAACCATTCTATCAGCCACTGGCACATAGGAATAGGTATTGTGTTGAGATATCTCTTTTTATAAGCTATAGAAACCTGCTGCTGAGAATTCCATCTACATTCCCCAAGCACTGGCCTTTTACCTCCATATATCTTTCTCTGGCATTATAATACATCAACAGGTTTTATTTAAGGTGATAAGGAAGGGTTTGGCCAGCCAGCAAAGATTAATTTAGTAATTTAAACTGCAAGCTGAACCACCTCTCTAGAAGCCAAGAATAACAGAAACAGGGAAATAACTTTCTACTTTTATTTATTTTTTTTAATATTGTGCTGCAATAGAAACTGTCCCTATTCTTCCTCATTAACTTTTAAGCATCTGTATTTATAGTGTATTTTTTATAATTAATCTGTCCTAGTATATGATTTGTAAACATAGTGTTGCCTTCAGGCTGGGCCCCCTTAGCTCATAACAAGGTTACAGATATATAGACACATTGGGGTAACAGTAACCCTGCTATAGTTCCAGGGGTACACAGGGCACAAATAAGCACTCACCCCAAATCTCCCCCTAACTGACCTTCAGACTGGGCCCCCTTAGCCCCAAACAAGGTTACAGATATATAGAACTATTGGGGTAAGAGTCACCCTGCTATAGTTCCAGGGGTACCCAGGGCACAAATAAGCACTCACCCCAAATCTCCCCCTAACTGACCTTCAATCTGGGCCCCCTTAGTTTATAACAAGGTTACAGATATATAGAAACATTGGGGTAACACTCACCCTGCTATAGTTCCAGGGGTACCCAGGGCACAAATAAGCACTCACCCCAAATCTCCCCCTAACTGGCCTTCAGGCTGGGCCCCCTTAGCTCATAACAAGGTTACAGATATATAGACACATTGGGGTAACAGTAACCCTGCTATAGTTCCAGGGGTACACAGGGCACAAATAAGCACTCACCCCAAATCTCCCCCTAACTGACCTTCAGACTGGGCCCCCTTAGCCCCAAACAAGGTTACAGATATATAGAACTATTGGGGTAAGAGTCACCCTGCTATAGTTCCAGGGGTACCCAGGGCACAAATAAGCACTCACCCCAAATCTCCCCCTAACTGACCTTCAATCTGGGCCCCCTTAGTTTATAACAAGGTTACAGATATATAGAAACATTGGGGTAACACTCACCCTGCTATAGTTCCAGGGGTACCCAGGGCACAAATAAGCACTCACCCCAAATCTCCCCCTAACTGACCTTCAGACTGGGCCCCCTTAGCTCATAACAAGGTTACAGATATATAGAAACATTGGGGTAACAGTCACCCTGCTATAGTTCCAGGGGTACCCAGGGTTCAAATAAGCACTCACCCCAAATCTCCCCCCTAACTGGCCTTCAGACTGGGCCCCCTTAGCTCATAACAAGGTTACAGATATATAGAAACATTGGGGTAACAGTCACCCTGCTATAGTTCCAGGGGTACCCAGGGCACAAATAATCACTCACCCCAAATCTCCCCCTAACTGGCCTTCAGACTGGGCCCCCTTAGCTCATAACAAGGTTACAGATATATAGAAACATTGGGGTAACAGTCACCCTGCTATAGTTCCAGGGGTACCCAGGGCACAAATAATCACTCACCCCAAATCTCCCCCTAACTGGCCTTCAGACTGGGCCCCCTTAGCTCATAACAAGGTTACAGATATATAGAAACATTGGGGTAACAGTCACCCTGCTATAGTTCCAGGGCACAAATAAATGGCAGGAGGAAGATCCAGTGTTACCAACTGTAATTTGATATTAAAATGGAACATTTTATAAAGCATTTTGCTGCTTCCTCTTGGTTCCAGAGCTGTACATAGAGAAGGAATTTGGTTATGTAATTTATTCTTATATTTCTGTAACTCCATGAAGTAGCGTGCAAAGAAAAAGACAGGGAGCGAGAAGTGGTTAAGAAGGTTGCATTATTTTTCTGCTTTATGGGGCCTTTTAAGGAGAACTAAAGTGTAACTAAAAAAGTAAGGTAGAAATGTTGTACATGATACAGTATTTTGTGCTTCTGTACCAGCCCAAGGCAACCACAGCCCTTTAGCAGTAAAGATCTGTGTCTCCAAAGATGCCCCAGTAGCTCCCCATCTTCTTTTCTGCTGATTCACTGCACATGCTCTGTGCTGCTGTCACTTACTGAGCTTAGGGACCCACTCACAATATACAGTACACATAGAATAGAAATGTCACAATATAAGGCTGATTAGTAATTAATACAGATAATTACTACATGGCAGCACAGAAACCAGTGCAATTAGCATCAGAATTTAATAATCAGCAAACCTGTAGCATCAGCTTATATTACAGCCAGGGAAGCTCATTTTCTGCTGGATAATTAGTGACGAGCCCTAAGCTTAGCTTCTCAACAGCCAATCAGAGCCCACTTAGCATGTGAGTGTCACAGACACTTTCCAAGATGGTGACCCCCTGTGACAAGTTTGAAGTCCTGGATCATTGCTGCTATTGACAAGCTGAAACTTTAGGCTGGTGCAATAAGTTCACTATATAAAATATGCAATTTTTGGCCCTATTCATATTTTCGGGTTTCGTTTTTCTTTAAGGGATAGTATTAAAACATTCTGTATTTTAACTATATTCTATCTATGCTGTCCCAAAAAAGCATTACATTGCAATCTAGGCTTATTTTAGGCATATTGGTATTGGAAGCTGTATCCAGTATTGATAAGACTAAAACAACTAGACTTGCAGAGTAATCTTGAACCCCCCCCCCTCATCTAAGCAGCTTCTTCAGATCAGTAGTTTAGTAGTGATGGGCGAATTTATTCGCCAGGCGCGAATGCCCACGATTCAACACCGGCGAATAAATTCGTGAAACCGCAGAGAAAATTCGCCAGTGAAAATTCAATTTTTTTTTGGACGCCAGCGCCAAAAACAGATGCCAGCATCAAAAACTAGACGCCGGCGCCGTTTCGCAAATTTTTCGCCATTTCACGAATTTCGCAGGAAATTCGCAAATTTTTCGGCGAAGCAAAACGCCCCAAATTCGCCCATCACTATAGTTTAGGGAAAACAGATTCCTGTTTCTGAACCAGTCAATGTGCTATGGTCAAATCTTTCTTTCTGAACCCTAATAACTAATGACATGAATCCTATCAAGCCCCCATCTTTGTGGTCCAACATTTTACATGTATCAATCTACATTTTTCAGCTTTTGCATTAATTCTGTGCATATACATTTGTTACAAAAAAATAATACTAAATTCTATTACCAAATGTAATATACAATATTAATAAAACAATACATTTTTGCATCAGTTGACACTCCTCCATTGCTAAACTGTGTGGATGAGACGTGAACCAGTATCTTTGTGGGTGTTGGTGTGGTTTTAGTTAAAAATTTGTAACATCTCCACAAATCGATAAAAACTGAAGTTACATGCATCCAATAACAGAAGAAATCAGTATATTGCTCTAGTGTTATCTGCAGATGGACATTTGTGATGGGCAAACAACAAGGGAAATGTCCTTGAAACACCAGTTTTGAAGCATCACTAGAAAATACTTGCACTGAAGCAACGCAAGCGTCAGCCCGAGAGTTCCAGTTTATTACAAGGTAGGAGTCTAGAAATTGCAATATCAGCTCAAATTCTTAGGCCTTTCAGCCCAGGAACTAATTGGTCCATGCCAACACATTATGTTTACCCATAGTATGCTTAGCTAAAAAAAAGAAGTTTATTTGTTTAGTATTTTGCCGATGTAGAAAAGATGGTTTTCAAATGTTGCACTTCCTTTTGGCAGGATTCGACCAAACCCCAAACAGAGCAAGATACGGAATAGCAAGGAAAGCTGGGCAGGGCAAAGTCAAGACAAGGTTAAAGCAAGGAGAGATCAAGGTTTAAACTGGACCGGAGCAGAACTGGAAGGGGAAGGTAAAGCAGAACAAGACAAGGTTCAGAGCCAGGCAGGACAAGACAGGGAAGAGTTCAGACAAGACAAGGCAAGGCAAGACAAGGAATGGAGGCTAGAACTGAAACCCTTAGCTAGGGACAATGCCACACTGCTAGTCTGGGAAACAAAGCTCTGGCAAGGTGTGTTTGGAGGGCTGACTTTAAATAGGATAGAGTCAGCCCTGATTGGCTGATTGTAACTAATCCAGCAGCAGCTGGACGGGAGATGCAGAGACCAAACAGGCTGCAACTGGGCTGGGGCTGGAGAGGCCAGGTAACATATAGCGAGCAACCCTACAGGCTGCTCACCTGGCCAAATGGTTAAGGCATTGAGCTAGAAACCCAAAGGTCCCCGGCTCGAAACCCAGCAATACCTGACACTAGTGATCCATAGGGTTGCTGTAATAACTTACCCTGGTGGTCTAGTGGGAGAATGCCTGCAGCCTCCTCAGTGGGGACGCCAAGCTGCCGCTACTTTGGGCAGCAAAGTACTGTTTGTTAAGGCGTGATGACGTCAGCGTGCAGTGGCGCAAAGTTTAAAAGTATTTAAAGGAGCAAAAAGTATTTGATCATTGCCCGTTATAGGATTTGTTCCTCGTGAGTTTCCTGGTGCCTCTGTGCTTTATAACTGCTGTGATCTGATTCTTGTTGTGACCCCGGCCTGTTTTTGGACGATTCTGACTTCTGTATCCTGACCCTTGCCTGGTAACCGACTTCACTTATTCCGTATCCCTTCTGATTGATTTCCTGGTTTGACCCTTGCCTGCCTGACTCTGTTTGTACTTGACCCTTGCCTGCCCCGACCCGGGCTGATCTGACTACGCTTTCTGTCTACGCCTTGCACCGCAACCTTCTTCCCAAAAGACTTTGCATTACCGTTTTGCCCCCTTCGCGTGGCACCACTCTTAATAAGACCTGGCGACATCTGATTAGCCGAGGGTTCCTCCCGAGGTAAAAGGAGGCTGTTAAAGGCGGAAGCAAGAGCCGAGAACAGGATGCTTAGCATTGGTTCTGAATTTAGGGTGCCGACCGTGACAGTCACTTCATAAAATAAGGCTGATTGAATCAGTTAAGAAGAGACTTTTTTTTTCAGAATCACTTGATTTTTTTTTTTTTTGCATGAAACCCCCAAATTGTTTGGATTCTGGGCTAAACTCGATGCAAACAATATCTTTAAATTGGGAAAGGGACATTCTGGGCTAAACTCGACGCAAACAATATCTTTAAATTGGGAAAGGGACATCTCCTATTGACTTTAACATGACCTTGACAGGTTTCAGATGTATATTTTTGAATTCAGGCTTTTTGCAGCATTGGGGTATAATAAATCTTAAATAATTTGAGTTTTTTCCCCCACAAAAAATAGTTTTTGCTCCAAAAAGCCTGACCAGAAAAAAATGAGTTTTTATAAACCCCCGCAGACTTGAAAAACGTAACCTTGCATGGACCATATGAACTAGGGGATCAGCTACACCTCAAATACATAGTTACATAGTTAAATTGGGTTGAAAAAAGACAAAGTCCGTCAAGTTCAACCCCTCCTAATGAAAACCCAGCATCCATACACACACCCCTCCCTACTTTCACATAAATTATATATACCCATATCTGTACTAACTATAGAGCTTAGTATCACAATAGCCTTTGATATTATGTCTGTCCAAAAAATCATCCAAGTCCCTCTTATAGTCATTAACTGAATCAACATCACAACATCACCCGGCAGTGCATTCCACAACCTCACTGTCCTGACTGTGAAGAACCCCCTACGTTGCTTCAAATGAAAGTTCTTTTCTTCTAGTCTAAAGGGGAGGCCTCTGGTACGGTGATCCACTTTATGGGTAAAAAGGTCCCCTGCCATTTGTCTATAATGTCCTCTAATGTACTTGTAAAGTCTAATCATGTCCCCTCGCAAGCGCCTTTTTTCCAGATAAAATAACCCCAACCTTGACAGTCTACCCTCATAATTTAAGGCTTCTATCCCTCTAACCAATTTAGTTGCACTTCTCTCTGCACTCTCTCCAGCTCATTTATACATACTGTAGGGGAGAGCACTTGTGGGACATCAAAAGTGGTGGCTAGTGAGGACATTACTTGGGTCCAGAAGTTGGGTACTACCAGGCGGGCCCAGATCATTTGTAGGAAGTTAACTGATCAAAATCAACACTTTGAGTTTTAGAAGGGTGGTATAGAGCTGTTGAAAGACATTATACTTGATCCATCCGTCTTTCCCCACTTTATATAAATTCTAGAAGCAGGAATTATCAGTGTTAAAAAATATAATACCAAATTCTATTTAAAAAAATGAATAATTGTAATAAATGAATACATTTTATTAACAGAACTTTGGGTTGGGTTGGGTTGGGTTGCCCCCCCCCCATTCCTAGCTAAGCTATTTGATGGGGCATGCAAGATTTTCTCTGTGGGTGTTTGTGTGGTTTGAGTTAAGAATGAGTAATTTCTCCACAAATCAATAAAACTGAAGAGCAGTATCTTACCACAGAATGAATATATTGGTCTAGTGCTATCTGCTCACAAACATTTAAGGGACACTGAAAATTGAAGATACCTTGAAACACTAGAGAAAAGGCATTACTAGAAAACACTCACACTGGAGTAATACAGGCATTCTCTTGAGAGTTAATTATAAGGTAGAAATATTAAATTTAAATATCAATCCAAACTCTTAGGACTTTCAGCAATTCAGAAATGAGGCCAAAAACTAACAGGTACACACCAACACATTCTGTGTGCCCTTAGCATGTCTACTTAAAAGATAAGTGTATTTAGTATTTTGCATTTAATATGGTATAAAAAAAGTTTTAAATTTTTTTATATATATAATGTAAAAAATTTAAAATTACACATTATGTGGGTTTATGTGCATATGCCGTGAGTGTGCAAACCCCAAAAGAGTAGGTATTGTATGTATATAATTGTAAGTGTATTGGTGTACCACTTAGGTGCTGGCAGGAAGAGATGCAGTCTAGCCAAAGTTGATTTGGGGGTGATGCTGGGGGGGTGGATGCCAATAGAAGACAATAGAAGATACAGGGTTTGCATGTGCTTGCTGGGCATCTGGGTTGCTCATAGCTCTGCTCATTGATTATGAATGTCACGTATGGTACCCCAAAACCCAGAGCAAACCCCCAAAGTCTTTGTCTAGACTCACTCTTCTGCTTATAGCAGCCGCCTTTGGCTATAGGAGGAGCCCTCCGCTACTAGGATGCTGCCAGGACTTAACTTGAGAGGACCAAGGGGGAAGCTCTGGGCAGGCAAGGGAACCATAATGTATACAGAAAGGACGGACAAAGAACGTGAACAAAGAGCATGGTCAAGGGACAAGCCTGGTCAAACCAAACAGAAAATATGGCACCGAATCAGGAAACAGAAGTGTAGTCGAGGTCACAGGCCAAGGTCAAACACAGATCAAAAGTGCAGCACCAAATCAGGATCCAAAGAATGGTCAAACACAGGCAAGGGTCAGTTCAGGCAGCAAAACAGCAAGGGTCAAGGTCAGGCAGTGGTCAATAACAAGATCAGAAAACATATTGCAACTAGGGAGTAGAATGAGGGGTTTTATAGCCAGTCAATTGGCTTACACAAATCACCTGTGGCCAAATTGGCAACAGGTGAAACAAGCCATGCTTACTAGCAATTTCCAAGCATAGGAGTAAACCAGGGTCTTAGCTGTCTGCTTGCATAGAGCAGTGGTAATACAGACAGCACAAGAACACTAGGTTCTTGGTTCACCTCCAGGCATGTTATCACAATAAGCCACCGTTCACTCCTCCGACCCAAAACTGCTGCAGATTATCTATGATCTCAGGGCACGTTCATTTTCAACCAGTGGCTGATTGTTAGATTAATTTTGTATTGTTACTAATAGTTATTTTGTCCTTTTCTGACAATCTCATAATTTCAGTCATAAATTCCTGATGGCAACAGCGAGTAATACCGGAAAACAAACAGCAGTTTGCTAATTATGCTTCAGACTACATCATGTTAAATGTTAATTCTAAAGCATTTTTCATGTTTTTCAATGAGTCTGTTAAATGTTGAATTAATCTTGAAAACTCAAATTGAAAAAAAGCTTCAGTTTTGAAAAAACAACTCCTATTGACGTCTACATATACTTGCCAGGTTTTAGATGCTTAATTTTTTTTTTTTCATTCCAGGTTTCCAAGATTTTTGTGCTGAAGAAATCTTGAACATTTGAGTTTTGTAAACTTGAATTCTTTGATTGTTTGCTTAAAAAAAATCTAATCACTGTAAAAATGCAAATTTGAATGTTGATGGATCTGACCCTTGATGTGAGTTAACTGGTGAGTTAACTGGTGTACTATAAATCCCTCTTTAAAGGGATACTGTCATGGGGAATTTTTTTCCCCCAAAACGCATCAGTTAATAGTGCTGCTCCAGCAGAGTTCTGCACTGAAATCCAATTCTCAAAAGAGCAAACAGATGTACCATTTCAATTTTGAAATCTGACATAGGGCTAGACATATTGTTAATTTCCCAGCTGCCCCAAGTCATGTGGCTTGTGTTCTGATAAACTTCAATCACTCTTTACTGCTGTACTGCAAGTTGGAGTAATATCACCCCCTCCCTTCCCCCCCCCCCCCCATCAGCCAAACAAAAGAACAATGGGAAGGTAACCAGATAACAGCTCCCTAACACAAGATAACAGCTGCCTGGTAGATCTATGAACAGCACTCAATAGTAAAAACCCATGTCTCACTGAGACACATTCAGTTACATTGAGAAGGAAAAACAACAGCCTGCCAGAAAGCATTTCTCTAATAAAGTGCAGGCAGAAGTCACATGACCAGGGGCAGCTGGGAAATTGACAAAATGTCTAGACCCATGTCAGATTTCAAAATTGAATATAAAAAAATCTGTTTGCTCTTTTGAGAAATGGATTTCAGTGCAGAATTCTGCTGGAGTAGCACTATTAACTGATGCGTTTTGAAAAAAACATGGTTTCCGATGACAGGATCCCTTTAAATCTGAGATCAAGCCTCCAACTGTTTGGTCCAACAACTCATCATCTATCAATCTTCGTTTCACATCCTGTGCATTACTTCTGTGCTTAAATATTTATATTACCAAAAAAAAATATTTTTTATACTTTTCTATTCTATTACAAAAAAGGAATGTTAATAATGAACATATATTTTAGCAACAGAGCTTTGGCTTGGTCATTCTTCTCTGTCACACTGTGCGGATTAGATGTGCAGCATTATATCTGTGGGTGTTCGAGTGGTTATGGTTAACGTGTGCTCCATACAGTAAAACTGAAAGTTCTGTACGTCTGGCCACAGAAATTAATATTTTGCATCAGTGCTAACTGGATATATGGGCTGAGAGAAGACTAAAGACCTTGAAACCTGAGATATGAAGCATCACCCACTCGCACTTGGGTAACACAAGCATCATCCTGAGAGTTCCAGTATATGACAAGGTAGGAGTCTGGAAATAATAAATTATAATCTCAACTAAAACTCTTTATTCTTTCAGCTATTCATTAATGAGCCCAGGAAGTAATAGGACAATGCAAATATATTCTGTGCACCACATAGCCTGCCTAGTTAAAATAAAATGTATTTGTTTAGAAATTAAGGCTTCTCCATAGGTCTTTATTTTTCTCTATTGACATTTCTATTGTGCCTAATAGACAAATTTTTCTTAAGGGCTAGTCCACACGGGGAGATAGCGACGCGTTTGCGGTCGCGGCGACAAAGCGCCGCGACAGTCGCCGCGACCGGCGCAGGCGACAGTTTTGTATGGGCGCCTATGTAAAAACGCCTGTGCTAACCACACGAGGCGATGCGCTTTTCAACAGTCGCCTGAAAAAGCCTGGCGAGGCATTTTCAGGCGACTGTTGAAAAGCGCATCGCCTCGTGTGGTTAGCACAGGCGTTTTTACATAGGCGCCCATACAAAACTGTCGCCTGCGCCGGTCGCGGCGACTGTCGCGGCGCTTTGTCGCCGCGACCGCAAACGCGTCGCTATCTCCCCGTGTGGACTAGCCCTTATAATGAAGCATTTTGCTTCTCAACTCACTGAAAATGAGGAATCTCACTGTTACATTTCTAGCAAATATTTTCTTCATCGAGAGAAATACCCTTTATTTTTTCTAAGTGAAGAAATTTCTCAAAATCCAAGAAGACTTGCGGGGGAATGTAAAAAAAAGTTGGTAACGGAAAAACTATTTGAAAAGATATGTCTTTGCACAAACAAATTTTGCTTTTTGCGAATTTAATAGAGCTTTTGCGAACACGGAAACTGTTAAGCGACCACTTCCGACAGTCGAAGACTGTTTGTGTATTTTATAGTTTGCGCCAATTCGCATAAATGTAATAAAACTTTTTACTGAAAAAGTCGTTATGTTTGCTCCAAAAGATTACGACACCTTCAAGCACTTCTTAAGAGTGCGCAATTAAAATTCACAATGCGCAATTAAAATTTGCAATGCAATAAAAGTTTAAGGAACAATATTACATTGCGAGATGTGGAATTTTATTCCTATTGGTGAGGATGGTTGTTCTCTTTGGGACTTTAATTACATCTCCCCCCTTGGCCTCTTGTAAGTCTGTCCCTTTAACACAGAGTTTCACACTTCATTTGCCAGCCTTTGTTTATACAGTATTTGAAAACCCTTTTTAGAGATTTTTCTGTTTAGTTTCGTACAGGTATAGGATTCCATATCCGGAAACCCTATATCCAGAAATCTCCGATTTACGGAATGGCTCCGTTGAATTAAAAGAAGTAAATATAGACTCCATTTTATCCAAATAATCCAAATTTCCTTTTTCTATGTAATAATAAAACAGTAACTTGTACTTGATCCCAACTAAGATATAATTAATCCTTATTGGAAGCAAAACCAGCCCATTGGGTTTATTTAATGTTTAAATTAATTTCTAGTAGATTTAAGGCATTAAGACCCAAATTACGGAAAGATTTGTTATCCGGAAAACCCCAGGTCCCGAACATTCTGGATAACAGATCCCATATCTGTATACAAAAAACATATTTGTTGCCAGTATAAGTAAAATTTTCTAAATCTGCCTAAAATCCAAGTGCCTGGCCAGACCAAATCTGAATCGATAAAATCATATGGCTTTTGGTGATTACCTGTTCAAATTTTGTTTTTAATATTTAATTCTCATTGGACTGCAATGTAATGCAAGTTATTGTCTTTTCAGTTCTTATGACACTGTTTACTTTATAAATTTCAATTAATATAATTGGGAAAAAAAATCATATGATTGGAATAAAAATGATTGGAGAGAGGCAGTATCTCACTCTTGTGGACTGTGGTTATCTGTAACTTCACTCTTTGATAAATATGCCCCATATTGTTTTCACATATCTACTGTAGTCTGAGTCAGAAATACAACCAAGTTGGGTGATGTTCAGCTTTCATCTAATATTGGGCTTCCTACTGCAATTTGCTATAATCACTGTTTGCTATGTCAGAATTGCTCTCAGGATGAAGAAGGGAAATCTGGTCAGATCAAGTAAACCTTACAAGATCATATTTATAGCTGTAACATCTTTCTTTGTTTCATGTTTCCCCTATCATTTATGGTATGGAATGGGAATGCCCATTGAAGAAGGCAGGTTCCATAAAACTACTCTGAATATACTGATGGCCTTTAGTACATGCCTGATTTGTATTAATTACTGCTTTACGCCGACATTTTATCTGTTTATTGCAGAGAACTTCAAGAAATCATTATGGAAGTCTATACTGTTGCTCATTGAGTCTGTATTTAATTAAATGTTTGACTCACAGGAACAGGAGTTTTGAAGACAAATCATATGCCCCTTCCAGGTTCAAAAACCAGGAAGTCACTCATGGGAATAGAAGCAGGTAGAAGGAATCAAGGAACAACAAAAGAGTGTTCAGAGAACCAGGACCACCCACGCTTGACCTATAAAGGCAGTGAGTCAGTGCAGAGCAGGGGTTATATATCCAGAATGACGGCTGAGCACCTGTGACCAGATTAGCTACATTTGAGTTCACCGTGTCTACCAGGGATACAAGGATACCAATAGCTTTGAATACTGACCTTACCGGTCTACTCATATGGCAGAGCAGTATATATGCACCTACAGAACAACCTACAGGTCACAGGATCAACTCTAGGCTGGATGTTACTACAGTAGATTATGGACTCTATGATCTCTGGTGCTATGGTGCTTTTATTATCTGATCTATGGCACTTAATGATATAAAGTATTATATGGTTGATGGTTGACTGAATGTAAGATTGTACGGCTGTTAGTCTAGATTTGTATAGTTATTAATATTTTGTATTCTTATTTATTTAAATAGATGCACTCTCATATTCATCACTCAGAGTCTCAGACATTCAAGCTAAGTCCTGGTGGTTGAGATCTGTCAGACAGGAAACCAGATAGTACTGTATTCTGCTGTATATCATGACACATGTAAATTTGAAACCATATACTTTCTGTTAAAGAGGCCGTAACAGTCACCAACATTATAAAGTGTGTGTTTGCTTCAAAAACAATTATATAATTGCTAAGTAGCAACAAGGACTGTCGTAGAAACTGCCAGCTATTATTTTCCTTCCAGGAATAGGTTGGAAAATCTAGGTAGATGCCCAATACATAGAACTAGAGACAAGGGAAAACAACAGCAGAAATGGAAATTGGTAGCATTAGATATGTGTATCTCTCCTCCACTATCCTTGACATCCAGTGCTGCTCTCTACAAACCCAACCAGCAACCCACAAAGGAAGAGGAATATGTCTGTTAGGTGAATAGTGTGCAGGTTTGTGGAGTACAGCAGCAGGTTCCATGTTTGAGACACTCTCTCCTAACCTACACAAAGAAGGAAGAGTAGCACCAATTAATTCACAATTACTATCTGTCTGCCTGCTGGGAAAATATTTTGCTGATCTAACCATAGGGAGCTGAATCTCTACAAGGGACATTTGAGAGGAGCTACTCATGCTTTACTTAACATGGCTATGGTGTTTCAGTGCAAGTGAGGTTCAGTGTAGTTGGGTCAACTGTGGAGAAGACTACAAAGCAATTTTGGGAACGGTAAACAGGACAATCCTATGATAGTCTTAAAGAAGGAAATGGCAGAAGGCAGAGACAAAGTTAATTAAAATATCATACCTCCCTTTTTAGCCCAATAAGTTGCTACATAATGAATTGATGTCAGACTTACTGGTCTATAATTTTCAGTCTTCTAAAATGTTGTTGAGTGCACCAATTATTGTTAATTAACGTATTTCCTATACTTTTCCTATTTAGGATGTTATACCTCTAGATTAAAATGAATACAACTACTGGAATGACCTACACATCAATCAAAGCAGGCAATTTATTATCTGCAGTGGCCTTACTTGTTTCCCTGCTGTTTGGACTGGTCTTGAACACCCTTTATCTCTGGGTCCTCAGATTCAGGATGCGCAAGAGCATCAACACCACTTGGTTCTTTCACTTGATTTTGCCCAATTTTGTGTTTACAATCACAATGCCATTTCTTGCAGCATATATGATAATGCTTCCCCACTGGATATTTGGCTCCTTCCTATGTAAATGCCTAAATTCCCTGTTTTCTGTATGTATGTATGCATCTGTTTTCTTTCTCACAGTAATCAGCCTTGATCGCTACAGTTTAGTCTTCCACCCAGTCTGGTACAGAGGACACATGAATAATAGCTATGCCTCTGCCATCTGTATTTCTCTTTGGGGGTTGGCTATTTTGTTTAGCTCCCCGTACTTAGTATTTCGCCAGACACATCTCCTGGAGGACAATAAAACCACCATTTGCTACAATAATTATACTATTTCTGGGTCAATCTGGCAAGAGTCAAAAATACAACTGAGATGGGTCATGTTCAGCTTTCATCTACTATTGGGCTTCCTACTGCCATTTGCTGTAATCACTGTTTGCTATGTCAGAATTGCTCTGAGGATGAAGAAGGGAAATCTGGTCAGATCAAGTAAACCTTACAAGATCATATTTATAACGGTGGCATCTTTCTTTATATCCTGGTTCCCCTATCATTTATGGTATGGAATGAGAATGACCAATGAAGAAGGCAGGTTCCATAAAACTACTTTGAGTATACTGATGGCCTTTAGCACATGCCTGATTTGTATTAATTATTGTTTTACACCGCTATTTTACTTGTTTATTGCGAAGAACTTCAAGAAATCATTACGGAAGTCTATACTGTTGCTCATTGAGTCTGTATTTAATGAAACGCTTAACTCATTGAACAGGAGTTTTGAAGACAAATCATATGCCCCTTCCAGCTCTGCCGCAACTGAGAGAAACCAGGGAGAAGCAATACATGTGCCCGTTGCCTTTTCTGACATTAAATAGTGACACATTGAATGGAGGGTGAATAAGATTGACTGGAAATAGAATTTCAATGTATTCTGTTTTTTTATTAAATATGTTGATGGTTTTGAATAAATAATTACTCTATTCGTGTATAAATCTGTACTAGATGATTGTCTACAAAGTTAGCCTCCAAGTATGCTTCATCCTCTAACATTGCATTAGGGTTATCTTACAATAAAGTGTCAGATACCGTATATACTCGAGTATAAGCCGAGTTTTTCAGCATCCAAAATGTGCTGAAAAAGTCTACCTCGGCTTATACTCGGGTCAGCGGTACCCGACCCGAGTAGCCGAGATTGCAGTCACTTTTAATCATTCCTATACCAACAGTTCACTTGAGGAGAGACTGCAATATCCCACAATGCCCTCTGTTGGTTATATGAAAGAATAACAGTGCGCCCTCTGTTGGTTATATGAAAGAATAACAGTGACTGCAATATCACACAGCGCCATCTGTTGGTTATATGAAAGAATAACAGTGACTGCAATATCACACAGCGCCATCTGTTGGTTATATGAAAGAATAACAATGACTGCAATATCACACAGCGCCCTCTGTTGGTTATATGAAGGATTAACAGTGATGGCAATATCACACAGCGCCCTCTGTTGTTTATATGAAAGAATAACAGTGACTGCAATATCACACAGCACCCTCTGTTGGTTATATGAAGGATTAACAGTGATGGCAATATCACACAGCGCCCTCTGTTGGTTATACGAAAGATTAACAGTGATGGCAAATTCACACAGCACCCTCTGCACATGGTAGTGGGACAGTGGGACAATGCACACAGTAATCCGTTTGGCAATTCTCTGTTACCATCAACTTTGCAAAGAAGTCCGGTTGATCGCTGGGGGGGTCGATTTGGCAGAATGTGCGCCGCTGGGAGACAAGGCTGTAGTTGTGTCTAGGCTTATACTAGAGTCAATAAGTTTTCCCAGTTTTCGTAGGTAAAATTAGGTACCTCGGCTTATACTCGGGTCGGCTTATACTCGAGTATATACGGTATATGAAATCACTTTCTTATCAGTTATCCTGCTACAATACAAGAATATCTAAGTCCTTGTCTTATCTTGGATTTCACAGGCCTTTCTACCAAGTCCCAATCTACAATAGATCTCTTCACCCCACTGGGTCAGACATTGAAATTGTTAACAGTGATGATAGGTCATATAGATTTGTAAAAGACATCCTATTACTTTTTTAACCCTTTAAGTGCCACAGAACGTAGAATCTACGTTCTGTGGAAAAGTATCTTGAAATGCCACAGAACGTAGATTCTACGTTCTGCAGCATAAGCGTGCGGGGGAGCTCTGGAGCGGCTTTAAATGCTGCTCGCTCCTTCCCCGCTCGCTCAGAACCCCCTAGGCAACGAGCGGAGCGGGTGGGAAAGGGGCTCCTGGGGCGCGATCGTCCAGGGGCCCCACAAACGCAACAGACGCACGTGGCTGCGCGCTGCTGCTGCTGCCTGCACTTCCGGGTCCCTCCAGCGACGCCCACGCATCGGATCAACGGATCTGGCAACTCCCTCCTGATTCTCCACTCCTCCTGCCATCATGGACACAGATCTGCAGCTACACACCCCAGGTTAGTGTAACACACACACAAAATACACTTACACACACTTTATACACTAATACATGCTTAGATTTACACTTACACTCACTCACATACATTTTTTGGGGGATCAGGGGGGTCACACACACTTGGGGGGGTACATACACTTGCACACACAAACACATGCACATAACATGCAATTTACCAATTGTATACATGCGCACACACATACACTGTTGTGTAGCTTTTTTTTTTTTTTTCATATTGCATCGTTGTGTTTTTGGCTCAAAAAAATGTTTTATTGCCTTTGCGAATAGCGTATTCGCTAACCGTACTGTGCAATACCTTTTGTATGTTATTTCGGTGATTATTTGGAAATTTTAGGGATTTTGGTGCATTGTTAGCCATTTTATTGCATTTTCAGCGCTGCATAACTGTTGCTTGCTTTATTCTGTCCGTAAAACCTATTTTGCCAAGCTATAATATTCAAACTGTAATTCTGATGTCTGATTACACTAGTCTGAAAAAAAAAGCATAGATTTTTGTGGTTTTATTGGATTTTAGTAATTTTATTTGAATTTCACACTTTCTGTATTATTTTGTTATGTCTTGTAAATTTTATCTACTATATATCCAATTGGGCGTCTCTGTGCGCCACATAGTTTGGTAAATCTGTGAATATTGGGCATGAAAGTGTTCAGTAGACACCTGTCGTTCATATTTAGGATGTTTTATGCTGATACGTTACGAAATGTGGGGCATATAATGGGGTAAAATTCAAGCTTTGTGACGATTTTCAGAAATTTGATAAAAACCGTTACTTTCAGCATTGCTTTGCAGTTTGGCAGTTTGCAGTAGGAACACATATTTACCCATATTGGATTCGTCAGAATGTGTACTTTCTGAAAATATATGGTTTTCTGGGGTCTCTGTACTGTTAGGGGGGTCTAATGTCGCATAATACACACACCAGGTGCTCATATTGCAGCAGCCAGCGCGTCAGCCGTGAAAATGTAAATACACTATTGTCATTTGGGGGTCTCTGTGCGCCACATAGTTTGGTATATCTATGCATATTGGGCATCAAAGTGTTCAGTAGACCCCTGGCGTTCATATTTAGGATGTTTTATGCTGATACGTTACGAAATGTGGGGCATATAATGGACTAAAATTCAAGCTTTGTGACGATTTTCAGAAATTTGATAAAAACCGTTACTTTCAGCAATGCTTTGCAGTTTGGCAGTTTGCAGTAGGAACACATATTTACCCATATTGGATTCGTCAGAATGTGTACTTTCTGAAAATATATGGTTTTCTGGGGTCTCTGTACTGTTAGGGGGGGTCTAATGTCGCATATTACACACACCAGGTGCTTATATTGCAGCAGCCAGCGCGCGTCAGCCGTGAAAATGTATATATACTATTGTCATTTGGGGGTCTCTGTGCGCCACATAGTTTGGTATATCTATGCATATTGGGCATCAAAGTGTTTAGTAGACCCCTGGCGTTCATATTTAGGATGTTTTATACTGATAAGTTACGAAATGTGGGGCATATAATGGGGTAAAATTCAAGCTTTGTGACGATTTTCAGAAATTTGATAAAAACCGTTATGTTCAGCATTGCTTTGCAGTTTGGCAGTTTGCAGTAGAAACACCTATTTACCCATATTGGATTCGTCAGAATGTGTACTTTCTGAAAATATATGGTTTTCTGGGGTCTCTGTACTGTTAGGTGGTCTAATGTCGCATAATACACACACCGGGTGGTTATATTGCAGCAGCCAGCGCGTCAGCCGTGAAAATGTCTATACATATTGTCATTTGGGGGTCTCTGTGCGCCACATAGTTTGGTATATCTATGCACATTGGGCATCAAACTGTTTAGTAGACCCATATTTATTTATATTTAGGATGCTTTATGCTGGTAATGATACATGGACAATACGATGCTGGAAAGTTGAAGCTTTGAGGCAATTTCCAGATATTTCACCAAAACCGCCAAATTTGGCAAAGCCTTGCGACTCAGTAGTTTGGAGCAGAAAGGCATGGGTACCCATTTTAGATTCTGTAGAATGTGTACTTTCCAAAAATATATGGGGTTGGGGGGTAAACATATATTTCTGTGTTTTTACCCCACAAAAATGCAGTCAATGTGTTGATTTTTCATTAGCTGAAGTTACCCACAGGACAATTTGTATGTGCTAACTTCATTTTGGGGCCTCTAAATGCCATATACTTTGGTAAACTTATGAACAATGGCCACCAAAATGTTCAGAGGAACCCTGGCAATCATATTTAGGGTGCTTTTTCTTAGTACGTAATGACACATGGGTGATATGGTGCTGGGAAGTTGAAGCTTTGAGGCAATTTTCAGATATTTCACCAAAACCGACAACTTTGGGAAAGCCTTGCGACTCAGTAGTTTGGAGCAGAAAGGCATGGGTACCCATTTTAGATTCAGTAGAATGTGTACTTTCCAAAAATATATGGGTTTGGGGGGTAAACATATATTTCTGTGTTTTTACCCCACAAAAATGCAGTCAATGTGTTGATCTTTCATTAGCTGAAGTTACCCACAGGACTATTTGTATGCACTAACTTCATTTTGGGGCCTCTAAATGCCAGATACTTTGGTAAACCTATGAACAATGGCCACCAAACTGTTCGGAGGAACCCTGGCAATCATATTTAGGGTGCTTTTTCTTGGTGCGTAACGATACAGTACATGGGTGATATGGTGCTGGGAAGTTGAAGCTTTGAGGCAATTTTCAGATATTTCACCAAAACCGACAATTGTGGGAAAGCCTTGTGACTCAGTAGTTTGGAGCAGAAAGGCATGGGTACCCATTTTAGATTCAGTAGAATGTGTACTTTCCAAAAATATATGGGTTTTGGGGGGTAAACATATATTTCTGTGTTTTTACCCCACAAAAATGCAGTCAATGTGTTGATCTTTCATTAGCTGAAGTTACCCACGGGACTGTTTGTATGCGCTAACTTCATTTTGGGGCCTCTAAATGCCAGATACTTTGGTAAACTTATGAACAATGACCACCAAAATGTTCAGAGGAACCCTGGCAATCATATTTAGGGTGCTTTTTCTTAGTACGTAATGATACATGGGCGATATGGTGCTGGGAAGTTGAAGGTTTGAGGCAATTTTCAGATATTTCACCAAAACCGACAATTCTGGGAAAGCCTTGCGACTCAGTAGTTTGGAGCAGAAAGGCATGGGTACCCATTTTAGATTCAGTAGAATGTGTACTTTCCAAAAATATATGGGTTTGGGGGGTAAACATATATTTCTGTGTTTTTACCCCACAAAAAATGCAGTCAATGTGTTGATTTCTCAGTAGCTGAAGTAAAGTCCTGAACAATTTGGATGTGCTAACTTCATATTGGTGTCTCTAAATGCCAGATACTTTGGTAAACCTATACATAATGGGTATCAAACTGTTAGTGGACCCCTGGCAATCATATTTCAGGTGCTTTTTCTTGGTACCTAATATAGTTTTGGATAATAAAACCTTTGAAATGATTTTTCAGAATTTTGAATTTTTTGTTGAAAAACCGCTATGTTCAGACAAGCTTTTATGTTTGGTAGTTGGGAGTAGAGAGACATAGTTACCCATTTTGTAATCGGCAGAATGTGTACTTTTCAAAAATGTATGGTTTTCTGGGGTAAACCTACAGTTTCAGGATTTTTTGCCTTGGAATCTAAAGCATGCCGTTTTCTGCCTTAGTGCTTTCAAAATTCGGTAATATACTGCCGGGAGTTTTTGCTGTACAGAAATCCTAAATCTCCCTAAAACTATACATATCTGGTATTGGCACGTTCGAGAGACATAAGGCTTTCCAAATCAGTTGGATTTTCATCCGTAAAATGAAATATTTTTCTGGTATAAATTGATATACGATGAAAAATGGTAATTTTTCATTTTTTTTTGGTATTTAGCACTATAAATTTTTTTGCACAGGTGGAAATACATGAAAACTCAGGCAGATTTAGAAAGCTCAGTTTCTACCGAAAAAAACAATGTATAGTTTTCCTAGGTAAACTATAGGTTTCCCCTCAGAAAATGCCCCTAAAGTGAGAGAGCACAAAATGTTTCAAAAACGGCTGGCATTTCGCGTAACCAAAATGTGAAATTCTGCTGGCACTTAAAGGGTTAATACTATTTAAAGTTATTTGTTTACATACAGTATATTAGGCCAACCCATATATAAGAAAAGAACAACAGATGTTGACTCCTGCCACTAGGTGGAGAGTATATAGTGATGAGCAAATCTGTCCCGTTTAGCTTTGCCGAAAAATTTGCGAAATTGAGAAAAAATTTGCGAACCAGCAATATTTCATGAAATGCATTGAAGTCTATGGGCGTTTTTACGCCCATTAAAGTCAATGGGCGTTTTTTCCTAAAGTGATTTTTTTTCTCCAAATGCATTAAAGTCAGTGGGCGTTTTTTCTTCTGGCTAGTGATGGGCGAATAAATTGGCCAGGCGTGAATTCGCTGCGAATTTCTGAGTTTCGGCGCAGGCGAATAAATTTGCGAAACTCCAGCGAAAATTTGCCGGCGTCAAAAAAATTTGGACTGTTCGGAAAAGTTGATTGCGTCAAAACTGACATGCGTCAATACTATTCTGACACCCATTGACTTTAAGGCTGACTTTTGACGCGAATTGACGTGGGCGCCAAAATTCGAGTTTTGGATATTCGAAGGATTTCAATTCCCAGTTGAATATCGAGGGTTAATTAACCCTCGATATTCGACCCTTAGTGAATCAGCCGCTAGTTGTCAACAGTCATTTTGTGAATATAAATTTGCAATATGTGTAATCTGTTCAGCAATTTTTTGTTGTGTGAGTTGTGGCGTAAACTCGAACGCAGAGAGTGCGCATACATTTCACAATTATGCCATATTTAGATAAGAATATGCTCTTAAGAACAATCCCAGTGTGAATAAAAATTCACAATTATGATTGCACGTTAAATACACCTTTGCCCAAAATTAAAAATATAAACAAAATATGGTCACTGTGCAAATCATTAGGGGCTGCATGAAGTTTATAAATAAGCCCTATTAAGTCAAGTGTGCCCATAACATGCCTAATTAAAGAGACTGCTCATCAGTATTCCGTATGCTGGAGATGTACCATCAATGCTGTACTAATTAATGCGAGACTTTTATCATTACTATTATTCTTTTTTGCTGTTCTTTTGATTCATGAGCTTTTCTATTCATCGTTCTGACTATGAAGCCCAATAACAAATAGTTTTTGAGTTTTACCATCATGCGTGACAGTCTCAGCAACACATTTATGAAGGTGCAAAAACCTCAGTGGACTCGACTTCTTTCTTTCCATTGCAGTTATCTTAGTGGCTTAATGATTCAGAGGGGTGTTAGACCTCAGTGCTGCTGCTGAGCTCTAACCCATAGAACACAGTGGTGTAATAAAATAAAGGGGTTAAAGGAGAAGGTATACTCACAGGGTGGTGTTAGGCAGCCCCCAGTGATTATAATAATATCTTATTGGAGACCCTATGACAGTGCTATTTTTTTGAGGAAGCCCTTTTACATCTGATATTTACCTCTATTAAGAATAGCACTGGCATCAAGCTTATCTGAACTGGCAGAGCCAAACTTACTGACTATGTGAACCCCTAGAATATGACAAGAAAAGCTTAACTTTATACATTAACGTACTTTACCAGCTCAGATCTTCACCAGTAGTGGTGGGCAATTTTTTTTTGCCAGGCATGGATTCGCTGCAAAATTCTTTTTGAATTGCTAAATTGTGGCAAAAATTAAATGCGAAAAAATTTACTGTGAGAAAAAAGTTGTGTGAGTAACAAACTGATGCTTGGTAAAACAGTTTTGTTGCATATTGACATCAATGGGGTCAATTTACTAAAGAATTTTCACCTCAGAAGGCTCCGCCACACTTTGCGCAACTTGCTCATGTTAATTTGCAAAAAATACGCTTATTTATCAAAATGTGAAGTTTCATCTTGGCAAATGAATTCGTCAGTGCAGACATTTCTAATCGAATGTTCGCTATCGTTACTTTCTTCCTAGCAAAACTTCATTAACACACTTAAATATGGCGGGTACATATAGGTCGTATATGTCTTTATTAGAGATGGTGAAATTGCTGGAAGTGGGCACTAATTATAACACATGTCCAAGGAAGCAAAATAAAGACAAAGGAGATGACAAATGCCTTAGACATGAGCCCACCCTAAAACAAATGTGTCATGATCTTCAAATGGTTAAAAAATGTACAGTCTGGCAAAACAGACTCTGGTGAAAAGGGTTTGAACTTTGATGAAAACGATTGTTTGTCTGAGTAAAAATTCACCTGGTGAAAGGGCTCTTAACTTCATTGAGCTTTTACGCCAGTGAATACTCCTTTTAGTAAATTGACGATGTCCCTACAAATTGCTGTTTTGGCAAAATTTTCGCTAGTGACAGCCACTGCGCCTTTTAGTAAATCTGCCCCCATGCGTTTTGCTAATTTTTTGAATTTTCACTAAGTTTTGAGCAGTTTCAAAAAAATTTTGGAGAAGCAAAATGGGACAGACTCGCTCATCACTAGTCACCAGCCCTATACAGATATGGGATCTGCTATCCAGAATGCTCAGAACCTGGAGTTTTCCGGATGAGGGATCTTTCCATAATTTGGATCTTCATACCTTAAATCTACTAGAAAATCTTGTAAACATTTAGGGGCCCATTCACTAAGCTCGAGTGAAGGAATAGAGGAAAATAGAGGAAAAAAAATTCGATTTTGGAATGGTTTTTTTGGCTACTTCGACCATCGAATTGGCTACTTCGACTATGACCTTCGACTTCGAAACGAATGATTCGAACTAAAAATTGTTTGAATATTCGACCATTTGATAATCAAAGTACTTTCTCTTTAAAAATTTCTTCGACTCCCTAGTTCGCCACCTAAAACCTACCGAGGCCAATATTAGCCTATGGGGAAGGTCGCTTGCTAACACTTTTCTGATCGAAGGATAATCCTTTGATCAATGGATTGAAATCCTTCGAAATCTTTCGATTCGAAGGATTTAATCGTTCGATCGAACGATTATTCCTTCGATCGAAAGAATTACGCAAAATCCTTCGACTTCGATATTCGAAGTTGAAGGATTTTAATTCGGCAGTCGAATATTGAGGGTTAATTAGCCCTCGATATTCGACCCTAGGTAAATGTGCCCCTAAATAAATCAACTAGAATTGTTTTACTTCCAGTAAGGATTCATCATAAACATAAAGTTTGGATGAAGTACAAGGTACTATGCTATTATTACATAGAAAAAGTCTTTAAAAATGTGGAGTATTTGGATAAAATGGTTTGTGGGAGACGGTTTTTCCATAATTCGGAGCTTTCTGGATAATGGGTTTATGGATAACATATCCCATACCTGTATTAGTAACGAGTAATACAATTTTATAATGTATACACAGTCGCATTGTGAGTGGGTCCCTAAGCTCAAGAACTGTCTGAGAAAAATGTCTGTTCCTGGTCATGGTCAGATCTTTCCAACTAAACCTAAATAACCACAGTGACTCTCCTCCAGAAGAAACGGTTTTTCATATTTGCCCCCTTTTTGGTGTAACACTTGGTGACTGAATTTTTGAATCCATTCTCTACATAAACCTTTTTATGAAAAATAATTTCTTTACACTAAAAAAAATACTGACCTTTGTGTTGGTCCCATCTACGCTCTGATAAACTGGAGTGATCGGATGTGTGGGTGTGTATGTGGGTTGATTTAAGTCACATTTCCCCAAACTGATAATAGTAACAGTACATTTTTCCATAGATGTAGAACGTCGGGCTCTCGTCAGCAGATTTGGGCATTTTTGGGCATTGGCCAAGACAAAAACAAAAAACCCTGAAATTTTTACCACTCTGAAACGCTACATCTGAAGCATCACTAGAAAACTCTCCCACTAAAGCAACACAAGCATCACCCTGAGAGCTCTACTATTCCAAGGTAGGAGTGTGAAATTATAACAGTGCAAAATAATCCCAAACTATTGGGGCTTTTCAGTTATTCTTCATATATAACCAGGGAATGGTGTCCTCTAATCACAGAGACGGCCAAGTGAAAGAATTAACAATTATGTAGCCGTTATACTTGGCCAATGATTTTTAACCTGTGTGTGTTTATTTTACTAATTGTATTGAACTTTCTATTCGGCCTCCCACTGAAGGGAAACAGAAAGGCTGATTTTCAAAGTGAGAAATCGTATCAAATTGTATTTATGGGGCCGATTCACTAAGGGTCGAATATCGAGGGTTAATTAACCCTCGATATTCGACTAGGAATTAAAATCCTTCGACTTCGAATATCGAAGTCGAAGGATTTAGCGTAGATAGTTCGATCGAACGATCGAAGGATAATTCCTTCAATCGAACGATAAAATCCTTCGAATCAACGATTCGAAGGATTTTAATCCAACGATCGAAGGAATATCCTTCGATCAAAAAAAGTTAGGCAAGCCTATGGGGACCTTCCCCATAGGCTAACATTGACTTCGGTAGCTTTTAGATGGCGCACTAGGGGGTCGAAGTTTTTTTAAAAGAGACAGTACTTCGACTATCGAATGGTCGAATAGTCGAACGATTTTTACTACGAATCCTTCCATTCGAAGTCGTAGTAGTAGTCGAAGGTCGAAGTAGCCCATTTGATGGTCGAAGTAGCCCAAAAAAAATTTGAAATTCAAAGTTTTTTACCTTCGAATCCTTCACTCGAAGTTAGTGAATCGGCCCCCAAATGTCTCCTTTGAAGTGAAAACAATTAGGGGGTTATTTACTAAACTCCAAATTTATCTCATTATTTTATTTCAAAAACCACAAACTCCCATGACCGTAATTTATTAATAAAAAAACATCAAATTAATTGGATCAGGAAAAATCAAATTATAAAATTGAGTGAAAACCTAAAACTTCTGATTTTTTCTGAATTTTCTCCCAGATTGCCAATTCTTTAATATTTTTGCCTAAAAACTAAGATTTTTTCTGATTATCGGGCTTACCAGTGCAAACCATGATATCTTCAAATTGGGATAGGTGCCTCTCCCATTGACTTATACAGGACTTCAACAGGTCTGAGATGGTGGATTTCAGATTCTGGCTTCTTGCAGCATCGGGTAATAATACATCTCGAAAAATTTGAGTTTTTTTTTTTATTTAGGAAAAATTTGAGTTTTTGCCCCAAAAAGCCAGATTCAATTTGCAACTCACCAACGTTATAAGGAAAAATTCAGTTGTTCATCTAATTATTTATAAATCCACTTTGACACATGCATTTATTATCCCTAACATTTTTATTTCTTGTATCCTTTTTAAAAAAAAGTCAACACTTGGGAGGTTATTTACTAAAACTCAAATTTATCTCGTATTTATATTAAAACAAATCCAGCCAAACTCCCATCCACAATTCTATCTTATTTATCAATAAAATAACTCAAAAAAGTTGGGTCGGGAAAAGTCAATAAAATTGAGCAAAAACTCTAGGATTTGATACCCTAATGTTGCCCAAAACCCTGAATTTTTCGGATTATTGGACGAACCCCAGTGCAGATTGGAAAATCTTCAAAATGCAAAAATGACTTCTATATGACCTCTGAGGATTTGAAATAGCAGATTTTTGGGTTCAGACTTTTAGCAGTTTCGGGATATAATAAATCCCAAAAAATGTGAGTTTATTTTCCACGAGAAAAAAGTTTTTACCCAAAAAACTCGACCTGACAAAATCGAGGTTTAGTAAATAACCCCTGTGGTGTCAGACTTAGAGGTCTGAAATTTTCTTTCTCTAATTTTCACCTTACCAAACTTTTTATGTCAATAATTTGTTGCACAGTCTCATCGGTTATGGTACTTTAACTCCTCTAAAATGTGTGTGTGGATGTTATTTGTATCAGACAGATTGTCTGCCGTAGTCCTGTTTAGAAATATTGTCACGTGTTGCTATACAAGTAGTCTGCAATGACAAGGACAGATGTTTCTTACCTACTTTCCTCACTTTTATATGTTTTAATGTTTCTTCTGTGTCTAGTTTACAATGTCTGGGGCAACAGGAGTGAAGTTTCAAATGAACACAACAACTGAAACGACCTACACAGATATCCCAACTGCCAATATCTTATCTACAGTGATCTTACTTGTGAGCAATCTGTTTGGGCTGGTTGTGAACACCCTTTACCTCTGGGTCCTCGGATTCAGGATGCCCAAGAGTATCAACACCACTTGGTTTTTACATTTAATTTTATCTAATTTACTTTTTACATTCATAATGCCATTCCTTGCTGTGTATTTGATAACAGATCCCCATTGGATTATGGGATCCTTCCTATGTAAGTCCATTCACTCACTCTTTTCTGCAGTTATGTTTACATCTGTTTTCTCTCTCACTGTAATCAGCCTCGATCGCTACAGTTTTGTCTGCCACCCAGTCTGGTACAGAGGACACATGAATAACCGCTATGCATCTACCATCTGCATTTGTATATGGGGGTTGGCCATTTTGTTTTGCTCCCCATATTTTGCATTTCGCCAGACACGCCTGCTGGAGGACAATACAACTGCCATTTGCTACAATGATTATACACTTTCTGGATCAATTCCACAAAACTCAGCAATACAACTGAGATGGGTCATGTTCAGCTTTCGCCTAATATTGGGCTTCCTACTGCCGTTTGCTGTAATCACTGTTTGCTATGTCAGAATTAGGGATGTAGCGAACGTCGGAAAAAATGTTCGCGAACATGTTCGCGAACGTCCGGACAAAAATGCGAACGGTTCGCGAACGTTGCGAACCCCATAGACTTCAATGGGAAGGCGAATTTTAAAAGCTAGAAAAGACATTTCTGGCCAGAAAAATGATTTTAAAGTTGTTTAAAGGGTGCAACGACCTGGACAGTGGCATGCCAGAGGGGGATCAAGGGCAAATATGTTTCTAAAAAATCCATTGTTGACACAGCGCTGCGTTTTGTGCTGTAAAGGGCAGAAATCACACTACGTCACTCAGGTGGTGTTTCTGGAGACGGTATTATTATTGATATTTAGACAGAATGTGAAAAAGCTCACACAGCTAGGTGGCAGTGGTTTGAAGAACAGATGCAGATGAGAGATCAGCAGCAGGACAGACAGCTGCCCACAGCAGCTACATACAGAGCACTGCAGTAGAAGGTAGATTACTAGCCAGCAAAGCTACCTAAGCTTAAATGTCCCTCAAACCCCTGCAGACTTCTGTCCCTCCAATAACAGAGCAGTATCAAAACGATTACTAGCCAGCAAACTTTCAACTGTCCCTGAAATCACTAACAGGCAGCAGCTCTCTCCCTACACTATCTCTTCAGCACACACAGGCAGAGTGAAAAAACGCTGCAGGGCTTCGGTTTTTATAGGGAAGGGGAGTGGTCCAGGGGAGAGCTTCCTGATTGGCTGCCATGTACCTGCTGGTCTGGGGTGAGAGGGCAAAAAAAAGCGCCAACAATGGCGAACCCAAAATGGCGAACGTCGCGCGACGTTCGCGAACTTCCGGCGAGCGCGAACACCCGATGTTCGCGCGAACAAGTTCGCCGGCGAACAGTTCGCGACATCTCTAGTCAGAATTGCTCTCAGGATGAAGAAGGCAAATCTGGCCAGATCAAGTAAACCTTACAAGATCATATTTATAGCTGTAACATCTTTCTTTGTATCCTGGTTCCCCTATCATTTATGGTATGGAATAACCATTGAAGAAGGCAGATTCCATAAAACTCCTGTGGATATAATGATGGTCTTCACCACAGTGTTTATCTGTTTTAATTATTGCTTTACCCCATTACTTTACCTCTTCAATGCTGACAACTTCAAGGAGACATTAAAGAAGTCTGTACTTCCACCCATTGAGTCAGTGTTTAACTAAATATGGAGACAAATCAGATGCTTCTTCCAAACCTGTTTAACCTGATCAAACCAGTGAGGAGCAACCTGAAGAAATAAATGTACATGTAGCTAGGGTTGCCACCTTTTTTAAAATTCTTTACCGGCTGGTGGAGGGCGGGGACACAAAGGGGCGGGCTGTGACATCAAAATGGGCAGGCCGTGACGTCAAAAGGGGAGGGGCTGCGCCACGGACACCAAAAGAAGCACAAGAAAAGCTAAGTTCCAGGGGATTGGGGGCAGGCCTCTTTTTAATCGTATTACAAATTTACCGGCAGTTACATTGCCGGTAAATTTGTAATACCGGCCCCGGCCTTGGCAGGTATTTTTACCGGCTAGGCCGGTAAAATACTGGCCAGGTGGCAACCCTACATGTAGCCTTACTGGCATGGTACATTGGGTAGTGACAAATGGAATAAAGGGTGAACAAAGCAATTGTCACTTTGTAAACTAATATACTAGCTGCCCTTATTGACTGCAAACACTAAAGTGAATTATAACCTTATAGTTATACTGTCCTGGGAAAAAAAATCAAAATGCATCAGTTAATAGTGCTGCTCCAGTAGAATTCTGCACTAAAATCAGTTTCCTCAAAAGAGCAAACATATTTTTTTATATTTAATTGGGAAATCTGACATGGGGCTAGATATATTGTCAGTTTGCCAGCTGCCCTCAGTCATGGGACTTCTGCTGTTATAAACTTCAGTCACTCTTTACTGCTGTACTGCACGTTGGAGTGATATCACCACACTTACCACCAAATTGTATGCTTATTGACAGTTTGACTGCTCACTGCTTTGGGCAACCCTAGGTGGTTGTGGGGCATCAAATTTTTTTAGAGTCTTCACCATTGTTATTGCTATGTCTGGAAGTATTACATCTGAGTTTATCACTGCTGCATTAATGTCAATACAAGCACTTAGTGGAGAATAAAGTAGGTCATCTTCTCATCTTGGACCTCACAAACCCCTGTCTGACTTTGGATGAACCTTACCCTTATCTCATAGACTATAAAACTAAACTTAGCCTCATCCATATTTACAACATGTGAATCATTTCATCTGGCTACAAAGGTCACTTCCAAACATGGTTGTCCATCACACAGTTGGGGCTACCCGAGCTTATTCACCATATTCTACCCCAGAAAAAACAATGCAGGGATTTCCATATATAACTTGCCGTTAAAACACCTTGAAGGAACAACTTTGGATATTTGATGGATATTTGAAACTATGAAAACAACCGATCAGTTATATTGCATAAACTCAAGTTATTACATAGAGGCACCCAAAAATGCATTGAACCAAAAATCAAAAATTCCTGTAATTATTCTATTTTATTTCTTCACTGGAGCCAGTGGGCTCTTAATACATATTTGAAATCTTGCCTTAACATGTTTGAATATGTGGCAAGTACTTGGGGTAATCCAACAGAATTAGTGATGAACTTTTTTGAGTAACTATAAGGTACATTTAATATTATGAAGCATCAGAAGCTGTGTGTGTTACTGAACTACTTCGATCGTGGCGCAAATTTACAATAACTTGGAAATTGTAAGTACAAGAGCGTTAAGTGGCACAGAATTAAAAATCCATTGTAAGTACAGGGTTCTTCAACATCTTTTGGTCTATGGCTCTCTCTAGTCTTTGTGTGCAAATAATAAACAAATTGGGGGCATTTCAGAATATGCCAGTGTGCCATCCACTGCTGCCATTTTTGTAAACATTGCTGTATTTGGAGCAAGATGGAGCTTTTTTTATTTCATACTATGGGCACAAAAAGCTTCACTTAGTTAGTATAGAATCACAATGTGTAGCATTTCTAGCCTCATTGCTTGTTGAGCTTTCCTTCTTCTTCAAGTCATATTTTCACACATTGATTACGACTAAAGTTCCAGATGTCTTGTCAAAGAAAAAAGAAATGGGAAAATTGCATGTCTGTTCTTGAACCAGTCAACATGTGATGGTCAAAGTCTGTGAAAAGGGACCCATGGATAACAGTTACTGGCATAGCAAACTCATAGGAATTGTGTGTTAAACTGGCAGCTTAGCAAGAGCAGTGTTAGTGGGCAGTTAGTATTTTAAGGCAACACCTGCTTTAGTGCAGGGACAACTGACTGGAAATGGGCTCAGGTTAGTTTACCCCTGCAAAGCTTCCACTGGAGAGGAGTCTAGGGATGGGCGAATTTGACCCATTAAGTTTTGCCAAAAATTCGCCGCCATTGGGCGTCAATTTTTTTTTTTACTCGCGTCTTTTTTATTTGACGCACGACACCATACGCCACCATACAAGTCTATGGGCTTCATTTTCGCATCGAATCATGGCGAAAAAATTCAGCCGTCCCTAGAAAGGACCCACTATATGGAGGTGTACCTTGGAGTTGAGACTAATCCATCACAACTTAAGTTCTCTCCTCTGTTGATGCCTAGCAGGGCCGGACTGGGAGTAAAAAGCAGCCCAGGCAAAAAAATTAAAGCAGCCCACACGTAAATGCATGCTGGTGTTTTACACATACACACATATATTTTATATATGTATATATAAAATATGGAGATAATTTATTGATTGTGCACCCAGGCAAATGAACACTTTATTCGAGAGTGCCGGCTCTACGTTGGTTGAATATATATATATATATATATATATATATATATATATATATATATATTTATTTATTTACAGTAGGGGGTTCATTATCCCTTATAATACATAAGTGTATTTTTGTACCCTTGCCCAAAAGCTTTATATCTCCCCACTTTTACATGTTGCTTCTTCTGCTAAGCTCTTAATCTCCACCCCAACCCTACTAAGACCACAGAGCAATACAGCAGTTAAAAAGACAAGTAGAAGGCAGCACCAGTGGTTTGCCAGCTTGAAATGGTTTTTCCTAAGTCAGCACCTCACAGTCAGTAAAGAAGGTTTTTTGCCTTCCTCCGGATCAACTAGCAGTTAGGTAGGTTAGGCTACTGTTCAGCAATACTAATGAAAGAAAATATATAAATACTCACTAGGTCAAATAACATTCTTCGTTTAATCTCTGCATTTGTCATTATTCTTGATTTGCCTCCCACTCACCTCCCTTTTTTTCGTCCCTTCTCACCTGTTTGCCCCACATTGATTAAGTTTATGATTTCCCTGCTCTGTCTTTAAACTAAACACTGCATTCTGTTTGGCAGCCTCTCCTATTTTCCTTTTCAATCTCTTTTATTTCTATTATTTTGCTTGCAAATGGTTAAAAGCTATTTTAAAAAAAATCATTTTTAAAATTGATATTTATTAGCACTGGCACCTTAATTGTTTGATGATCTAAAATGAATTCATAGTTAATTGATTGTATATTGAAGCACAGGTACTTTAATTAATGAACTACAAATTGATTAATGAATTAATAAATTAATTGATGGTTTTTATCGACAAATTAATTGGTCGCTAAGTTAGTATTGAATCGATTACACTAAACACGAAACACTGATTGATGCACCTCAAGGGTACTGTATAATTTTAAATTCATTTTAGAATAAAAGAATCCGATATACTACTGTTTGCTCTTTGTTAGCCTCTCCTTTTCTGTAAATATAATTCCAAAATCATAAACTCCCCTCATCATAAACATAAAGTTTACAGCCGGCTCTTACAATAATTTATAACTCGGCTTCAGTGCAGCATGGATGTTCAGTTAGTGGGGGGCTTCAAATTCTTCTGTCACTGCTGATCACTTCCTCCTAGGTCACGGGGTCAGACTTCTGCTGCGTGCCTGCTTGCGTCTATCTCTTTCACAGGATAACAGAAGTCAGAGTCAGGAGCATGAATAGATCAGCAATGACAGGGAGTTCCGAAACGTTCACAGGCACTGGTAGGACTGCAAACGGGAGGGGGAGGAAGAGAAAGTAAAAGCTCCTACCGTCCGTGGTGCGGGGCTGAAAGATAAGTTAATTAGCTGGTCCCACCGTGCCGTGTACGTTGGTGTGAGTGATTACTAGCTGGCAAGTGCAGCGAGCACCGCATCTAATTAGGCAGCGGCGGCCCACTAGAATGCAGGGTAGAGCGGCCCCTCGGGCATTTGCCCGAACTGATACATTATCAGTCCGGGCCTGATGCCTAGTCCTATATAAAAGTGCTTACTCTTTGTGATAATTATCTATTTATTGTTACCTCACGAATTAATATACTGAATCACTTTTTGGTTAAGAATCACAGGTACCCGCTCATTTCTCAAAGTTCTTATGTAGATGTTGCAGTTCAGTTTCCTACAACCTTTTCTCTATCACCTTGCAAGGGCCCAGCTGAAAGAGAGGGTTTGCTTCTGCCCAGAGAACAGCTGGATAAAGCTATTAAGGACAAGGGTTACAGTAGTTTAAGTTTGTGGTGTGAATGCTGACGCATAACAGCCACAGTGCCCCAGCTAGAGTTGGTCTCATTAGCTTTTCATCAGTGTTCTTCAGAAAGGAGAAGTGGCTTGTACTAACAATACAGGCAAATAGTAAAAGATGATGATGTTGGGCAGTATTTGCATGGGCATTTAGCTTTCTATAAATATAAAGCCCTCCTTGTATGAGATTATATAGACACGTGAATCTACATAGATATGTTTGTTTCTGCTGTCTGAACTGGTTCCAGTGCTACAGGGCTTGGCAGCCATTATACTTCTAAATACCAAACTATTTGCATTTTGCAAAACAAATTTCACTTGAAAACTGGACAGAAAGTTTGTTTGCCTTGGAGCTGACACAGAAGAGCACATAATAACATAAGTCTAAACACAAAAACTCCATATTTTTACCCCAATGCAGCACTTTTACCCAGGATTCCAGCATGATAGTAATATTTTTTACTTTATGTTGCTGATCTTATCACAGCTGTCCAGGGATGGCAGTAGGAAAAGCGTCAGCTCTAACTATTAAACAAGTTCATGTTTTTGGACAAAATACAGTGAAACTCAGAAAAATTTTACCACCCTTTTATAATATTATCATCATGAGCTGCTGAAATCACTGAAAAATCACTAAAAATCAGGGATAATTTTTCAGCAGTTTCTCAAAAGTTTTGGAAAAGCAAAACTGGACAGACTCATGACTGTTCATTAGCTTTACATTAGTAACGAGTAATACAATTTTAAAATTGTATACACACCGATATTGTGAGTGGGCGCCTAAGCTCAAGAAGTGACTGAGAAAAATATCTGTTCCTGGTCATGGTCAGATCTTTTCCTCCTAAACCTAAATAACCACAGTGACTCTCCTTCAATGAACCTGATTTTTTATATTTGCCCCCTTTTTGGGGTAACACTTGGCAACTAAATTTTTCTCTGCACGAACATTTCCACGAAAAATTATTTCTTTAAAATAAAATGAATACTGACAACAGACCTTTGTGTTGGTCCCATTGTTGGTCTGATAAGCAGGAGTAAGAGAATGTGTGGGTGTGTATGTGGGTTAATTTAAGTCACATTTCCTCAAACTGATAATAGTAACAGTACATTTTTCCATAGACGTAGTACATGTCTGGCTCTCGTCAGCAGATTTTGGGCATTTTTGGGCATTGGCCAGGAAATTACTACCACTGTGAAACAAGACATCCGAAGCTTCACTAGGAAATACTCACATTGAAGCAACACAAGAATCACCTTGAGAGCTCTACTATTACAAGGTAGGAGTGTGGAATTATAAAAGTACAAAATAATCCCAAAATATTGGGGCTTTCAGTTATTTATCACAGATAAATTACAGTTTGGCCAAATGAAAGCATTAATAAGTATGTAGCCGCTATACCTGGCTAATGATTTGGAACCTGTTTTTGTGTATTTTACTAGTTGTATTGAATTTTCTATTTTGCCTCCAACTTAGGTAGATTTTTAAAAAGTGAGAAATCATATGAAATTCTATTTATATGACTCCTTGTAAGTGAAAACAATAAGGGGGTTATTTACTAAACTTAGAATTTATCTCATTATGTTATTCAAAAAACTACAACCAATTTCCCATGCCCGATTTGACCTTATTTATTAATAAAAGAAACTCAAATTAATCAAATAAGAAAATGTAGCAAAAACCCGAATCGTCCGATTATTTCAGACTTTTTTCCAGCATTTCTTTAAACTATTGATGAAACCAATAGATCATTATTTAAACACATTCATTTAGCAATTGAATTATATTTAAAGGAACATTAAACCTTGCTGCATGGTACTGCTCAACCCCACTTTATTCAGTTGTTGCTGGACTTCAAATCCCAAATATAATATTAAGGCATACAGGGAGCTGTAGTCCAGCAATGAGGGTTGAATGCTTAATATTGCACACAAACTTTTACCCAGCTCTCCAAGGTCCACAGCAACATTAGAATCCAAAATAATCCTCCAATGAGAATCCCAGCTGATCTGTATAAATCTGGCTCCATGGTCTTTGTTCCTGCATTTGGATTTGGAAACATTAAGCACAATTCCCAGCACTGAACAAGTCTGTCCTTTATCCCCATGTTTGATTCCAGTGTCATATAATGACCCCAAAATGGCACAATAATCTCTGTATGTAGGATAAGAGCAAGATGGATGACATAGTGCTGGGAATCAGCATTCTCATTGGTCGATTCTCTTCCATCTGTAATTACATTTTTGGTCAGTAGAATTTTCATTGGTGAATTCGTTTCTATGTGTAATTATGTTTTTTCTTAATGTCTAGAGAGAACTAATGGGCTCAGTGGGACAGCTTTATAGTTGGCTAACAGCTCTACAACTCCTAAATCTTACACAACATATTTTTTTGAATTAACTAGCAACTCTATCACTCTGAAGCAAAAAAAAAACTGCTATAGCCTAATTCATTTTGCAACTTACCGATTTATAAGCAATTGTAAATATGATTATTAATAAACCCATGTCAACACATGCATAACATTTTTATTTCTTTTTATCCCTTTAAAAAAAGTCAATACTTGGGGGGTTATTTACTATAACTTGAATTTATCTCATATTTCCATTAAAACAAATCCGACCAAACTCCCATCCACGATTGTATCAATGAAATAACTCAAAAAAGTCGGGTCGGGAAAAAACTCAGATTTGATGCCCAAATCTTTCAAATTTTTTGGGGTTATTGCCCAAAAACCTAGAATTTTTCAGATTATCGGACTAAACCCAATGCAGATTACAATATCTTCACAATACAAAACGGACATCTGCCGTTGACTTCTACATGATCTCTAGAGGTTTGAGATCTTCTGGGTATTAAACATCTCAAAAAATGGGAGTTATTACCCACAAAAAACTCAACCACACAACATCAAGGTTTGGTAAATAACCCCTTGGTTGTCAGACTTACAGGTCTGCAATTTTCTTTTTCTAATTTTCATCTGTTTTTCTTCTGTGTCTAGTTTACAATGTCTGGGGCAACAGGAGTGACGTTTCAAATTTACACTGAAACGACCTACACAACAATCCCAAATGCCAATATCTTATCTACAGTGATCTTACTTGTGAGCAATCTGTTTGGGCTGGTTGTGAACACCCTTTACCTCTGGGTCCTCGGATTCAGGATGCCCAAGAGTATCAACACCACTTGGTTTTTACATTTAATTTTATCTAATTTACTTTTTACATTCATAATGCCATTCCTTGCTGTGTATTTGCTAACAGATCCCCATTGGATTATGGGATCCTTCCTATGTAAGTCCATTCACTCACTCTTTTCTGCAGTTATGTATACATCTGTTTTCTCTCTCACTGTAATCAGCCTCGATCGCTACAGTTTTGTCTGCCACCCAGTCTGGTACAGAGGACACATGAATAACCGCTATGCATCTACCATCTGCATTTGTATATGGGGGTTGGCCATTTTGTTTTGCTCCCCATATTTTGCTTTTCGCCAGACACGCCTACTGGAGGACAATACAACTGCCATTTGCTACAATGATTATACACTTTCTGGATCAATTCCACAAAACTCAGCAATACAACTGAGATGGGTGATGTTCAGCTTTCGCCTAATATTGGGCTTCCTACTGCCGTTTGCTATAATCACTGTTTGCTATGTCAGAATTGCTCTCAGGATGAAGAAGGCAAATCTGGCCAGATCAAGTAAACCTTACAAGATCATATTTATAGCTGTAACATCTTTCTTTGTATCCTGGTTCCCCTATCATTTATGGTATGGAATAACCATTGAAGAAGGCAGATTCCATAAAACTACTGTGGATATAATGATGGTCCTCACCACAGTGTTTATCTGTTTCAATTATTGCTTTACCCCATTACTTTACCTCTTCACTGCTGACAACTTCAAGGAAACATTAAAGAAGTCTGTAGTTCTACCCATTGAGTCAGTGTTGAACTAAATATGGAGACAAATCAGATGCTTCTTCCAAACCTGTTTAACCTGTTCAAACCAGTGAGGAGCAACCTGAAGAAATAAATGTACATGTTGCCTTACTGGCATGGAACGTTGGCTAGTGACAAATGGAATGAAGGGTGAACAAAGCAAGTGTCACTATGTAAACTATGTAGACATATATAACATTGGTGCAGGGGCCTCTGTTCCCCTTAAGAAGGTTACATTACACAAAAGTAATGTTTTATTCCTCTTTAATGCCATAAATATCCACCAAAACAAATTATTATTGACCCTTTATTTCACTCTCTCTGCCTTTCAGGTTGGATTGCATAAACATATTGAAAAACAAATAAGCACTTACTCCCAAATGTAATGCCTATTGACATGATGACTGCTCACTGCTTTGGGCAACCCTAGGTGGTTGTGGGGCATCACGTTTTTTTAGAGTCTTCACCATTATTATTGCTATGTCTGGAATTATTACAGCTGAGTTTAACACTGTTGTATTAATGTCAATACAAACACTCAGTGGAGAATAAGGTAGGTCTTCTCATCTTGGACCTCACAGACCCCTGTCTATCTAAACTTAGCTTCATTCTATATACACTCATGTGAATCATTTCAACTTGCCACAAAGGACACTTCCAAACATGATTGTCCATCACACAGTTTGGGCTACCCGAGCTTATTCACCATATTCTACCCCAGAAAAAACAAATATTTGCTGCAAGTCCTGATCTATGCCTGTTACTCGACCTTGAACCTATACTGCCTGCCCCTGACCTGGAAATGTCAACCAATTCTCATGTCTCCTCCTTAGTACTCCCCTTGTCAGCCTCACTGTCTTATTTCCACTACGGCACCAACCCCCCCCCCCCATTTAAACCTGGATGAGATTCTTAGATATAGTAATTGGATATCAGTGTGTTGTGAGCTCACTTAAGAAGTGAAATAAAGAGGACAGCAAGGACAACCTGTTGTCCCAACAAGGAGTGAGTATTTGTGGTATCTGGGTGAGCATGCACCAATTAGCGAATTGGAGCATTCAGGAATAGATCAGAAGGAACCAATGTGTTATAGTGAGACAGTTGGGAGCAAATCTGCTCTAGTTCATTGTATCACTGTACCCCATGTCTTCTTGCAGCAAAGGTTGTGTATTTTCTTATGGCTGTGATGGATGGCTGCTAGCCATGGTTAGCCCCATTACATATGGATTAATTACTAATCAGCCTTGCATATTGACTTTTATATTATATTATATATATATATATATATATATATATATATATATATATATATATATATATATATATATATATACAGTATATTGTGAATAGGTAAGGTAAGTGACAGCAGCACAGAGCATGTGCTGGGAATCAGCAGAGAAGAAGACGCTACTGGGGCATCTGATACACAGATTTTTTATTGCCAAAGTATAGTATAGAATTCCAATGTGTAGCATTTCTAGCCTCATTGCTTGTTAAGCTTTGCTTCTCCTTCAAGTCATATTTTCACTCATTGATTACAACTAAAGTTCCAGAAAAAAGAAATGGGAAAATTACATGTCTGTTCCTGAACCAGTCAACATTAGGGATGTAGCGAACGTCGGAAAAAAAGTTCGCGAACATATTCGCGAACTTGCGCAAAAATGCGAGCGGTTCGCGAACGGTTCGCGAACCCCATAGACTTCAATGGGAAGGCGAACTTTAACATCTAAAAAAGACATTTCTGGCCAGAAAAATGATTTTAAAGTTGTTTAAAGGGTGCAACGACCTGGACAGTGGCATGCCAGAGGGGGATCAAGGGCAAAAATGTATCTGAAAAATCTGCCTGTGTGTGCTTGGAAGAGATAGTGTAGGGGGAGAGCTGTTAGTGATTTCAGGGACAGATGATAGTAAGTTTGCTGGCTAGTAATCTGCTTGATACTGCTCTGTATTGGAGGGACAGAAGTCTGCAGGGATTTGAGGGACATTTTAGCTTAGGTAGCTTTGCTGGCTAGTAATCTACTGTTCTCTTTAAACAACTGCCATACGTTGACCTTGTAGGCATTGTTTGCCCAGTTTTTTTGGACGCAGCCACTGAAGCACAGTTGCCAGAAAAAATATGCCATATAAATGCTGAAAATAGTAATTTTTCGCCATACGTTGACCTTGTAGACATTGTTTGCCCAGTTTTTTTGGTTGCAGCCACTGAAGCACAGTTGCCAGAAAAAATATGCCATATAAATGCTGAAAATAGTCATTTTTTGCCATACGTTGACCTTGTAGGCATTGTTTGCCCAGTTTTTTTGGTCGCAGCCACTGAAGCACAGTTGCCAGAAAAAATATGCCATATAAATGCTGAAAATAGTAATTTTTTGCCATATACGTTGAGTCAACGTATGGCAAAAAATGACTATTTTCAGCATTTATATGGCATATTTTTTCTGGCCTCTGTGCTTCAGTGGCTGCGGCCAAAAAAACTGGGCAAACAATGCCTACAAGGTCAACGTCGTTGACCTTGTAGGCATTGTTTGCCCAGTTTTTTTGGCCGCAGCCACTGAAGCACAGAGGCCAGAAAAAATATGCCATATAAATGCTGAAAATAGTCATTTTTTTGGTCGCAGCCACTGAAGCACAGTTGCCAGAAAAATTATGCCATATAAATGCTGAAAATATAAATTTTTTTGGTTGCAGCCACTGAAGCACAGAGGCCAGAAAAATTATGCCATATAAATGCTGAAAATATAAATTTTTTTGGTTGCAGCCACTGAAGCACAGAGGCCAGAAAAATTATGCCATATAAATGCTGAAAATATAATTTTTTTTGGTTGCAGCCACTGAAGCACAGAGGCCAGAAAAATTATGCCATATAAATGCTGAAAATATAAATTTTTTTGGTTGCAGCCACTGAAGCACAGAGGCCAGAAAAATTATGCCATATAAATGCAGAAAATATGCATTTTTTTGGACGCAGCCACTGAAGCACAGTTGCCAGAAAAAATATGCCATATAAATGCTGAAAATAGTCATTTTTTGCCATACGTTGACCTTGTAGACATTGTTTGCCCAGTTTTTTTGGTTGCAGCCACTGAAGCACAGAGGCCAGAAAAAATTAAACCAGTAGGGTTTGCACCCTAGTTTGTAACGGTGGCGGAGGGAGGAGGACGCTAAAGGACAGCTGTGTGTGGAGTCATGAGGCTTGAAGAGAAGGACAGCTGCATAGAAGTCAGAACAAGTCTTCCGGCGTGCAGTAACCCTCCGAGATCCACCCCTCATTCATTTTAATAAAGGTCAGGTAATCGACACTTTTGTGACCTAGGCGAGTTCTCTTCTCAGTTACAATCCCTCCTGCTGCACTGAAGGTCCTTTCTGAGAGCACACTTGAGGCTGGGCAAGACAAGAGGTTCATGGCAAATTGTGACAGCTCTGGCCACTGATCAAGCCTGCACACCCAGTAGTCCAGGGGTTCATCGCTCCTCAGAGTGTCGATATCTGCAGTTAATGCCAGGTAGTCCGCTACCTGCCGGTCGAGGCGTTCTTTGAGGGTGGATCCAGAAGGGTTGTGGCGCTGCCTTGGACAGAAAAACATTTGCATGTCTGACGTTACAGACTGGCCAAAGGGCTTTGTCCTTGCAGGTGTGCTCGTGGCAGGATTACTGGCACCTCTGCCCCTGGAATGTTGATGAGTTCCTGAAGTGACATCACCCTTAAAAGCATTGTACAACATGTTTTGCAGGCTGGTTTGTAAATGCCGCATCTTTTCGGACTTGTGGTATGTTGGTAACATTTCTGACACTTTATGCTTGTACCGAGGGTCTAGTAGCGTTGCGACCCAGTACAGGTCCTTCTCCTTAAGCCTCTTGATACGGGGGTCCTTCAACAGGCATGACAGCATGAAAGACCCCATTCTCACAAGGTTGGATGCAGAGCTATCCATCTCCGCTTCCTCATTATCAAGGACTGCATCATCCACGGTCTCCTCCCCCCAGCCACGTACAAGACCAGGGGTCCCCAAAAGGTCACCACTAGCCCCCTGGGAAGCCTGCTCCTGTTGGTCCTCCTCCTCCTCCTCCACAAAGCCACCTTCCTCCTCTGACTCCACTTCTGGCACCTCTCCCTGCGTTGCAGCAGGTGCCTGGGTTCGTTCTGGTGATTCCGACCAGAAATCGCGCGCTTCCAGCTCCTCGTCACGCTGGTCTACAGCCTCATCTGTCACTCGTCGCACGGCACGCTCCAGGAAGAAAGCGAAGGGTATTAGGTCGCTGATGGTGCCTTCGGTGCGACTGACCATATTTGTCACCTCTTCAAAAGGTCGCATGAGCCTGCAGGCATCGCGCATAAGCACCCAGTAACGGGGGAAAAAAATCCCCAGCTCTGCAGATCCAGTCCTACCACCCAGTTCAAAAAGGTACTCGTTGACGGCCCTTTGTTGTTGCAGCAGACGTTCCAACATAAGGAGCGTTGAATTCCAGCGAGTCTGGCTGTCAGAAATCAAATGCCTGACTGGCATGTTGTAGCCGCTGCTGAATGTCAGCAAGGCGTGCCATGGCTGTGTAGGAACGTCTGAAATGGGCCGACACCTTTCTGGACTGGGTGAGAACGTCCTGGAATCCTGGGTACTTGGAGACAAAACGTTGGACTATTAAATTTAACACATGTGCCATGCAGGGCACATGTGTTAAATTGCCCAGTCTCAACACTGCCAACAGATTGCTTCCATTGTCACACACCACTTTTCCGATCTGCAGTTGGTGTGGGGTCAGCCACCGATCGGCCTGTGACTGCAGAGATGACAGGAGTACAGATCCGGTATGGTTTTTGCTTTCCAGGCACGTCATCCCCAAGACAGCGTGACAACGGCGTACCTGGCACGTCGAATAGCCTAGGGGGAGCTGGGGGTGCACAGGTGTGGAGGAGGAGAAGGAGGACCCAGCAGCAGAGTAAGAAGAAGAAGAGGAAGAAGACGAGGTAGAGAGCGATGGAGGAGTAGAGGTGGTGGCAGAACCGCGTGCAATCCGTGGCGGTGACACCAACTCCACTGTTGTTGTTGAGCTACCCATTCCCTGCTTCCCAGCCATTACCAAGTTCACCCAGTGGGCAGTGTAGGTGACATACCTGCCCTGACCATGCTTGGAGGACCATGCGTCAGTAGTCATATGGACCTTTGGCCCAACACTAAGTGACAGAGATGCGGTAACTTGGCTCTGCACATGTTGGTACAGGTGTGGTATTCCCTTTTTAGAAAAAAAATTGCGGCTGGGTACCTTCCACTGCGGTGTCCCAATTGCTACAAATTTGCGGAAGGCCCTCAGAGTCCACCAGCTGGTATGGTAAAAGCTGGCGGGCTAAGAGTGCAGACAAGTCAGCTGTCAGACGCCGGGCAAGGGGGTGACAGTCAGACATTGGCTTCTTACGCTCAAACATGGCCTTCACAGAAACTTGGCTGGTGGCAGATGACTGGGAATGGGAACAGGTGGTCAAGGTGGAAGGCGGAGTGGAGGGTGGTTCAGACGGGTCAAGGAGAGCAGAGGTAGAGCAGTAAGATGCTGGACCAGAAGGAGTGTGGCTTTTAGTTTGCCTGTTGCCTTTGAGGTGTTGCTCCCAAAGTGCTTTGTGCTTGCCGCTCATGTGCCTTCGCATAGAAGTTGTACCTATGTGGCTGTTGGGCTTACCAAGGCTCAGTTTCTGACTGCACTCATTGCAAATTACAATGCTTTTGTCAGAGGCACACACATTAAAAAAATCCCACACTGCTGACTTTTTGGAAGTGTGCGATCTGGCGGTAACAGTAGAAGTTGGCGGCATTGGCGGCAATGGCGGGTGCGTTGGCCGGCTGAACACAGGTGCCGATACATGTTGTTGCCCTACTGATCCCTGCGGGCTGTCCTCCCTGCTTCTTCTAAGTCTTATTCTCCTACTGCCTCTCTGACTCTCCGTCTCTCCATCTGAACTACCCTCCTCTTGCTCTCTTCTACTAGGCACCCACAAAACATCAATCTCCTCATCATCATTCTCCTCAGATGCATCAATTTCTTCTGACACATCACAGAAGGAAGCAGCAGCGGGGACCTCCTCCTCATCACTCATTATGTCCATCTCTATCGTGTTCTCTGCCAGAATTAAATCTGGTGTAACGTCCTCATCTCCTTCATCTTCTTCTGGCAATAATGGTTGCGCATTACTCAGTTCAAGAAACTCATGGGAAAATAACTCCTCTGACTCCAGTGAAGAAGGGGCACCGGTGGTGGAGGAAGTGTTACGTGGGGTGGCCATAAAAAGTATGTTTTAGTGGGAGCACTTACCGGACACTGAATTCAGACGTGCTGTACAGCTAGCCGCCATCCCACACGGTCACAAGAATTCCAGGAACAAGAAAAGCGAAGCACCGGGAGAATTCAGTAAAATGTAAAAAAAAATGAAATTTTATTCAATATACATGTAAAAACCAGTTACAGCAGCAACCCGTGGCTGCCCGCTTAACGCGTTTCGTGGCGTCCTGCCACTTCATCAGAAGCTTCTGATGAAGTGGCAGGACGCCACGAAACGCGTTAAGCGGGCAGCCACGGGTTGCTGCTGTAACTGGTTTTTACATGTATATTGAATAAAATTTCATTTTTTTTTACATTTTACTGAATTCTCCCGGTGCTTCGCTTTTCTTGTTCGTGGGGTGGCCATAGCAGTGGAGGATGAGGAGGATGTTGTGGTAAAGTTAGAAACGGTAGAGGATGGGGTGTGCTGTGTAAGCCAGTCAACTACCTCTTCAGCATTTTGGGAGTTCAGGGTCATTGGCTTTTTAAAACTGGGCAATTTGCTAGGGCCACAGGATTGCATAGCAGCACGGCCCCTAGCACGGCCTCTGCGTGGCGGCCTGCCTTTGCCTGGCATTATTTTTAAAAAAACAACAACAACAAAAACTCAGTTGGTTTTTCTGGAAACGATAATACACACAGCTAGATGGCAGTTTGAAGAAAACAGTGTGCAAATAATGCCTACAAGATCAACGTATACACTACTACAGCGGTGGATACGGATTACGTAAAATATATGAATGCTGCTTGAAAAAAAGTAACTCAAGTGGTTTTTCTAGAGACGATAATATTATCAATATTTAGACAAATGTGAACAAGCTCACACAGCTAGATGGCGGTTTGAAGAAAACACTGTGCAAATAATGCCTACAAGGTCAACGTATACACTACTACAGCGGTGGATACGGATTACGTAAAATATATGAATGCTGTTTGAAAAAAAGTAACTCAAGTGGTTTTTCTAGAGACGATAATATTATCAATATTTAGACAAAATGTGAACAAGCTCACACAGCTAGATGGCGGTTTGAAGAAAACACTGTGCAAATAATGCCTACAAGGTCAACGTATACACTACTACAGCGGTGGATACGGATTACGTAAAATATATGAATGCTGCTTGAAAAAAAGTAACTCAAGTGGTTTTCTAGAGACGATAATATTATCAATATTTAGACAAAATGTGAACAAGCTCACACAGCTAGATGGCGGTTTGAAGAAAACACTGTGCAAATAATGCCTACAAGGTCAACGTATACACTACTACAGCGGTGGATACGGATTACGTAAAATATATGAATGCTGCTTGAAAAAAAGTAACTCAAGTGGTTTTTCTAGAGACGATAATATTATCAATATTTAGACAAAATGTGAACAAGCTCACACAGCTAGATGGCGGTTTGAAGAAAACACTGTGCAAATACTGCCCACAAGATCAACGTATACACTACTACAGCGGTGGATACGGATTACGTAAAATATATGAATGCTGCTTGAAAAAAGTCACTCCGGTGTTTTTTCTGGAGACGGTAATATTATGGATATTTAGACAGAATGTGAACAAGGTCACACAGCTAGATGGCAGTTGGTTGAATAACACACTGGGCAAAAAATGCCTACAGGGCAAATAATGCCTAAAAGGTCAATTTATACACTAATACAGCGATGGATACGAATTACGTAAAATATATTATGGCTGCTTGAAAAAAGTCACTCCGGTGTTTTTTCTGGAGACGGTAATATTATGGATATTTAGACAGAATGTGAACAAGGTCACACAGCTAGATGGCAGTTGGTTGAATAACACACTGGGCAAAAAATGCCTACAGGGCAAATAATGCCTAAAAGGTCAATTTATACACTAATACAGCGATGGATACGGATTACGTAAAATATATTATGGCTGCTTGAAAAAAGTCACTCCGGTGTTTTTTCTGGAGACGGTAATATTATGGATATTTAGACAGAATGTGAACAAGGTCACACAGCTAGATGGCAGTTGGTTGAATAACACACTGGGCAAAAAATGCCTACAGGGCAAATAATGCCTAAAAGGTCAACTTATACACTACTACAGCGGTAGTAAAATAAAAAAAAGTAAAATAAAAAAAAAATGAATATTAAAAAAAAAAATTAAAGTTGGTGCTGCTGAACTACTAGGAGCAGCAGATTAGCACACCAGTCCCACTCCCCAACACTGCTAGACTAATAGCACTGGGCTCTTATAGTAGTAGTAGTAGTAGTAGTAAAACAACAAAAAAATAAATAAAAGCAGTCCTTACAAGGACTACTGTTATTGCAGCAGTCAGCAGATGAGATCAGAAGCAGGACAGCTGCCCACTGCAGCTACATACAGAGCACTGCAGTAGAAGGTAGATTACTAGCCAGCAAAGCTACCTAAGCTTAAATGTCCCTCAAACCCCTGCAGACTTCTGTCCCTCCAATAACAGAGCAGTATCAAAACGATTACTAGCCAGCAAACTTTCAACTGTCCCTGAAATCACTAACAGGCAGCAGCTCTCTCCCTACACTATCTCTTCAGCACACACAGGCAGAGTGAAAAAACGCTGCAGGGCTTCGGTTTTTATAGGGAAGGGGAGTGGTCCAGGGGAGAGCTTCCTGATTGGCTGCCATGTACCTGCTGGTCTGGGGTGAGAGGGCAAAAAAAAGCGCCAACAATGGCGAACCCAAAATGGCGAACGTCGCGCGACGTTCGCGAACTTCCGGCGAGCGCGAACACCCGATGTTCGCGCGAACAAGTTCGCCGGCGAACAGTTCGCGCCATCTCTAGTCAACATGTGATGGTCAAAGTCTGTGAATAGGGACCCATGGATAGCAGTTACTGGCATAGCACATTCATAGGACTTCTGTTTTAGACTGGCAGCTTAGCAAGAGCAGTATTTGATTCCACCCAGCAGTGTTAGTGGGTAGTTAGTATTCCAAGGCAACACCTGCTTAAGTGCAGGGACAATTGACTGGAAAGGGGCTCAGGTTAGTTTACCCCTGCAAAGCTTCCCCTGGAGAGGACCCACTATATGGAGGTTTACCTTGGAGTTGAGACTTATTCTTCACAACTTAAAGGGATCCTGTCATCGGAAAACATGTTTTTTTCAAAACACATCAGTTAATAGTGCTACTCCAGCAGAATTCTGCACTGAAATCCATTTCTCAAAAGAGCAAACAGATCTTTTTATATTCAATTTTGAAATCTGACATGGGGCTAGACATTTTGTCAATTTCCCAGCTGCCCCTGGTCATGTGACTTGTGCCTGCACTTTAGGAGAGAAAAGCTTTCTGGCAGGCTGCTGTTTTTCCTTCTCAATGTAACTGAATGTGTCTCAGTGAGACATGGGTTTTTACTATTGAGTGTTGTTCTTAGATCTACCAGGCAGCTGTTATCTTGTGTTAGGGAGCTGCTATCTGGTTACCTTCCCATTGTTCTTTTGTTTGGCTGCTGGGGGGAAAAGGGAGGGGGATGTCACTCCAACTTGCAGTACAGCAGTAAAGAGTGATTGAAGTTTATCAGAGCTCAAGTCACATGACTTGGGGCAGCTGGGAAATTGACAATATGTCTAGCCCCATGTCAGATTTCAAATAATTCTGCTGGAGCAGCACTATTAACTGATTCATTTGGAAAAAAATGTTTTTTACCATGACAGTATCTTTAAGTTCTCTTTGTTCCCATATAAAAGTGCTTACTCTTTGTAATAATTATCTATTTATAATTAGCTCACTTATTAATAAACTGAATCACATTTTGGTTAAGATTACCGGTGCCTGCTCATTTCTCAAAGTTCTTATGTAGATGTTACAGTTCAGTTTCCTACAACCTTTTCTCTATCACCTTGCAAGGGCCCAGCTGAAAGAGAGGGCTTGCTTCTGCAAAGCTGGATAAAGCTATTAAAGGGCATATAAAGATAAAATGCCATTTTTACTTTCTTTAATGAAAAAGAAACCTATCTCCAATATACTTTAATTAAAAAATGTGCACCGTTTTTATAAGAAACATGACTGTATGCAGTGAAATTCTCCCTTCATTTACTGCTGTGGATAGGAATTGTCAGACAGTCCCTAACTGCTGAGCAGGGAAACAATCATACTTATGTACAGCAGGGGGAGCACCCGCCTTACTTCCCAGCCATGCAGAACTCAAGCAGCTTTGTTTATGACGATCCCTAAGCAGCCCAGACCACACTGAGCATGTGCACAGTCTTAGTCTTGCAAAAATGTTTAACAAAGTTACAAGATGGTGACCCCCTGTAGCCAACTTTGAAAGCAAAAATTATTTGTTTGATTAGGCTTGTGGTGCAGTAAGTTCATGTTTATATTTAGTATACAAAATACAGCATTTCTAGCTTTATTCTATTTTAGACTTTACATGCCCTTTAAGGACAAGGGTTACATTAGTTTAAGTTTTGTTTGTGCTGAGACTGATGAAGAATGCTGGTGCATAACAGGAACAGTGCCCCAGCTAGAGTTGGTCTCATTAGCTTTTCATTAGTGTTCTTCAGAAAGGAGAAGTGGCTTGTACTAACAATAAAGGCAAATAGTAAAAGATGATGACATTGGGTAGAATTTGCATGGGCATTTGGCTTTCTATAAATATAAAGCCCTCCTTGTATGAGATTATTTAGACATGTGAACCTACATATGTTTGTTTCTGCTGTCTGAACTGGTTCCAGTGCACAGGGCATGGCAGCCATTATACTTCTAAATACCAAACTATTTGTACTTTGCAAATTAATTTTCACTTGCCTTCATAAAATGCTTTAAAACCAGACAGCAAATATTGTTTGCTCTGGTACTGAGACAGAAGGACACATCATAACATAAGTCACAACACAAAAACACATACAAACCTCCATATTTGTACCCCAACACAGCACTTTTACCCAGGATGAGCTGCTGAAATCACTCGCAACCAGTACCGTAAATGTGTGGAGATCTCAATAAACCTGCAGGTAGTAGCACCTTTCCTGATTGTGACATCTGATATGTCCTTTATTCTACATGACATATCTCTTTTATCACATCTACTCAAAAATAAAATCTCTGACAAAACTTTTGCTTGCTCTTCCATATTCTGTAGAATTTAGTAAAAGTGTGTGCAGTTTCATCTCTGTGCATCGGTGTTTTCAGTCCTGTGTTATTAATGATAAAAAAAAATCAAAGTACTGGTTGAGATGGAATACTTTGCTTCATGCAAAAAAGATGTTACCTCTTGTGCCAGACTTGCCTTCACCACCTCAGAGCAGGCGAAGTGCAATAGAGTAGATAGGAATTGCTCAAAAAAAATTTAAACATTTTCTAAGTTCCAAAAAAACACTGGTGACTTTTCAGTTTTTCAGGGTGATAGGCTGCAAAAGATCGTAATCTTTTTTTAGGGTACCCTGCTTCCCCCCTACATTTCCTAACATATGGCACATAAACTATACACTGGGCTCATGTGTAGGGCAATATAACACCTTTATTTTATTTTATTAAGCTTCCCTGGCCTTGTGTAGTGTAATGTATTTGCTGCAACATATACATCCATTGAAATTTTACTTCCCGCTGTATGCAAATTAGCCAGTGCTAACGCAAGTTTACTTTGCTTGCCGAATTAATGCTAGCAAAACTTCGCCATTGTTCAGTGCCCTGGACGCAACTTGACATTTTAGTGAATTAGCGTTGTCCTGGCAAATTTTCGCCTGGCGAAGTGTGGTGATGTCGGTGAAGCCGTTGCTGGTGAATTTCCGGAGGTTAGTGAATTTGCCCCTATATGGTTACAAGTGCATTTCATTTTATGCTTGTCAATGCAATTCTAGCTAATATCTATTAAAAATTTTTTGCCAATGCCTCTCTTTGTTGGAGTTCTAGGAAAACTGCATATTGCACATATTTAAGGGGATAGTACCTGAAGTACTGAAAGTCTGAGGTTATTATTACCTAAAACAAAGGAGAGGGGATTGATCAATGCAATTGGTCCCCTGTTTTATAAGTAACTTATTATCTATGCAAGTGCATGTATGTTCAAATACAGGGGTTTTTAGTTACAAAGTTATGATCATAAAATTGGTCAGTTTTTCATAACACATGCACTTCAATACTGTACATATTAAATACAGGGGAGCAGGAAATGTGCATTGATCACTCCACTCTATTTTGTTTGCTTGTAGCTAATGATGAGTGAATCCAGTCTGCTATTGATTTCTACATGTTTTCGGCAGGGTTTCAGCAGGAGTATTTCTGTATTTGGAATTTTCATAATTGTGTGGCATAATAAATTCTGAAAAAGCCGCACTTTTTTTCCCCACTACTTTTTTGCATAAGTTTAGTAAATCAGCCCCATAGAGTAGCTTCAGTTTTCCTGTTTGCTCTGTTTAGCTCAATAAAAACTCCAGAGATTTTTTGTGTAAAATAAGACAACTTGTTCATTAATGACTTAGGGGAGGGTGTTGTAAGTAATGTATCAGTGTTTGCAGATGACACAAAACTATCCATCCTAATAAATTCCATCCAGGATGTGGCACTTGCAACATGATCTTGACAAACTGGCAATCTGGGCAGCTAAGTGGCAAATGAGATTCAGGGGCCGATTCACTAAGCTCGAGTGAAGGATTCGAATGAAAAAAATTCGAATTTCGAAGTATTTTTTGGGTACTTCGACCATCGAATTGGTTAAATTCGTTCGAATTCGAACGAAATCGAACGATTCGAAGTAAAAATCGTTCGACTATTCGACCATTCGATAGTCGAAGTACTTTCCCTTTAAAAAAAACTTCGACCCCCTACTTCGGCAGCTAAAAGCTACCGAAGTCAATGTTAGCCTATGGGGAAGGTCCCCATAGGATTGCTAACCTTTTTTTGATCGAAGTATTTTCCTTCGATCGTTGGATTAAAATCCTTCGAATCGTTCGATTCGAAGGATTTAATCGTTCCGAACGAAAAATCCTTCGATCGATCGATCGCAGGATTTGCGCAAAATCGTTCAACTTCGATATTCGAAGTCGAACGATTTTAGTTCACAGTCGAATATCGAGGGTTAATTAACCCTCGATATTCGACTCTTGATGAATCGGCCCCTCAATGTTGATAAATGTAAAGATGTAAAAATATCCACTTATACCCTTAATGGGACTGCACTAGGCAAATCCATTATGGAAAAGGACCTTGGAGTCCTTGTAGATGATAAACTTGGCTGTATCAAGCAATGCCAGTCAGCAGCATCAAGGGCAAATAAGGTCTTGAGCTGTATTAAAAGGGGCATAGAGTCACGGGAGGGGGGTCATTCTTCCACTGTATAGAGCACTTGTAAGGCCCCATCTAGAATATGCAGTACAGTTTTGGTCTCCATCACTCAAACAGGACATTATTGTATTAGAGAGGGTACAGAGAAGGGCAACTAAGCTGGTAAAAGGTATTGAAATTCTTAGCTATGAGGAAAGACTGGCCAAATTGGGGATGTTCACGCTGGAGAAGAGGCGCTTAAGGGGAGATATGATAACTATGTATAAATATATAAGGGGATCATATAATAATCTCTAAACTGCTTTATTTACCAGTAGGTCTTTCCAGCTGACACAAGGTCACCCATTCCGATTAGAAGAAAAGAGGTTCCGCCTAAATATTGGGAAGGGGTTTGTTACAGTGAGAGCTGTGAAGATGTGGAATTCTCTCCCTGAATCAGTGGTACAGGCTGATACATTAGATAGGTATAAGAAGGGGTTGGATGGTGTTTAGCAAGTGAGGGAATACAGGGATATGGGAAATAGCTCATAGTACAAGTTGATCCAGGGACTGGTCCCATTGCCATTTTGGAGTCAGGAAGAAATTTTTCCCCCTCTGAGGCAAATTGGAGAGGCTTCAAATAGGGGTTTTTGCATTTCTCTGGATCGACTAGCAGTTAGGCAGGATATTTATACTTAAAAGTTTGAACTTTATGGACGTGTGTCTTTTTTAAACCTAACTTACTATGTTACTTTATTACTTTGTAAGAATCTGTTAAACACAAGCCCCATTCATCGCACTTATGTTGAACAAGAGGGTCTCCTGTCCCTCATTAGCAATTGTTCTGCAAAATACAAAATGCAGACTGTTATCAGTGAGGGCTGATAGCCCTTTGGAACAACATAAAGTTATGGAGACTGCCCTATATAAGATACATGCAATAACTAAATGCAAACATACTTTCAACTAAGAATTTCTGTCTGTCTACTTTCAAGTACATCTTTTTTCAGGACCGTGAAAGAGTTCCTTTAGCTCACTTCTATATGTTTTTATAACCCTTCCCCTTCACACTCTCATGTATATAGAAATTGGACGTCCATTGTTCAGCCCGTCAACGATAATAGGACAACTGAACAATCTAAACCCACAAAAACGAATAGAAATACTATCCTGCCCTCCAGATTTTTTAAAAGTCTCCCATTGTTTGAGAGTAACACATGGTATATATGGTTTGATACATTTCATTACTTTTCTGCATACTGTATACTTTATCAATAACAACAAAAAAAATTGTTGAAATAAAACAAACTGTGGCAACAGGACTTTGGGTTGACATTCCCTTTCTGCTAAACTGTGTGATAGGACGTGCAGCAATTTGTTTGAGAGTGTTTATGTGGTTTCCATTTCCGCATATTAGTAAAAGTGAAGTTCTGTACATCTGGCCAAACAAGAAATAAATATTTTGCTCTACTGCTACGAGCACCTATTTGTGCTGGATGAAGAATAATAGACAGCATTTCAAACCACCTTCAAATAGCAAGATACAAAGCTCTGGAGTAAAACAAGGTAGGAGTCTTGAAATATGAAAAAGCAATTGCAACCAAACTCATAGGGCTTTCAGCTATTCTGCATAGATACCCAGGGAATGGTATTGTCTGATTACAGGGAATGCTAAGCAAATGCAATCAGTGTATGTCACAGATGTAGTAAGTCACTTGGCTCGTGGTTTTGCATTTTTATTTCTTTGTCTACAACCTTCCTATTTTGCCTCCCACAGATGGTAAAAGAGAAGGGCAGAGCCCCATATATATTGAGACTTTGTCTTGAATTTTCATATGCTCCCTTGCAAGTCAGCTTGAGATTTTTCTCAACACAACATTCTCATTCTTGGCTGTTTTCTTCAGAAATAGATTATAACCAAGTAGCAATAGGGGCTGCCATTGAAGCTAGCTGCAGTTCTAAAGCATTATTCTAAACCACTGAGGAAACCAATAGACCATTCATTAAACAAACACTGTGCAAGTAGGTCTTTAAATCACTTCTACCCACCAGCATACATTTTCAGATAATGGGATGATCGAGTATCTTAGTTTATGCCATCTTTGATTCAAGAGGATGAGGTGGAACCATAAACCACAAAAAGAATACAATTTCACCTGTAATTTAGAGTTGCCCCATCCTTTATTAAACCTACACAAAAAAATAGTGATCTGGCAACTTTACCCTTCAAACATTTGCTCACACTTGGGGGGGCTTATTTACTAACAATCAAAAAAATTTTTCCCAAGAATCTCTAAAAATGTCTGATTTTCTAATTAAAAAAAACCTCTAAAGATCTGAGATTTATGTAGTGTAAAATCCATGAAAACCACTAATACAGGAGGTATTGAGGTCCTATAGAAGTCAACGGGAGCTGTGCTGATCTTTTTGGACTACTCTAAGGGGCCGATTCACTAAATTCGAGTGAAGGATTCGAAGTAAAAAAACTTTGAATTTCGAAGTATTTTTTGGGCTACTTCGACCATCGAATGGGCTACTTCGACCTTCGACTACGACTACGACTTCGAATCGAAGGATTCAAACTAAAAATCGTTCGACTATTCGACCATTCGATAGTCGAAGTACTGTCTCTTTAAAAAAACTTCGACCCCCTAGTTCGGCAGCTAAAAGCTACCGAAGTCAATGTTAGCCTATGGGGAAGGTCACCATAGGCTTTCCTAAGTTTTTTTGATCGAAGGATATTCCTTCAATCGTTGGATTAAAATCCTTCGAATAGTTCGATTCGAAGGATTTAATCGTTCGATTCGAAGGATTTAATCGTTCGATCGAAGGATTATTCCTTCGATCATACGATCGCAGTATTTGCGCTAAATCCTTCGACTTCGATATTCGAAGTCGAAGGATTTTAATTCCTAGTCGAATATCGAGGGTTAATTAACCCTCGATACTCGTCCCTTAGTGAATCAGCCCCTAAATCAATTCAGACTTTTAGAGGTTTTCATATTTTTTTTTTCGATAGGAAGTGTCCTAAGAACTCCAATTTTTATAGGTTTCCAGGGTCCTTGTATATTTTACAGCAATGTTCAGAGTAATTTTGTATTTGTATTTGTTTTATTCAGATTTTTTAATAAATCTCATGACATTCCTAATTTTAGAGTTTGTATGTTTAGTTGTGGTTTTAATGATTCTTGAAACCATTTAAAAAATGAGACTGTTGATATTTAGGCCCCCCCACATGTCAGACTTACTGGTCTATAACTTTTGTTCTCTAATTTTCATCTATTTTTTTATGCCAGTAACGTGGTGCAAATGTTAAGGTTTTTAACTCCCTGTTATTGAGAATATTATTCATTACATCCCTTCAGTCTTAATGGTTATTTATGGCTAGCCAATTATATTTGCCTGTACTCCAGGGGCGATCCTGTCCATTTTTCCTCCTTAGACGACCTTCATTTTGCCGCCCCCCACCTCTTCCCACGGCACTCACATTTCACGCCAGAAAGGGGTCGGGCGGTCCACCTAAACTTCCACCTAAATCCCTTACAGTTGCAAAAGAAATATGTCATAATGAGCATAGATTATTGTTATTTATTCTCATACTCCATCATATGTCTCTGTTTAGGAATGCTTCACATATATGTTTTAATGTTTCTTCTGCTTTTAGTGTGAAATGTCTCGGGGAACAGGATTGGATTTTCACATGAACACAACTACTCGACTGACCTACTCATTAATAACACCAGCCAATATATTAGTTACAATTACCGTACTTGTGAGCAATCTGTTTGGACTGGTTGTGAATTCCCTTTACCTCTGGGTCCTCCGATTCAGGATGCGCAAGAGTAACAACACCACTTGGCTTTTTCATTACATTTTATCCAATTTACTTTTTACATTCGTAATGCCATTCCTTGCAGTGTGTTTAATAATGAATCCCCACTGGATAATGGGAACCTTCTTGTGTAAATCCATTCATTCATTAGATTCGGTATGTATGTATGCATCTGTTTTCTTTCTCACAGTTATCAGCCTTGATCGCTTCAGCTTAGTCTTTCATCCAGTCTGGTACAGAAGACACATGAAGAATCTCTTTGCATCTGCCATCTGTATTAGTATTTGGGGATTGGCCATTTTGTTTAGCTCCCCGTACTTAGTATTTCGCCAGACACGTCTGCTGGAGGACAATAAAACCACCATTTGCTACAATGATTATACACTTTCTGGATCAATCTGGCAAAAGTCAGCGATACAACTGAAATGGGTGATGTTCAGCTTTCGGCTAATATTGGGCTTCCTACTGCCATTTTCTGTAATCACTCTTTGCTATGTCAGAATTGCTCTCAAGATGAAGAAGGGAAATCTGGCCAGATCAAGTAAACCTTACAAGATTATATTTATATTTGTAGCATCTTTCTTTGTATCCTGGTTCCCCTATCATTTATGGTATGGAATGACCATTGAAGAAGGCAGATTCCACAAAACTACTCTGGATATACTGATGGTCCTCATAATATGTTTTATCTGTTTCAATTATTGCTTTACCCCATTACTTTACCTCTTCATTGCAGAAAACTTTAAGAAGACATTACGAAAGTCTGTACTGTCACTGATTGAGTCAGCTTTAAACCCATTTAACAGAAGTTTTGAGGACAAGTCAGATATGACTGCCAATTCCTCTGTAACTAGAGAGACCCTAGCAAGGAGCAACTTTAAGGAATAAATGTCCATGCAGCTTTATTGACAGTAATCAGCCTTGACCACTTATTTTTCCAGTCTGGTACAGAAGACATATGATCTATCACCATGCATCTGCATTTGTGTGGGGTTTGGCCATTTTGTTTAGTTCATTTGCCAAAAAACAATAGAATTAACATTTGCTACAATGATACACTTTCTGGTTCTAACCAGGAAAAGTCAGCAAGATGGGTCATGTTCATCTTTCAAATTATATTGGACTTCTTCCTGCTATCTGTTGTAATCGCTCTGCTATGCCAGAAATGCTCTCAGGATGAAGAAGAAAAACTTGGCCCGAGCAAGTAAACCTTACAAGATCATATTTATATCTGTAGTATCTTTCTTTCCATCATGGTTCTTCTATCATTTATGGTATGGAATGCCAATTGAAGAAGGCACATTGCATGAAACTCCAATGGATATATTGATGGCCCTTACAATACAGTTATTGCTTATTACATTACTTTTTACTTTTCACGGCAGAAAACCTCAAGCTCAAACTTTTCTTTGAACAACTTGCCATGCATTATCATTATTTATTTGTTTTTGTACTATGATGAGCCACATTTCCTTATACCTCTGTCTTCCCACTCTAGTCATTGTCCATTCACTATTAGGCATGCATTCAAGCTAACCAATCACAATCCTCTCTGTCTTCTTCCTATGAAGCTACAGAACTGCTGTTAAGCTTTAGCCTCTGATTATGTCTCAGTGGTGTGTGTGTGGGACCCCAAGCAACTGTGTGACTTTCCTCCTCTATAATTGGAGGACACTTTGTGGTAAATTTATCAAAGAGTGAAGTTCTGCCACTAGAATGAAATTCCGCAGCTCACAATTCATTTCTATGGGATTTTCAAAGGCGTATTTATCAATGGGTGAAAGTTCACCCTTTGATAAATACGCCTTTAAAAATCCCATGGAAATGAATGGAAAGTGGCGGAATTTCACTTTAGTGGCGGAACTTCACTATTAACTTCACTCTTTGATAAATATAACCCTTTGTACCACATCCTTTCATATCGAAAATGCTGTACAGTATTTTTGGATAAGCTTCCTTTGTTTGATTAAGTAATAAGATGTGCAGTGTTTTTTTGGTTTTATGTTGGAATAAGGCATTGTACACATAGAAATGCTAGAATTTGCATTAATATCTTGATGTTATGTGAGATGAGAACTTAATAATCATTTGTAGTGATGAGTAAATCTGTCCTGTTTCACTTTGATAAAAAATGTGTGCACCTACAGTATGCGAAAATTCACGAATCAGTAAAAAAATTTGAGATACATATTAATGTCTATGGATAACATTTCAGTAGCAAAATATAGTAGACTTTTTGTAGCAATCTAAATTCCATGGGTGTTTTTTTTTTTCGTTTCACTTCTTAATTTCACTTCTGGGCTGACAATTTTTCTTTACTTTCAAGTTGTATTGACTGTGATGAGCGAAACTTCCATGTTTTGCTTTGAGTCAACATTCGCTAATAACTGTCAAAATTCAACGAATTGCATTCGGAAGGCAAAATCACATACGTTTCACTCAGTATACTACTACACATATGCCCTACTTTGTTAGAGGACTCCTATCCACTAGGCTTATTTACAACTTATTTTTAAGTAGAAAAAAATGCTCCAGTGTTGACAGTTTTTTAAAAACATGTGATTTTTTGTCATTAACTCTGGTCTACTGGTAATTGTATCTGCTATTACACTGTTACAATCTGTTTCTGTTCAACCAAAAAGTAAAAAGGAAAGGTTGTGGGAGCACTCCATGGTTAAATAAAAATATACTTAAAAACAACGGGAGTGCTACTGATCTGGCCAAATTAACTACAAACATAATGAAAAAAAAAAGAAAGATTGATCAATGCACATTCCCTGTCCCCTGTCATATAAGTAATCTATGCAGATAGATGTATTTACATAGACAGGGGTTTTTTAGTTACAAAATTATGATCATAAGATTGATAAGCCACCAAAAAAGTAATATAATGTATATATAACTGACTTGCTAACACAAGCACTTCTAATAAATCTGACCACCAACAGATAATATCTGGGTGTTAAAATCCCAATTGCTCAAATCCCATTGTTCAATGTGGAAGGAGAGGATAATATGATGCATGAGGTTTTTTTTTCCTACCGCTCAACATTTTTGTCTACCGCGCAACTATTTTTGTCACGTGCAAAACTGCCAATTCTGGCATAGCACACATAAATGATTTATGGGTAAGAAAGGCCAGATTAGAAAGAGCAGTATTTGGCCACAAGTGTTAGTTGGAAGGGACACCTGCCTAATTTTTCATTGAGATTCAGAAAAACAAATGCTGTGAAACATTGCTTTGTTAGTTCCAAACAATACATGAATGTGGCAACCTTTTGGGCCTGCCCAGGCCCTTTCTTAAATTTTCTCTTAGGGTATCACTTCCTATAAAGGGTTATATTTGTCGAAGCTTTGCGTGTGCTGAGGCTGATGGAGGGGATATGCTGGTGTATAACAGCCACAGGACCCCCTAAAATTGGACTTATGTTATGCTGTTGATGACTATTCTTCGTGAGAAAGGAGAAGTGATTGCACTTTTTTTTGGTCAATTAAGGCAAGACCAAAAACATGATGATTTTTTGTTGTATTTGCATGAGGAGCACAGAGAAGGAAGTTACCATTTAGATTTCTATAAATACAAATCCCTTGGTGTGTGTGGTTATGTAGACACGTAGATGAGTATAGGTTTGTTTCTGTACTTTCTGTTTCATACTTATGGTCTGTAGTCTGTAGTACACTATAGCTTTTTTTGTTAATTCTTGAGCTAAACAAGGAAATTGAAGCTACTCCATGTTTGGTCTTTTTGAGGCAAACAATTCGATTGCAAAGCCCTTGACCCTTTGTTGTGATGGTTTTGCTAGCAGGATCCCATTATGCAGGGGGATTGTTTTGGCACTTGGAATCTCATTATCTTCCTCGCAAGGACTAAACATGGAGTAGTCCCTCTGAGATGGTCTCTCTGATGGAAAAAACTAGGCATACAAATATGTCCAGCCCAAGCCCTATTTATTTAACAAGTGATTCAAGTGCCATACAGACTACAGAGGCGATTTTAAAAAAGCTTATACATTTTAGTATTGGGGTAAATTATCCTTTATTATTATATGGTGGCCTCATATCCACTTTTAGAGCATGTACTATCCAATTCTGTAAAATCACTGTTATTCTGAAAACTTGTCTCACCATTGGGATGATCAGGCCAAGGTCAAACCGGGAAATCAGATCAGTGGGAAGTTGGGAACAAGGGCAGAAGCAGGACTTACTAGTCAGGAGCAGTGTATCAGGAACATGGTTCCAGGAACAGGATCAGGAACAAGGTTTAAGAATCAAGGACAGGATTACAGGAATTTAGGGCTTGGAGTTGGCAGAATGGCCAATAATCCAGCATCAGGGGATCAGGGAATTGGTCTTAAATAGCCCTTTAATTAAATTTCCCCACAACCATATGGGACTTAACCTCTATATGCAAATACAAATACACAGTACAAAATATCCAGGACCATACAGATTATCTTAAAAAGCAATATTTATTGTCACCATGCCAAATGTCTAAAATCAATTAAAATAAGCAGCGCTGCTTAGGGGGTGGGGATCCCATTTATCCTATTTTGCATGTGTAATACAATACAACACAATGTAAGAAACTGCGTGCACGCTATAGATCAAGACCTCCAATGTATGTGGATTGCAACCAACTGGATAAATCCGTAATTGAGTGTTCATAGGATGAGGAGAGCGACAATCGTCGCGGCTGTAGTATAGGTAACCATTCAAGTGCTCAATTTGATGGCAGAAAAAGTACTTGTTGGAATCAGTTATGAGATATCTGATTTAAAACGGCATGTGAGGGCGAAGCCGGTGTGGGGTTAATTCTTTAGTGCCCGTGATGATGCAGTCTTGAATAGTATAAATATAGGCACTAGAGGAGGGAATATCCTCTATACATATCCAATGGACATTCAAATTCCGGTGCTCTGGTGGTATGGCAATCGCTATATGATGGTATTTATCCCACCACTCCGCAGCAAACCACTGTTCAAGATAGAAAAATTACTGACCGTGATGGATCACCTCTCACACCGGCTGCTCATCGCTCCATACTCACATCCGACTCCCGCAATCATTTGAGCTGCTGATGCGCATCATCCTCAAGACGGAAAACAGGAAACCGCAAATCCCCTCGCAGCGCTGCGAGGGGATTTGCGGTTTCCTGTTTTCCGTCTTGAGGATGATGCGCATCAGCAGCTCAAATGATTGCGGGAGTCGGATGTGAGTATGGAGCGATGAGCAGCCGGTGTGAGAGGTGATCCATCACGGTCAGTAATTTTTCTATCTTGAACAGTGGTTTGCTGCGGAGTGGTGGGATAAATACCATCATATAGCGATTGCCATACCACCAGAGCACCGGAATTTGAATGTCCATTGGATATGTATGGAGGATATTCCCTCCTCTAGTGCCTATATTTATACTATTCAAGACTGCATCATCACGGGCACTAAAGAATTAACCCCACACCGGCTTCGCCCTCACATGCCGTTTTAAATCAGATATCTCATAACTGATTCCAACAAGTACTTTTTCTACCATCAAATTGAGCACTTGAATGGTTACCTATACTACAGCCGCGACGATTGTCGCTCTCCTCATCCTATGAACACTCAATTACGGATTTATCCAGTTGGTTGCAATCCACATACATTGGAGGTCTTGATCTATAGCGTGCACGCAGTTTCTTACATTGTGTTGTATTGTATTACACATGCAAAATAGGATAAATGGGATCCCCACCCCCTAAGCAGCGCTGCTTATTTTAATTGATTTTAGACATTTGGCATGGTGACAATAAATATTGCTTTTTAAGATAATCTGTATGGTCCTGGATATTTTGTACTGTGTATTTGTATTTGCATATAGAGGTTAAGTCCCATATGGTTGTGGGGAAATTTATCAATAATAAGTAAATGTGGACACCTCTTCTTATGCGGGCCTCAATTGGCTACTACTAATTGTGTGCACCTTGCTTGGGTCATATGGATACTTAGCCCTTTAATTAGTTATTGCCTGTAGCTGGGCAGTGGGTGTGGATCAGAGAAGACAGACATGGAGGCAGACACATAGGATATTTTGTCAGAGTCAGGCTGACACCACAAGCAGGAGGAGCAGCAACCAGTATACTGTATAACAGGTCCCTGGTTCTAACCCTGGGAGTTCCTGGCAGCTATAATCACGGCTTGCTATGTCAGAATTGCTCTCAAGTTGAAGAATGGGAATCTGACCAGATCAACTAAACCATACAAGATCTTATTTATATTTGTGGTATCTTGGTATCTTTCTTTGCATCCCCTATCATTTATGGTATGGAATACAATTTGATGAAGATATATTCCATAAAACTACTCTGGATATACTGATGGTCCTTACTACAAAATTGATCCTTTTCAATTGTTGCTTCACCCCATTGTTATATCTCTTCATTGTTGAGAATTTAAAAAATGCCCTGCTGACTATAATGTCATTTACTGAGATGCCTGGAACAAATGCAAGAGCACTAAATGGCACAAACGGACTGGCTGGGCTCTGCAACTCTTGGCTGAATACTGAATGCAGTGCCCTGCATCTCAACTTCTACATTTCTACAAAAAAAAAGTTTGAAGTAAAACTAACTTTAGCAACAGTACATCGGGAGGGCCCGAATAGGATGTGCAATATTATCTCAGTGGGCGGTTATGTGGTTTCAGTCACATTTCCATAAATCGATAACTCAGAGTTCTGTTTATCTCACAACAGAATGTATATCAAGCTCTAGTGCCAACTACAGATGGGCATTTGGGCTGGATGAAGAATAAGATATGTTAAATGACCCTGAAGAACCAGATATGAAGCATTCATAGAAAACACTGAAGAGCACTGGGGTAACACAGGCATCATTCTGGGAGCTCCAGTCTATTATAAGGTAGGAGTCAACAGTGCAAAAGAATCCCAAACTTTGGCTACATTAATAACAAGGCATTAGTATAGAATAACACAAGTACAGACTATATATTAAATTCAAGCCTAGTTAAAATGATTATTTATTACATTATTCTGCAGGAATATTTATTAATCTTTTTATTTTGGTTTCATCAAAAATGGATTTCTCAAACAGCGAGAAATTGTCACGTTTTGGATCTTTTTTCTTGCAAAGTAAAACAAGCAACTCATGGTGAATTCTTAATCACATGGGTTTGCTTCAGAGGCTCTGATATAGATTATATAATGAAGTTACCAAGTAGCCGGTCAGGATTCTTCCTATAATCTCTGCAGCCGAAATTGATAAAACAAGGTAAATGCCTAACACATTGAGATTTAAACATTTGATTAAGGGGCAGATTTATCAAGGGTCGAATTTTGAAGTTAAAAATACTTCGAAATTCGACCATTGAATTGAAATACTTTGACTTTGAATATCAAATTCGAAGTTTTTTTCAGCGAATTTGGGTATCCTGTGGTCGAAGTAAAATTGTTTGATCGAACGATTAAATCCTTTGAATCAAACGATTAGAAGGATTTCAGCAATCGATCAAATTATTTTACTTCTAAAAACTTAGAAAAATGCTCTAGAAGGTCCCCATAGGCTAACATAGCATTTTGGCAGGTTTAATTTGGCGAAGTATTGAAATCAAAGTTTTTTTAAATAGACAGTACTTCGATTATCAAATGGCTGAATATTCGAACGATTTTACTTTGAATCGAATTCGAAGTTGAAGTCGTAGTATCCTATTCGATGGTCGAAGTATCCAAAAAATTACTTTGAATTTCAAATTTTTTTAATTAGAAAATTCCCTCGAATTCACTTCGACCCTTGAAAAATCTGCCCCTAAATGTTTAATACTTGCTCTGCTTTCATTTGCTATAGAAATTTGTCTAAATTAAATACCTTATATATAGAGACTAAAAAGTTTGGTTTGGTTTTATTTCTCTTACACAAAATGTAAGTGGCAATGGTTTAGTAACAGAGATAACAAGAAAGTGTTAGAAGGGTGACTAGCAATGGGCAAATCTGACCTGTTTCTCTTTGCCGAAAAAAATTGCGAATTTCCAGCAAAATTCACGAAACGCCAAAAAATTTGCGAAGCGAAATGAAGTCAATTGGCTTCATTTTGACGCACGTCAATTCCGACACCGCAACACTTTTTATACGCGCACCTATTTTGTCCAAATGCATCAAACGGCTGAAGAATTTTGACGTACGTCAATTTTTATGCGCACGACCATTCCGACGCACGCCCAAATTTTTTTCAATGCCAAATTTTCACCACAGTTTCATGAATGTATTAGACAGCATTGAAATGTGGAAATTTGCTGCTAATTCGCACATGCCAAATTTATTCGCCCATTACTAAGGGTGACACTTCATGCCACACGTATACACCTGCTGCTATACAGGACATAACTCCCCATCAAAACATAATGCAAACACATCCATATCAGCACTGTACTTACACTTGTGCATGTTTGTAGTCAGAAGGTTGCACACAGTTCTGCTGACCACAACCCAACTAGAAACACCTAGTCTAACACTGAACATCTCACTTAAGTGGAAATATGACATTTTATGGGCCATGTGTGAGTCATGCTCACCCCAAACATACAATTGTTGCTATCTGTGCATAGGAGTGATGCTCATTTCTTTAACTGCCCTACTGTTGCAGAGTACCTCACTGATCACATCAAATGTAGCCATATTTAACTCAACCTTGAGTGAGATTGGGCTGGAGAAAATAATCCTTTTCTATACTCATAAAGGTTCTCTTACTACTGAAAATTCAACCAAACCAAATATTTTATTTGATCAGCCAGGGAAATGTATCATATAATTATCTAGAAAAAAACATAAGGCCTCCTACCTCTGATACTTTATCTATATCTTTTATTATTATTATTGAAACATAATAAAAATACTGTCCAAGACACATCACTTATCCAACTATTCAAGTGATTTGAGGAACAGAGAAAGGAACAGTTCAGCTCTAAGTGATAAGATAAGCAGAGGATCACTATGGTACTACATTTTCTTCAGATAAAAAAATGAGGTGAATTTATGTGTGTGATACTCTGTCTGTCCTGTGCTCTGTGTGTGCCATAATCTGCCTTCCCTATGCTCCATGTGTGCCATACTCTGCCTATCCTAAGCTCCCTGGGTTTGTCATACTCTGTCTGATGCTCCCTGTGTGTGCCATACTCTCCCTGCCCTATGTTCCTGTGTGTGTCGTACTCTGCCTTCTATATGCACCCTGTGTGTGCCATACTTTGCCTGCTATATGCTCCCTGTGTGTGCCATAATCTGCCTTCCCTATGCTCCATGATTGCCATATTCTGTCTGCCCTATGATCCCTGTGTGCTGTACTTTTCCTGCCATATGTTTCCTGTGCATGCCATACTCTGCCTGTCCTATGATCCATGTGTGCCATACAAAAAAAATATAAAAATATATAAAAAAAAAATTGAAATTGAATTTTGAAATGTATCATGTACTGTCTCTTTAAGAATTCAAATTCAACAATTCTACATCTAAAACCAGCCAAATTGGTGTTTTGGCCTATTGGTTACCTCCTACAACCAATTTGGAGTAATTTGCTGGACTTTTAAAAATCAATTTTTTTGTTGTGGAAAAAACGCAAATCAAATTCGATCGAGTTTGAGGGTCCAACCTATTCACCCAAATTCAAAAATTATATTTTATAAATAAATATCGATTGGTCACTTTTTTCGAATTTTGAGTTTTAAAGAACTCCCATAAACTGGAAAATTGACCCTTGATGAATCTGCCTCTTGTTCTTGAGTTATTGGTTAATATATCCTGGTGTTCATAAACTTCCTGGTATTGTTGTGTTTATTTTCAAATCAAATATCCTCACTATTACATATTTTATTTTTCTTCTATCTTTAGCTCAACATGTCTGGGGTGAGAGAACCAGAGTTGCGCATGAACACAACTAGTGGAATAACTTACACGTCAATCCCAACAACCAATATATTAGCTACAGTAATCTTAGTAGTGACCTTTGTTTTTGGACTGGTTGTGAACTCCCTTTACCTCTGGGTCCTCAGATTCAGGATGCACAGGAGTATCAACACCACTTGGTTCTTTCATTTAATTGTATCCAATGTTGTTTTTACATTCACAATCCCATTCCTTGCAGCCTATGTGCTAATGCTTCCCCACTGGATATTAGGGAGCTTCCTATGTAAATTAATTAATTCTCTTGTATCTGTATGTATGTATGCATCTGTTTTCTTTCTCACAATAATCAGCCTTGATCGCTACGGTTTAGTCTTTCACCCAGTCTGGTACAGAGGACACATGAATAACCGCTATGCATCTGCCATCTGTATTTCCATTTGGGGGTTGGCCATTTTGTTTAGCTCCCCATATTTTGCATTTCGCCAGACTCGCCTACTGGAGGACAATAAAACCATCATTTGCTACAATAATTATACATTTTCTGGGTCAAACTGGCAAAAGTCAGCAATACAACTGAACTGGATGATGTTCATAATTCATCTAATATTGGGCTTCCTACTGCCGTTTGCTGTAATGACTGTTTGCTATGTCAGAATTGCTCTCAGGATGAAAAAAGGAAATCTCGCCAGATCAAGTAAACCTTACAAGATCATATTTATTACTGTGGGATCTTTCTTTGTTTCCTATTTCCCCTATCATTTATGGTATGGAATGAGCATCGAGGAGGACAGATTCCATAAATCCACTCTGAAAATACTGATGGTTCTTACAGTATCATTGATCTGTTTCAATTGTTGCTTCACTCCAGTTCTTTACCTCCTCATTGCTGAGAACTTCAAGAAATCATTAAGGAAGTCTTTACTGTTGCTTATTGAGTCTGTCTTTAATGAAACCTTCAACTCACTGGACAAACATTTTGAAGACAAATCAGATGTTCCTTCCAAATGATAGAAAACAGACAGAAGCAATAGATGTGAATGTAGACTTATCAGCATAAAACTGTGTAAAATGACAACTATGATGAAAGATAAGTTACTTAATAGTAACTTTCCTGGTTCCAGAGTGACATGGAACTGCATCAGCTGCAATGCTCCAATTTCAAACTGATTGATTTCAAATGCATTTCACTTCATTATTTCATGACACATTTATTTGAAGAGTTACTTATTCTATCCTGGTGTGCATACTGTATGTGTTATCAGCTAGTTTTGCTGAAAGTATTGTTAGTCCTCGTACAAAATCAATGTATCTACATCAGTATATATCGGCCATAGGTTACCAAATTGGAGGCTGCCCTATCTCAATGGGCTATAAATAGTGGATGTCCCAAAGGCCAGTTGAGTGGGATTTGGTGCTGACACTTAGAACGGATGGCTTTACCAAAAGCACCATACTGTAGCATTATACATTTTAAAAAGTGACTGTACCTGCAAAAATTCTGTGTGCTCTATGTAGGGTATGCTTTAGACTGAGTCATAAAGTTATTATACAGATCAGGAAATGTGTATTGTACAGTATATTTATGGTTTGTTTTCTGAGGAGTTTGTATGTGGATTTATATAATGTCCTTTGATTTTTATTTTTACTTTATTGTTTATATAATATAATAGTGGGGGTAGCTTAGGAGCATTTACATAATTTCAAAAAACAACATTGGATATTACATATTATAAAGTATGAAACAATTTAGCTAGAGGGGCTTAAAAGTCATTGGTCATGGTGTGTGTGTAACAAACAGACTTTATTTATAAGGCTCATGTGTTTTCTCTGCAAGCAGGCAGCTCACACAGGAAAACACTCATTCTGACTAATACTAAGAACCCCCAGCTCTGTCAGTAGGGATTTCTACTTCTATTTGTATAAATAAACAGCACTTTTGTTTTATTTTTTATTTCATTGGTTAATAGAATGATCAGCAGAAACTTTAATAATTATATTTAGAAGTTTCTTCATTTCAATAAGATGAAGTTTATATTATAATTTCATTTTGCTATAGGATTAAAGTGTACAGGGAGTAGTAGTCCAGCAAAAAAAAATTTACATTTCACTATCCCCTTCTCAGCATCTCTTGCTCTCTGTCGGTTATTCTAAAAGACAGTTATCTTAAATACATCAGTGTGCCGAGTCAGTGTATTCAAGCCAACTGTTAATTAAAATATGACGAGTGAAGCGTGTAAGAGGGGTAGGATGATGGCACTATTATGAATGTTATGTATGGTTCTCTGCTGTGATTATATACATATGTAAAGCAATAATTATTTTTTGTTAACAGTTTTGTGGTTTTAGGCCACTAGGTGGCAGTAGCATCAAAGGGGATGGCACAGAGTGTAATGTACACTCCTGCCGCTAGGGAGAGTTAGGAGGATATGTAAAGAGGAACCACACCCAGTTCAGGCTCTAGACCTGAATGAATGATAGCAGGAAGTTACATCATACAAAGTAGTAGGACAAGACAGACATTGAATCAGTAGAGCAATTACTAGGTGTTTGAGTTAGTCAGGCTATTTAGGACTGGTAGCCTGAAACCCCAATGAGGAAGCAGATGGCTTAGAGATGACATACCATAGGAAGGAACCACATTGATAGAGTAAGACTAGCAAAGGGAATTTTGGCAAGGCTCATCATGGAAAAAGCTCTGCCTGGAGAAGGACAGAGAGGTATTGGAAGATAGCTGGACTGTTGGGGAGAGACAGACGGGGTGAGAGAGCTCCCAAGAAGGAAGGGAATTTTAATTTAGTGACCGGTCATAATCTATGACCTTTTAGGATTGGAACATGCTAATGTGTGAGCCTTCATGCGTAATGTCAGATGTATGGACCATTTCTGAATGTGAGCAGTTGTGGTTAAGTTGGAAATAAACATTGTCAACAGGATTCAACTGTGTGGGTGCGATTGAATCGATTAACGAATAATGGTAACCTTCTTAATATTATTACAAACGTAACTTGTAAAATGTAAAATGTAAAACATTCACAAAATGCATTGCAAAATGCTTTAGCGTCAATAGGACAGCAAAATGACATTGCAGCAATTTTTTCACTCAGCAATAGCATACTGTATACCAGGGATCCCCAACCTTTTGAACCTGTGAGCAACATTCAGAAGTAAAAGGAGTTGGGGAGCAAAACATGAATGAAAAATGTTCTTGGGCTGCCTAATATGGGCTGTGATTGGCTATTTGGTAGCCCGTATTTGGATTGTCAAACTACATCGAGGTTCTGTTTGGCAGTACAGCTGGTTTTTATACAACCAAAACTTGCCTCCAAGCCTGGAATTCAAAAATAAGCATCTGCTTTGAGGTCACTGGGAGAAACATCCAAGGGGTTGGAGAGCAACATGTTACTCACAAGCTACTGGATGGAGATCACTGCAAGTGTATACGTATCCCTGCCTTGTTAGAGAAACATGGCACCCAGAGAGCTTCTTAAACACAGGGGAGGGTGTTTTTTTATGGTGCAGAATTTTTTTTTTCTGCTGAAATAAAAACACATGATGAAATTATATCATTGATTTGAATGTTGCCTCTTGCAAAAAAACTTGAAGTTTGCTCCTCTTGAAAATGTTCACTCATTAACTTTTTTATTTATTTATATTTAGCAGATTCTTTATTCCCATCATAAGAAGGTCATACATTTTCATATTCCAGATTCCAAAAATGTCGCTGATGCCCACTAAAAAATCTATAGGTGTCATTTCCGTGGCGAAACAAGGTGAAAAAAAATTGCCTATCCCTACTCTCCACCCATTATGCAGATATTTGGGTTCTCCAGAAACCGTATTAAATTGGCCATTGGCTTGTGGACATGATGAGCACCAACACTTGATAAGAAAATATGAACAGTGTAGGCAGCAAAATAAAAAGCATTGTCCTCTTCATGGTCAGTATACTTGGATTTTAAGGTGCAGAGAATACCCAAACAAGTAGCAAATTCAAGACCATTTATTTCTTTACTGTTCCCTATCTTTTTAGTAATGGGATGGACACACATATTAAAAATAAATAAATCTTTCTTTGTAGGTTTTTAGGAGCACCAAAGATCTTAATTTTAGTTTTGAATTAATGACCATTTACCCTTCTGGCAAGTAGAAATGAAGAATCATAAATTGGGTGCCTCCAGTATTTTTATTACTGGACCCATGCCACTAGCAATGTCCAGAATCCCAAATGGGGTCCCCTGAACCATCATTATCATCATTTGTTTATATAGCACTGACAAGATACACAGTGGTTAACCATGGTGGATAACAAACAAGGATTACAGAGTACAATAGGATTAGAGGGCCCTACAAATTAGTGTTTACAAACTAAAGGTTAGGGTACAATTGAGATATTAGGATTTTAGAAACAATTTTGTGATTTATGATACTGCAATGATTGATTGATTAATTAAGGTACATTGAATAAGCTTCTTTAAACAGGTGGGTCTTTAAGTAGCGTTTGAAAAGAAGGAGAAAGTTTGAAAGCTCGCGGCAGAAGGCTGCAGAGAGATCTAGAAGGATTGGTATGGAATAGTGACCTTTAGATTTTGCCAGTAGAAGATCATTGGTTACTTTGGTGAGTGCATTTTCAGTTGAGTGTGTTGAGTTGGGAGTTGTGAGTGAGATGCTGGATCAGGCGTTTGTAAACAAGCATTTCCGGTAATTTGGATGTGAATGGAAGAAGGGAAACTGGATGATAGTTAGCAGGAGAGCTGGGATCAAGGGAAGGTTTTTGAGGATAGGAGTGCATGTTTGTATAAGGATGGAAAAGTACCAGCAGGGAGTGAAAGGTTAAATAGGTGGGAAAGTGCAGGAGCGAGTGTATCAGAGATTGGATAAAGGAGACAAAAGGGTATGGGGTCAAGAGAGCAGGCTGTGGATTTTGTGCAGGCTAGAAGTTTGTTAACTTCATCTAGTGTTGCAGAGGTGAAGGAAGGCAAAGTGAATGTAAGTGGACTACATGTTAGTCTGAGATTGTTGTTAGATGGTATGCTGAGTCTAATGATTTTTTCATTAAATAAATGAGCAAGATCTCGGGCAGTTATATTAATGAGTGAAGGGGGTGGAGGGGTGCATAAGAGTGAGTTAAATGTGGCAAACAGTCACTGTGTTTTAGAGGACAGAGTGGAGATTAAAGAAGATCAGTATTGTTCTTTAGCTATTGAAAGGGCTCGATTGCAGCAGACGAGCATGAATTTGAAGTGGATGAAGTCAGGATCAGTTTGTGACTTTCTTCACCATCATTCAGCTGATCTACTACATCTTCTGAGGTACCAAGTTACACC